>NC_143233.1:7538020-7899298 GCF_030267445.1 Bombyx mandarina
CGATTCCATTCGTCAAGCGTCGCAAGTCGAATGCTTCGCTTGGCGAATGAGACCGGGTACAGATCGTAATCAGGTCTTCTTTTGGAGCCCAAAGCGGCACTTTTGGCAAGCTGGTCAGCTCTTTCGTTACCCTCCATCCCTGCATGAGCCTTAATCCAGAATAAGGTAACAACCTTACCCTGGAGAGATGCTGTTGTTAATTTATCTCTGCTCTCTACTGCAAGGGGATGGAGGCAACTATGATTTATGACCGTTTGTAGAGCTGCCATTGAATCACTGTAGACTCCAAAAGAAGACGCTGGGTGTCCGAGAATTACATGTGTGGCCTTGCATATAGCCAGAAGTTCAGCCTGGTAGACGGTGCAATACCCTGGGAGAGCAAGCTTGAAGGCTTTTGTTTCGGTCTCGCTGTTCCACACAGACAAGGCAGCACCGACTTTGCCCTCAATCCTGCTCCCGTCAGTAAATATACGAATTTCAAAGTCACTGTTTTGGTTGAGCTGTTCCCGATCTACCAGGCTCACGAGCCTCAGGCTGATACGCTCAGCGGGGTGTGGCGCCTCAATGGCTGGGGCCACCCGCTCGATCTCCCTGTCCCCCAGCTCCAGCCGGGGCACTCCCCTCTTGGCCTCGTACAGTGAGGCCGCCTCACGCACTCTGAGATCAAGGGGAAGTATCCCAGCCAGTAGCAGCGCCGAGTTCAGGGAGACCGTTCGATAGCCCTTACAGATTTTCTGCGCTATCCCACGCTGGACCACTTGAAGCTGTTTGATCGTCATCAGCTTCTTTGCCGCCGGTGCCCACACGCTAGCAGCGTACAGGATGATCGGCTCTATAGTAGCCGTATAAATAATCCTAACTATATCAGGGTTGAGACCCCAGCTCACTCTCGCCGCTCTGGAGAGTAGCTTATATATTCCAGTAGCCTTTCTGCAGACATTCGCCACGTGAGTGTTGAAAGTCAGCCTGTCGTCTATGGTGACACCAAGGAGTTTTATTTCCCTGGACATGGCAATGTCTATCCCTCCCATCCTCAAGCGTGGGGTGTCGTGTTTAAGTTTTCTGGTAATAACCATCGCATTTGTTTTTTGGGGCGCAAATTTAAGCTTATTTTTGACACCCCACGTCCGAACATGTTCGAGAGCGACATTGGCGCGTCCTTGCACCTCTAGTGCGGTGTCACCATCGAAGACAAGCACGACGTCGTCCGCGAAGGCCTGACCATACTCACCCCAATTCTCTAGGCTTTTTAAGAGAGGGTCCAGGAGGAGGTTCCACAAGATTGGTCCTCCGATGGAACCCTGGACGCACCCCTTGGTAGTGATTTTGGTGCACTCCTCTCCCGCATACCTAACCACTATCTCTCTGTTCCTCAGGTAGCTATCAAATACCTTCCTGAGGTTCAGTGGGCACTTTTCCTCAGCCAGTCGGACTCGTATAGCTGGCCACCAGGCGCTATCGAAGGCTCCCTCTATGTCCAAAGAAACCAGAACAATTATTTTCTTTTCATCTAATTTCCTGTGAATGTGTTGCATTAGATTATAGAGGGAGTCCTCGGTGCTTCTCTGGGGCATGAATCCGTACTGGCGAGTACTCATTTTAGGCAGTAGGTGAAATTTGAGGCGTGACACCAACATTTTTTCATATATTTTGCCTAGTATTGGCAGTAGACCAATTGGTCTATATGCTTTGGGGGTGGTATAGTCAGTCCTTCCCGGCTTTTTCAACACCACGACCGTAGCCTTCTTCCAAAGCTCTGGAAAGTGATGGTATTCCAGACACTTGTTCAAAAATATTAAAAATGCATCACTGTGGTTTCTAATGACGTGTTGGCAAATATCTGCAGTAAAGCCATCCGCTCCCGGGGCTTTTTTCGGGTTAAAGGATTCGCTGGCCTGTTGTAGCTCCGCCATCGTGAATGGTGGGTCGCAGGGCTCAACTTGCTTGCCATCATTCACTTTTTCGGCTTCGGCTCGCGTTTGACGGTGGTCACTATTTTCGGCGTCAGTGAGATCGTCTGGATAGAAGGTCTCTGCCAGAAACTTGACAGAGCCCTTCTCATCCAGAACCTCCCCTTCCTTTACCAGCGGCTGATCCTCCTCCCTATTCGTTGTCCTTCCGATCACCCTGTAAATACCCTCCCACACACCCTCCCTGTCCTGCTTACAGCAAAACTCCTTCCAACTTTCCGTCTGAGCTTTTGCTGCTTCTAATTCATACTTTTCTTTTTGTTTCAGGTACTCCTCGATGACCTTTGACCTCCGGATTGGGGCAGCGTTCCTGATTCTGCGTTTTTTAGTGGCAACGTTCCTCTTCAGATCTGCGAGTTCCTCGGACCACCACGGCAGGGTAAGTGTTTCATTTGATTTTTTGATTGGCATCGACTCTACGCAAGCGTCCGTAATTGATTTCGTAAGACCTAGTGTGGTGTTGTTAAGTTGTTCAGCACTTCGTACATTCGTGAGTTCAGCGGTGGTAAATTTATTTTCTA
Source organism: Bombyx mandarina (assembly GCF_030267445.1). Taxonomy (NCBI): domain Eukaryota; kingdom Metazoa; phylum Arthropoda; class Insecta; order Lepidoptera; family Bombycidae; genus Bombyx; species Bombyx mandarina. The sequence goes on from NC_143233.1 coordinate 7,540,512, forward strand.
CTAATTTTTGATTTAGTTTCTCACGAAAACTCGTCCAATTGGCTTTCTTTGTGTTGAACAACCTAGTGGTCCTACTTATTTTTGTGCCCTTAGATTTTTGCAGCCGAATACTAAATACTATGCCGTTGTGGTCAGCGCTCGTCAGGCCCTCGTCAACTCTCCAGTCTTCCACTACGCCAATTAAGTCCGCAGAACAAGCTGTTACGTCCACAAAACTTTGGTATCGCTTACCCCCTCGGATGGTATCAAAAGTCGGAGTTTCCCCTCTGTTTTGTATGTGTAGCCCCAGCTCATTGAGAGCACCCAGCATCTCCTCACCTCGGTGGTCGTTTAATGGACTCCCCCACCATGAGCTTTTAGCGTTGGCGTCACCTCCAATAATCCACTTTTTAGACCCGATTTCTTTGTCGATTCGCACTAGATATTCTATCTATTCTGTATTGCATAAAACACGACAGAGAAAAAAAATGAATTTTTTTTTTCCACAAGAGAAAATCGCCGAATTCCCACCCGCACGGCAGCTGGGGTATGTGGAAGTCGAACCTCACTAAAAACTCCTGCCGCTCACAGCCGGCGCCCTACCCCGGACCGAGCGGGAGCCCAGTCGGAGCTATTGAGACGGCGGGACAGGGTTTACGCAGTGCACATCACATCCATCCCGCCGTCCCCCAGACGCCGGACCGGCGGCCGCCAGCAACATGACCGCCGGTTTCCTCGGTCGACGGGCCAAGAGCCCGCATTAATGGCGCCGCGCTACACCTTCCCCCGGAGCGGTCGGGGGAACGCGACCTAAGAAAAAATGAATAACATATTTTATGGCTTATTATTGCATAACGCTTTTAATTTTTGATGGTTATTCTATTGGCGAGTGTACATCACGACTGCTACGTCACGATTAAAGTTATTGTGCTGTGAGATAATATTGCGGCTAACTGTACCGAATCGTTTGTAGACAAATAAGGAGCTTATAATTTGGCCATTAGAATAGCGTTTTCAGTGTTTTTATAAATGGCGTATACAGCCTATCTGATTTATAAACAAACAAAGACAAGATAGTATATAATTTGGATTTTTTTTCGATGAGCTTTTAAAATTTAAAATTTGTAGTAAATACCGAAAGCCAGTAAAAAAAATTAATAACGCTAATGGATTTTTTACAGGTTTAGATTTTGAATTCCGGGTATTGGAAGAAAGCTTGCAAAAACAGTTTAAATAAGTTTCTCGCTCTTCACTAATAATGATAGTAAAACTTATCTGTGCGTTGGATATATTGAAATCGTCTTGCCCTAAAAGAAAAAACGCCTGGCCGAGTATCTGTATCGAGCGATGCAACCGTGCCGTACCAAAACCTACCTCCAACTTGACTATTTCTGCATAGGCCGTGAAGAGTGAGAAACGTACTTAAACTGTTTTCGCAAGCTTTCTTCCGAATGCAAAAATCCAAACCAACAAAAAATATAGTTTACTTAAGTGTATTATGGCGACCTCTAATCTCGATGCAGGTAGTCGGCGTTTACGCGGTGAAGTGATTTCACAGTGTGTTTCCAGGTATTTGTTTTTCCACATACCATCCCACTTTGGAATGAATTCTCTAGGTGTTTTCCGACCACCATGACATGGCCTTCTTCGAGCAACGTTTGCGGAGTTTTTAGTGTCGTCGTCTGCATAAATAGGCAAAATCAAAGAACAAGATAACATCAAAACAGCATCATTGATACTTCGTACACTTTGTTTAAAAAACTAGCTGACCCGGCAGACTTCGTAGTGTCTCAATCGATAAATAAAAGACCTAAGCTTTTGTATAAAATAAACTTAAAACAAACAAAAGGAATTTTGATATTATCTACCTTTTAAACCTTCTCTGGACTTCCACAAATAATTCAAGACCAATATTAGCCAAATCGGTCCAGCCGTTCTCGAGTTTTAGTGAGACTAACGAACAGCAATTCATTTTTATATATATATAGATAAAGAAGAATCTGTGATAAAAATCGCTCAGCTGAAACTCTACCCGCTCGGACCATATGTCCGCTTCCTTTATGGCCCGACATCCGAGAATTATTCGGCCGCTATCGTCCCGTTCCCATGGCACTTAACGTCAGCTTTAAGTCTTGTTTAAAAAAAGAACTGGATATATTTCTGTGGGTCAACGGTGCTCTGTAAATTTATTTGCATAATATGACCAGATTTAGTCCAGATCTATCACGTGATACGTCTAACAGGTAATCTGTAAAAGGTGTTATAGTTTTTTTTTTATAAAAAAATATTAGGTTGACCGAAAAATGTCATAGTTAGGCTATGCGTGTTTCCATAGCGTTCATCAATTTTTTATTTTTTTATTTTTTTTATTGCCCTTATATGCAGACGAGCATACGGCCCACCTGATAGTGAGTGGTTACCGCTGCCCATGGACTTCAGCAATGCCAGGGGCAGAGCCAAGCCGGTGCCTACCAAAATAGCAACGTTGCGTTTTTTAACGCTAACAGAAGAACTACCACCGGCCTTTTAATACGAACATTTAATACTTTTAATAAGCATACAGCCCACCTGATGGTGAGTGCTTACCGTCGCCCATGGACTTCAGCAATGCAAGGGGCAGAGCCAAGCCAGTGCCTACCTAAAATGGTACGTTTTTAACGCTAAGAGAAGAACTACCACAGGCCTTTTAATACGAACATTTAAAACTTTTAATAAGCATACGGCCCACCTGATGGTGAGTGGTTACCGTCGCCCATGGACTTCAGCAATGGCAGGGGCAAGCCAAGCCGCTGCCTACATCCACTATTCCCCATAATTCCTTTCTAATACGTAATAATAGTAGTATAAAGTAAATTTTCGCTTGGTGCCTCTAAATCGCGCAAAGCGGTTTTGATACAGTTTTAATTATCAGTCAGTCTCTTCCGACACGATGAAATGTTAAATACATGTAAATTATATTCATAGAATGCAGAGAAACGTTCATGTTTGGTTCTCGACAGTATATAAATTAAAAGGAATAATAAAAACCCACTTTTACGGTTTTTATTTCACGTTATTCTTTAATGATTCGTCATTGCATTATTTTTTTAATTCATCCTTACGAGATTTCGAATAATTTTTTCGGTTTTGCGACCACGAAAACTTTAGATTCTTGGACATAAAAACAAAAACAAAAGAAGATCAATTAACAATTAATTGAAAGAAGCTACATGAAAAATTAGACGCAAATTTGTTAATATATTTTATCTAAATAAAAAAATGTCGCTAGTTTAGATTGTTTTTCAAAGAGATACAAAAATATTCTCCTTTTTTTAAAATGGTTCCTACGTTCATTTTTATTTAGAACGAAGGTAAGTTCTAATTTATTTCAGCTCAATCACAGCGTATCAAGGTTGGGGCAGATCATGCTATAAAATACTATAATAGAAAAATAAATAAATAAACTTAAAAAAAAAAGCTTTCTCGATAGGAAGCTTAAGAAATTAGATTTACTTTTAAATCGGTAGATCTTGATTACTAAGATCGTTAGATTAAAGTTATTTTCATGTTAACAAAACTTCTTGAAACTGTTTATTTGAACTTGATTTTTTTTTATAACGTCTTTGCTAATTTAGTCCATATAATCTATAATAATATATAAATCTACAGTGGTTTTTCGGATGTTCCTTTATAACTACTGAACCATGCATCCGATTGACTTGAAACTTGGCGTCCATGTAGGAAATACATGTACTTAATGGATAGGCTAATATTTATATGATTATTGGACTCCCTACACCAGTTAATGATGAGAATCTTTGTGGAGGTGAGAAATAATAATGTTAATTTTAAATACCCAGCGAAGAGGATGGGTACAGCGAGCATTACTATAAAATCTGGGCTTAGAATACGTCTTTCGACCAATCAAAACACAATCCAGAATAGAACCAGTACCGTCATTAATTACTGGTGGTAGGACCTCTTGAAAGTCCGCGCGGGAAGGCACCACCACCCTGCCTATTTCTGCCGTGAAGCAGTAATGCGTTTCGATATAAAGGGTAGGGCAGCCGTTGTAACTATACTTGAGATCTTAAAACTTAAATTTCAAGGTGGGTGGCGCGTTTTACGTTATAGATGTCTATGGGCTCCAGTAACTACTTAACATCAGGTGGGCTGTGAGCTCGTAAACCCATCTAAGCAATAAAAGAAAAATGATAATTTTAAATGCCCAGCGAAGCGGGCGGGTATAGCTAGTATTACTATAAAATCTGGGCTTAGAATACGTCTTTCGACCAATCGAAAAACAATTCAGAATAGAACCAGTACCATCATTAATTGCTGGGCTGCGCGCGCCGCACTTACGAGAAATAATTACTTGTTACATGTTAAGTGCTAGCGCTGATATCCAACTGGTAACTGTGCGACCGGTCCGTTGAGCTTCCTGTTCAAAAGCCCGCAATTCCTTCCCGAGCTTTGAGGTAGCTTTGCATGATTTGAACGGGACAGTCGATAAAAAGGTGAAAAGCTCGCTTCGGTTTCAGCGACATTTCACTTAACACGCTACATTTATCTTTGTAATTAAACGTCCGTTTTATTATGTACTAGCTGACCCGGCAGACTTCGTAGTGCCTCAATCGATAAATAAAAGACCTAAACTTTTGTCAGATAGCAGAAACCCAATACTAGAAATGTGTGGAATATTTTCGATAATTCTAGGGATGTCTTATCGGCTATAAAAGCGTTGCAGAGATGGCACGCAGTCAGTTAGTAATCAGAACTACTCGAAGCGAAACAGCGAACGGATCACCTGAAGCGAAGCGGAAGAAGCGTATTGAGAGTTTTAAAGTCTCTGTGAAGTGTTTTAAGTTTTCTAACTGTTTAATACAGTTTTTTTAGTTGTACTTTGGTGGAATTTTATTTATTCCAAGCCCCAGCGTGTAACAATATCAAGAAATTAAGTTCACGTATATAATTTCGTGAACCAAAGTACAGTTTTCGGATCTCAATGATAGTCTCCTTTTCTTATATATAAAGTACATGAAGTAACACCTAACCGACATGCAATTCAGATTTATCTTGCACTAGAAATGCTGGCGGACTTAATTTCTTCCTGGATGAGCGATTCGACGCACCGTCCATGGTATAGGATGTAGCGTTTAAACGAATTAGAACGCAGTTTAATTCGATTTTTCTATTCTCTAATCACACACTGTATGATGCGAATCTCAAATGAATACTAATAATAATAAAACTAATAATAAGATAATATGGAATGCCGATATTAAAACCCGACCACTCTAACCGATATTTTTCAATGTCTGAAAGTGGGTAGTAACACTTTCCTTATAATGTTCAGGGGTATGTAATGTGATTGGCTGCCTATGCCAATTTAACAAAATCAATAAAGCTTTAATTTCACAACTGCTGTAGCTCTTCCAACTGCATACAAATTTCAGTTAACTTTTACGCTATCGAGAACGTAATTTTTTTTTATATAATATTAAAAAAAAAAAAACATATTTAAAAAAAAAGACATGCCCGCTGAGTTTCTTGCCAATTCTTCTCAGGACAGAGGCTAGTTTTTGTGAATTGGCGGTAGTTCTTTTGACGTTCAACAAGTATGAACTTTCACTTATGTTGAATAAATTTTTTTTGATTTGATTTGATTTGATTTGTTAAAAAACTCGCACTAAGCACACAGGCCAATTAATTATTTTATTTGACTTAATTTGTCTGCACTGAGATTTATTTAATGTTCTCAATGAAGGCTATAAAAAGTATTTATTAAGAGTTTTAAGCTGTTGATGGCTTGGGTGCTATTCCAATGACATTTGAACGTGTCTTTTGGCTTTAGATTTTGATTTCATTGACAAAAAGGGGTTTTATGGTATTAAGATCATCAGACTAGCAAATTATAACTAAAAATTGTTAGTTTATACGTAGCGGCACTTAGGCCCAATTATAACTTCAAGAAAATATTTTACACACGAAAATTAGACTGTAGTCGGCATAATATTCAAATATCGACGCATAATAGCTTAGAGGTCCACCTCCTCTAAAATTGTAAAGCACTAAGCTACTGGGTTTTTTAAACTTCTGGGTTTAAAATTATAATTTGCGTAATTACTGGTCGTACGACCTATTGTGAGTCCGCACGGGTAGATACCACCGCCTTGTCTATTTATGCCGTGAAGCAGTAATGCGTTTCGGTTAGAAGGGTGGGGCAGCCGTTGTAACTATACTGAGACCTTAGAACTCGTATCTCAAGGTAGGTGGGACATTTACGTTGTAGATGTCTATGGGCACCGGTACCACTTAACACTAGGTGGGCTTTGAGCTCGCCCACCCATTTAAGCAATAAAAGAAAAAAAAAATTCCCGATGGAAGACTGTGCTAATTTACTTCGAAGTAATTAAAATTAAGATCGCGTTTTTCTTGTGCTTTGGGCCGAGCCCGGATGGTCGTTGAAATTGATTGAGACGCTGTCTAATCCAACGTTAATTGAGTTTGCTTTTAACGGTTTTCATCCTTACGACTTATAAACTGTGGTACCAGGGGAACTGAATCTTCCTGGTAAATCAACGGGATTTAGCGAAATAAGACTTTAAGCTGTGACGAATTAGCACTAAATTCGATGGCGATTTTTCGTGGTCAAGAGGTAGCAGTTCTGTCCGATGTGCCGTGGTCATCAGAGACGATATTAATAAGCCCTGAGTTTTTTCAACAACTGAGCTTTTTTAACAAATTGATCGCGAAGTCATCACACAGCAAAAGCGTTACGAAGATCAATTTGAATGTTTTTTTTTTAATTGCCGTATAGACAGATTTTTTTTTTTTCTCTACGGGGCAGAGTCCTGGACAATTAAGGCATCCGAGCGCAAGAAAATAAATGCATTTGAAATGTGGTGCTGGAGACGAATGCTCCGAATTCCGTGGACGGCCAAGAGGACAAATAAATCTATCCTATCTATCCGCGGCCGATTACCTAGCCGTTGGTGTGATCAAGTAACCGCTCTAACTGGGTTGCCAGTCGCAACCGCCATTCGAGCAGCTGAGGACCGGACGAGATGGAAACAGCTCACGAGACAGGCAACGGTCAAGTTTCAGGGACACGACCTTCAGCAATGAAGAAAGCGACGAAGAAGAAGAAGAATAGGCAGACGAGCATACGGCCCACCTGATGGTGAGTGATTACCGTCGCTCATGGACGTCAGCAATGCCAGGGGCAGAGCCAAGCCGCTGCCTACCGTTTACATATTATGTTGATATATTAGGCCATAGTCAGCTAACTTATGCGCACATCTGTGATGGTCGGTGGGTATCACAGCAGTGATTGCTTCTACAGTGATTATGGGCTCCCGTTTTAAGGATATGAAGCCGTTGTCCTTTAAAATTATTCTTTGAACTCACCTCTCAAGAAGGGCGGTATTATTATTTTTTTAATTACCTTAATATGCAGACGAGTATATAGCCCACCTGATGGTGAGTGGTTACCGTCGCCCATGGACTCCAGCATTGCCAGAGGCTGAGCCAGGCCGCTGCCTACCGCTCTACCTACCTTTGATTTCTACGAGATAGATAAGTAATAGTTTTATCCAAGTACACCATTCCGAATAAAACTTTAGATTAATTTTTTATTTGAAATTCAGGTCATATTGATATTCATACGAATATTGCTTACCTTATATACCAATGCTGGTTAAAAACCGTAGTTTTAACGCTTCTGCTTTATAATATCTGAAACAAAGAAAAAGTTTTTTGTTATTTTTACGTATTACGTAGGTACATAATATATCTGAAATTCGCAACAGCGCGAATTTTCTTAAGATTTTTTTCTTCAGTCTAAAAGATTAAGCGCGAATGTTACTTAAGTTATTATCGAAGAATTAAAAACAAACACTGGTGGTAGAATTTTTTGTGAGTCTGCACGGGTGGGTACCACCAGCCTGCCTATTTCTGCCGTCATGCAGTAATGCGTTTCGGTTTGAAGGACGGAGCAACCGCTGTACTGTAAAAACTGGGATCTTAGAAGTCTTATCTCAAGGTAGGTGGCGGTATTGACGATGTATATTGCTACTCACTGTGGTTCGGGATAAATACAATTTCACCAAAGCACAACTGACTCCGTTCCATCTCTGCAACGCTTTTATAGCCATATAGATACCATACCCCTAGAATTATCAAGAATATTCCACACATCTCTAGTATTGTGTTTCCGCTATCTGACAATAGATGGCGTTGTACTTCTCAAGCGTTCTAGGTGCTACTAGATCCTTCGATATTCGTTCAACTATTCGGCGATAGATGGCGTTACTCTTACCGGCGTAACAATATTATTATGTATATGGACTTCGGTAACCACGTAACACCGGGTAGGCTGTGAGCTTCGTGCACCCGCCTAAGCAATAAAAAAAAACGATACGATGTAAAAGTTCAAGCTACCTTACAGGGTGGACATAAACAACAATGTTTTATATCAAGTTTTTAGCGTTAAAAATTATTTACAGCTTCCAAGTTTAACGGTTTGCTTAAGTTATTAAACGCTATTTATGTCCTAGTAAACTTGTCCCGTGGGATGGCACTGGGTACGTATAAAGGACCTTTACGGCCTTAGGCCTTAGTTAAGAAGCCTTAAATGTCCGTCTAAGCAGCGCTGTGATGCTATGCCTATATTATTTGAAGAGAGGATATAAAGTGGTGATAGCATATTCAACTATATACCAAATGTGATAAGAACTATTCTGCCGTAACGCTTCCAAATGTGACTGTTTTTATTAGAGCAGAGTTCGTTAACGTGGCTTGTGATCATCGGCTGAAATCGTCACATAACGAAGAAGCGTTGTGCCTGTTGACTTGATACGCAAATGTGATCGTTAAATATGAGCAAGTTAAGACTAAACTTCGATGCGCTGCTGAGACGGTAGACAGCGGCTTGGCTCTGCCCCTGGCATTGCTGAAGTCCTCAGCCCCTCTCCGTCATATACGTTTTTTTGTAATCTCTACTCTTCCGTTTTTTTTGGAGGCATTTACGTTATAGATGTCTATGAGCTCCAGTAATCACTTAACACCAGGTGGGCTGTGAGCTCGTCCACCCATCCTAAATAAATGCCACCCAATTCCTATATTCGCGACTAAAGATTTCTTAGATGTTCCCATTTTATTTTTATGAAGTCGGCCTTATTTTTTGTTAATTTTTTTATATTTTTACGCATTTTAAACTAGATTTTTTTATTATTGGGTAGGTAACAAGGTAGCTTTACACCGAGCAACGAAGCCTAAGTTGTTTATTTATTTGTATGAAATATCTTAATATTTATTAATTTGTTTAAAATATTTATTTATTTATTATATTGCTTAGGTGGGTGAACGAGCTCACAGCCCACCTGGTGTTAAGTAGTTACTGGAGCCCATAGACATCTACAGCATAAATGGGCCACCCACCTTGAGATATAAGCTCTAAGGTCTCAGTATAGTTACAACGGCTGCCCCACCCTTCAATATCTTATCTAATTTATCTTAACCTTAGACTGATATTTAGTTATGCGTGCAACAACAACAATTAGCTTAAATATACTAATTAATGCATTGCGGTCATAAATCTGCTAAACTAGAATATAAAATAAAAAAACATTGTAAAGTATCAAAATTGTGTGGGTGGTAGTCTATACTAATATTATAAAGAGGAAAGATTTGTTTGTTTGTTTGTATTGAATAGGCTCCGAACTTACTGAATCGATTTGAAAAATTCTTTCACTGTTTGGAAGCTACACTATTCCCGAGTGACATAGGATATAATCTTTTTTGAAAAAAATTAGAGATCCTTACTGAAGCTCCAATAATGTAACCCAAGGTGTAAAAAAATTACTTAAAATATTCTTTACATCGCGTGCCCTGCGAAAACTATTGAGGATAGAATAAAATAATGTACTACAACTTTGTAGAACACACTATTATGTACAAAAAGGGTCGCGACAGCATATGTCTGACTATTATATTTATACCAAAATAAGTGTTCTTTTATTTTTAAAAATAAAACAACGTCGTTGAAATATTTGTTACAGACTCGAGCGAAGCCGGAGCGGGCCGCTAGTATGGTATATACGCAAACTAGAATAAAAATAAAAAACATTGTAAAGTATCAAAATTGTGTGGGTTGTACTATAAAATAAATAAATTTACGAAGATTTATGTATTTTTTGTGACGACCATTTTGAGTGCCGTATTCTATCGGTTTGATTAATACCTTCCATTGTCTTTTTCTGTGCGTGGCGTGAGATAGAAGTCATAGAATTCGGGACTTGAATGAGTGTCTCAAGAGAGGTCATTCGCGTTGTGATGTCCACGGACAACGGTAATTATCACTTTAAGAAAATTTGTGGGTGGTGCATTTACATTATAGAGGTCTATGGGCTTTAGTAACCACTTAACACCAGGTGGGCTGTGAGCTCGTCCACCCATATAGGCAATAAAAAAACAGGTAATATTAGCTTATTTCAATAAAAAAAGTGGCACAGCAACTTATCGTAATTTTCGCTTAGATTTTATCACTAATAGTGAATCGGTACTCACTCGTTTTCTAAGCTAGCGAAATGGCAACGAAACAAAACGTAAAAAGCTCCCCACAGTGCTTTAAGTAATCACCATAAAAGCTTTCATTACCAATAAAAATGAACTGACGTTTCTACGACATCTAGAATGTTCTGAATTTATATCTACGGCGAAGAATATATATATTTTTTGATAAATTTACAACAATCCATACCTGTATCTTACTGGTTTGACATTTTCTAGTGATTTAGTTTTTTTTTTTTGCTTAGATGAGTGGACGAGCTCACAGCCCACCTGGTGTTAAGTGGTTACTGGAGCCCATAGACATCTACAACGTAAATGCGCCATCCACCTTGAGATATAAGTTCTAAGGGTCTCAGTATAGTTACAACGGCTGCCCCACCCTTCAAACCGAAACTTATTAGTGCTTCACGGCAGAAATACGCAGGGTGGTAGTGCCTACCCGCGCGGACTCACAAGAGGTCCTACCACCAGTAACATTACAATTAAAATAATCATCGTTTTAAAGTAGCCTTAAAATAAATAAATAATAAATTTTTATTTGACGTCATAATAATTTCCAATTTTTTTTTACTGCCTATTTAGGTAGACGGCATACGGCCCGTCCGATGGTAAGTCATAACCGTCGCTCATGGACATCAGCAATGCCAGGAACAGAGTTAAGATCCTGCCTAACGTTAAGTATTCTCCACAAGCCTCGCCGGTAGTCGTCGTGGCCTAACGGTTAAGACGTCCGATGCATTCGTGTTGAGCGATGCACCGGTGTTCGAATCCCAGGCGGGTACCAATTTTTCTAATGAAATACGTACTCAACTAATGTTCACGATTGACTACCACGGTGAAGGAATAACATCGTGTAATAAAAATCAAACCCGCAAAATTATAATTTGTGTAATTACTGGTGGTAGGACTTCTTGTGAGTCCGCGCGGGTAGGCACTACCACCCTGCGTATTTCTGCCGTGAAGCAGTAATAAGTTTCGGTTTGAAGGGTGAGGCAGCCGTTGTAACTATACTGAGACTCTTAGAACTTATATCTCAAGGTGGGTGGCGCATTGACGTTGTGAATGTCTATGTGATCCAGTAACCACTTAACACCAGGTGGGCTGTGAGCTAGTCCACTCATCTAAGCAATAAAAAAAAGGGACACTCTTAGTCTTTCTTGACACTATTAATAACATAGGCGACGTCTGTGTCTAATGTGTGCTATTGTGTCGGTTAACCCGATTTCTGTACAACATCAGAGGAATTACGTAAACAGACTCTCTTGACCAGGCCTTTGAACCGACTTACAGGCTGTGGTACAAGTCACCAGAGGTTCCTTTAATTTATTATAAAATCTCAAAATTTTATTGTACCCACAAAGCGAGCATTACTCAAAGCAAAACCTAATAAATTGATAGGATAACACAAAACAAATTCACTACAAACAGGTTTCTTTGTTGTTTTCCAAAATATATAATAGATAGGTAAATCTCAACAGAGCTTGTGGATATAGCGTTAATGTCGTCACGCATCTCGGGACATAATGGAAATCGTATTGTAAAAAGACTCTTATTCCGAAATTATGAAAAGCTGTGTTTGTCGAAGCGGATCTCTAAATCCCCTCCAGCGAGGCGCTGAAGTTATCCATCATAGCTGTACTTGGGCATATACAAATAACTATCTATAAATAGAAAACACATTAAACGCTCGGGCATACAACACTGGGATGGGTGAGAACGGGACTATTGACAGCCTTAACCGCCCAGTTTTGTATGGAAGCAAAAGGTCTCTAAGTTAACTGTCACATGACAACTCTAACTGCCCCCTTCTATATAAAAGTCAAATGGTTTCTAAGCTAATTGCCACCTGACAACCCTAACTGCCCCCTTCTGTATTGAGTCAAATGGTCTCTAAGTTTATTGTCACCTGACAACCTTAACTGTCCTCTTCTGTATGGACTCAAATGTTCTCTATATCAATTATCACCTTGTTAAAGTTAAAACATATCGCTGAAATTCTCTCACTTGGGCCACGCGCGAAACCCGACGTCCCGTTAATGAGATACCGACCGATATGTAAGTTGAAGGGTCAACGCCGATGCGGACCTCTATACGCAATACACGCTACACTCAAGTACCGTATTGTACTGATGCCAAAACAATTTATTTAGTACCAATATTATTATTACCCTTTTTTCCTACCTATGCTGATAATTTTGAGAGGCTATTTCAGCTTCATCCTAACGTGTAAGAGAGCTTACGGGGCTCAAACCGGGAGTTTTGCTAACACTGGCCCTAACAAGAGCAGTGCTTTGCAAAATCTACCACCGGATCGGAAACGCGACCCACTGAGAAGATCCGGCGAGAAACTCAGTGGGCAGTGTCTATGGGTACTCATTACCCTCAAAGTTCAGTAAGTATTGTGAGAGTGAAAAGAGCGAGCACAAACTTGCCAAATATTTTCTGGTTGTAGATTCTTAGATGTTAGCAATTCTCTCTGGTCGAGCCCGTGGGCTCACCTACAGGTCCACGCGAAGTTGGAATACCTCCTTATGCTACCAACGATTAGGTAGGGAAAAAAGACATAGGTCAATCTTTTCAAATCAAATCAAATCAAAAAAGTTTTATTCAACATAAATGAAAGTACATACTTGTTGAACGTCAAAAGAACTACCGCCAATTCACAAGAATTAGCCTCCGTCCTGAGAAGAATTGGCAAGAAACTCAGCGGGCTAGTCTTTTTTTTTTATATTAGATTTTTTTTTTAAATATTAGATTTTTTAAATATTCATTTTTACAATAAGTAATTATAACATAACAATTTTACAATATTGAAATGCCCGGAGCGAGCAACTCATTCCCACTTTGTGCAATCTTCTAGCGGTCTTGTTGAGGTATTGCCTACAAATCCGTCTAACATCTGCCTATTTTATTTCTCGGTGATACCACTGCAAATCGACGCGACATTACACACTTACGGTATCGATTAGCCATGAAAATGGCGCTTGGCAAAATATGTTTTTTTTTTATTGCTTAGGTGGGTGGACGAGCTCACAGCCCACCCGGTGTTAAGTGGTTACTGGAGCCCATAGACATCTACGACGTAAATGCGCCACCCATCTTGAGATATAAGTTCTAAGATCTCAGTATAGTTACAACGGCTGCCCTATCCTTCAGACCGATCCGCATTACTGCTTCACGGCAGAAATAGGCAGGGCGGTGGTACCTACCCGCGCGGACACACAGCAGGTCCTACCACCAGTAAACGTTTGAACGAGAACTCGCTAAAATTAATAGTCGTAGTGAGAACTCAATAATAGGAGTACTTTTGACAAACATCACTTTTCTTTTCATACGAATTGCGAAACTTCAAACAATACAATAGCCGTCAAAATTATGAGACTATTGACAGGTGTTTGTCAATAGTGTGGTACGCATAAGCCGACGGCTCCGGGAAGACTGCGTCATGTTTGGATAGAACGAAACCTTTGGCCATGACATTAGCAGTGCTAACGTAACATTATTGACGGTCCGTTGGTTCTCGTGACTGCACTTCAGCCATTTAAGTCATTAAAATATATATTTTACATTCCATTGCTTGCTTGCATAAATAAAGAATCGAGATCAATTCCCAAACCCCAGCGCGTAACAATATTTTTATCTACCCCACAACTCACGGATACTGATGAAATTGATGAAACAATATTAATAAAAAAAATACTTCGATGCTTGAAAGGCAAACGTGACTAAGCGACAATGCGTGAAATTTACAGTAGACTAATTTAAAGTTGAAATATCTGGAAACAAAATTTATTTTAACGAATCCAGCTGTAGTAGAATATAGCTAGTAGCTGTAGGATTTAAATGATTTTAATAGACCTAGAAATATATATTTTTTGCGCATCGAATATGGTTATTGCCTATCATTTATGTACACAGCAGCTATTGTCGCTTAGTCACTTTTGCCTTTCAAGCGTCGACTTACATTTCGCAACTGCCAAGCGTCAAGTCTAAAGTTGTCGATTTACACGTATTATTTGAGTAAGCGCTTATCGTCGCTCTAAGGTCGTAGGTTCAATGATATTTCTATGAATTGAATGAGTTCTGTCATTTCTTTGTCCATTGTCATTGCGCGATACATTTCGTCATAGTTAGGAAAAATCTAGAGGAAAATTGAATTGTGTGTACGACTCTTCACAGTTTCCCCGGTAAGTAGAGCGGTCGAGAATTTGCTGTCGAAAGTTTTTGGTGGAATTTTGACATACAGGTCTGTTGATACAAAAGACATCAACGCGCTCGTAGCTAAAAAGCACCTAAAGCTTCGCTGTTGTTCGGACTTTCATATAGAAAAGGTAGATTGCTTCGCGCGATAATAAACAAGAGGGACAGCACCCAGTTCCTCTTCAGTTCTTTTCAATGACGAAACATAAATCCTATATATGTTTCTTTTCAGGACACCGGTGCCCTACGCGGCGCACTGAAGTAATTATGTCGATTTACTGTTACTAAGGCGCCGGAACATCAAGTAAGCTCTGGGAAAGACGAATCCGAAGATACTGAGAATCTAAGAGACCAAAAAGACGAAAAACATATAATACATTAAAAAACAAAAGAAGGCGAAGTTAGACAATCCATCCGACAATTAAATAAATAAAAAATATAATTTGCGTAATTACTGGTGGTAGGACGTCTTGTGAGTCCGCACGGGTAGGTATCGCTACCCTGCCTATTTCTGCCGTGAAGCAGTAATGCGTTTCGGTTTGAAGGGTGGGGCAGACCTTAGAACTTATATCTCAAGACAGGTGGTGTAGATGTCTATGGGCTCCGGTAACCACTTAGCACCAGGTGGGCTGTGACAACGCCCACCCACCTAAGCAATAAAAAAAGAAAAACGTGTCTTCTATGACGGCTACCTGACAATGCCTTAACATCCCATACCCTGGTCAGTTTCGCAAATCATGTTCAAAAGCATAGTCGCTTTTTTCCCCAACCTAATCGTTGATAGACTAAGGAACTATTCCAACTTTACACGGTCGGATAGGTGAACTCACAGGCTTAACCCGAGAGAATTGCTAACACTAGCTCTAGCAAGATTAGTGAGAAGATCCGGCGAGAAACTCAGTGGGTCACCATAGCCGCAATACTCGATGTGCATACAACTACACATTTCCTTTCCTCCGGTAGTAGATTCATTCGCGAGGCAGTTGCTCTTGAGTTGTTAGGTCTCCTTTTGAAGCGCTCGGGCAGCTGTTAGCAAATCCCACCCCTGCTGGCTGAGCTTTTGCTCGCCCACCTATCCTGGTGAAATTTGGAAAGGCCTCTGGGCCACCAGTAATTACTCATTCATAAAGACATATTTCCTTACAGTTTCTTACTGTTTTCAGATAAACAGTAATGCCACTCATTAATCACAACCTTCTCATACTGATAAAACAGTGCACTCTGTAATATATTGCGTAATTACATTTAAATATTTCAAGGTTTAATCAATTACAAACGAGCGAATGCACAGAGGATGGTACTTAAATTCTAATCAGGCGATGTACAGTCGCGCGCTGTGTTCTTAGTGCGAGTTTTTTTAATTTGTATGAAGTTGGAACAGCGCCCCTAGCAGCAAACCAAGAGGCACTGTTAAAAATATGCCACGTAGCATCCGGCTATGGAATGAGCTCCCCTCAACGGTGTTTCCCGAGCGCTATGACATGTCCTTCTTCAAACGAGGCTTGTGGAGAGTATTAAGCGGTAGGCAGCGGCTTGGCTCTGCTCCTGGCATTGCTGAACTCCATGAGTGACGGTAACCACTCACCATCAGGTAGGCCGTGTGCTCGTCGGTCTACAAGGGCAACAAAAAAAAAACTTCTAACAAATTTGAGTTAACTTTTACGCGATCGAGTAGTTAAAATACTCGCACTAAGCACACAGATGGCGTATGAAATATTTATTTACTCATCCCGAATGCTATTAATTCTTGTTCTCGTTGTTCAGGGGATATGAGTAAACGATCCTAGCGTAGTTTTACGAACAGGACGTCTTGTGAGTCCGTACTGGTAACCACAATAATTCTGTTTCTGCTGCTTAGCAGTAAAGCTTTCTGATTTGAAGGGTAAGATTCCATTCTTACACGAAGTGGGGCGTATGTTCTTGTACCCATTTTTGTAACAAAAAAGCTACAGGCTGCTAATACGCTTCAATATTTTTAATTAGCCTGTCAGTATTGGTAGAAACCTCTGCTTTATTGCCTTCTCTTTTCCAATCTCTTCTCCTCGCTCTTAATTGCTTTTTATTTACTGGTTACAGGACGTGGGTTGCTTCTGGTAGAAAGGCCGCAATTCAGATTAAAGAAACGGTGATTAGAATGAGAAATGCGGAAGCAAATGATTTTTTCCAAGACCCAATGATGAGGTCTTTTCAGGAAAGACAAAGGTCAAACTTACTTCACATATTAATAAAGTAGTGTCATTCGTAATTTAAAAACATGGATGATGTCAGCTTACTGATCGTAACTTAGAGGTGCCGGTTTGATTCTTAGTTGAGTAAGAGCTTTCTCAAAGTTATTTAGTAGACGTATTCTGATAGGAATTCGTAAGTATTTTTCCTTAAGAACTTCTTTGTTATGAGTTATCCTAAATACACATAAAATAGACAAGAATATAATATGCACTGCGTATGTAATGTTTTAACATGTATTAGGTACTATTACTCGTACTAGTATTAAAGGCTTTAACAAAGAAATTTACTCTAACCTGATATGGCTTGATGATCACTGACCCGTATTAAGTAGGTAGGTAATGGTACATATCACGCCTGTATCCCCAAAATGCATAAAACCAGAGAAAATCCTACATAGAGAACATTAAATATAAACACAGTAACACTTTTGCGCGCGACCGTACTCACCCCGAGTAAGGTAATACCATTATTAATTTTTTTACTTTTATTTTTCACTGTCCGCTTACAGTATGACGTGGAGCGCTGCAACACGATCGTCTTAGACTTAAAAAAAGAAGTTTATTTATAAATAGATTGTTCGAAATGAGCCTTATGCTATGATTGATTGATTTGAAAATCGATTACCCTTTTTTTGTTACACCATATAGTCATTTTTATGTTTTGTGGTGCCATCGCTTTTTAAGGTGGTGAGAATTTTACGTTGGACATTGAAGCTTGGAAAAGAGCCGGAGTCTTGGTAAATTTTTGAATCGTAATTTCTGAATATTAGTATATGCCTTGCCTATGCTTGTATACGACAATATACCTTATGTCTTGAAGAAAAAGGTCGTAACTTCAATTGTATTTCGCGCCCTTCAGATCAGAACGCGTGTTGGCTTTTGCGGAACCAAGCAGCAAGACGCTTTTTTTGACATAACATAAAACATAACATGACATAAAACTGGTTACTATTTTCTTCCTACCTAATCGCTGGTGACCTAAGGGGCTATATCAGTTATGTCCAGACGGGTAGGTGAGCACACGGGCTCAAACTGAGAGACATTGCTAACACTAGTCCTAGCAAGAGCAGTGCTCCTCTGAATCTACTACCGGATCGGAATCGCGACCCACTGAGAAGATCCGGCGAGAGTTGCGTCTATGGGTTTCCTTGACGGGTTCTTTCATTAATTCCTGGTATTTTGGCGTGATGCAAACGCCATGGTGATAGGTAGACTGAAGACGGCGAGTAGGATGTTAGGAGCAGACATATCAGCTTACCTACATTCTAAATATATACCGTTTTTGGTGCCAGAGGTCATGAACCACTTAACACCAGGTTCGTGATCTTAAGACTTGAGGTCTATGTCGCAAACGTAGCTGTCAAGCAAATGATTTTTATTTTTGCGAATTTGATTTATATTGCACGATATTATTCCCACATCGTAAAAATCATTCGTGTCGACTTGTCTCAATTACCTATGCGTTTCCGGCTGCCCCACCCTTCAAACCGAAACGCATTACTGCTTCATGGCAGAAATAGGCAGGGCGGTGGTACCTACCCGTGCGGACTCACAAGAGGTCTTACCAACAGTAATTACGCAAATTATAATTTTGCGGGTTTGATATTTATTACACGATGTTATTCCTTCACCGTGGAAGTCAATCGTGAACATTTGTTAATTACTTATCTCATTAGAAAAATTCGTACCCACCTGCGGGATTCGAACATCGTTGCATCGCTCGATACGTATGCACCGGGCGTCTTATCCTTTAGGCCACGACGACTTCAAAATTACTTCACGTATGAAGTGAGCCACGATTTTCTAAGCTTATCCGCAAGTTTAGGTTGACAATAAAAAAAGAACTTTTAAATAAGTCACTCTAACGTGCGTTTCGATCTAACTTTATGCCTTATGCATGTTTACGTAGGCACTTTAATAACCACGGCTAGTGATGCGCTTTATCGTATCGATAAGTTCTATTAATTTTTTGATTATCCATTTCTTAACTTTTGATTTATTTGTGGGATGAACTCAAAGCGTGTATGATTAGGAAAAATGTTATATCGATAAATATTGTTTTGTGTTAAAAAAGAATTCAGGTATTTGCCGTACACAGGATCCAGGACCTGTCTTTCGGCTGATGTTTTTTTTTTATTTATTGCTTAGATGGGTGGACGAGCTCACAACCCACCTGGTGTTAAGTGGTTACTGGAGCCCATACACATCTGAAACGTAAATGTGCCACCTACCTTGAGATCTAAGGTCTCAAGTATAGTTACAACGGCTGCCCCACCCTTTCTAACCGAAACACATTACTGCTTCATGGTAGAAATAGGCAGGGTGGTGGTACTTACCCGTACGGACTCTCAAGAGCTCCTATCACCAGTAAAACAATTTCTCCTTCTTGAATTGATGACAATTTCTCTCAATAATGTAGCATACTTGAACACATATTCCGGGTTTACGTATTGTGACACCTTATTGACTATATTTACTTACTGACTCATCATTTTTAAGGTGATGGGATCCATGTCATAGTCCCAGTAAGCTGATAATAATTACTTAAGTTAGTCGATCCGCTTACTTCAATACGTAAAGTACCTCGAATTTAAAAAAAAAAAAATATTACATACAAACAAAAAATGATTATATCCGATTGAATAAATATTATATATCATAATATCTTTCGTTCGTATCAAATCGAATAATACACATAGCTTAAACAAGATATTTACAAGTTTTTTTTTGTCGAATTCAAATTACCTAACAAAAATAAAAACTAGAAAATTACGTAATGTTACGTAAGATAATATTAAAAAAGAAATACTAACGAACACGAACTCAAGCTCTAATTAATTGTTAATGGTTTAATAACATTTTACAGTACCAATTTGCGAGACGAGATTTGATTGAGATGTCTTTGATAATCAGCCGAAGGTCGTCCGTGTTCTTGACAACACCGCTTACAATCCACGTCATGAGAGAAGGACTTAAGAAACGACTCACTTCACTGTGAATGCCGCGGATAAATTAAGATTCATTACATGGAACTCCACTAGCGCCATCTTACGTGGAATATCAGCGAAAGCTATAAGGAATACAACAGATCCTCCTATTCGTTGTTATTGCAATAAACATAATTATCGTCTTCTCGCATTAAAACTGTATAATCTCAAAACTTACTAATTTTACAGGAGAGCAATAGTGTTTTAAAAGTTTAACGTATCATATTTTTTATATCAATCATCTTTGCAATATTTATTTTTTATTTTTTTGCGAGTTAAATTATCTGTTTTTTAAAGTAAGATAAAATTATGTATTAATTTTGTTAATATGTAGTAGTCAAAATATAGGTAAACTAAAAAAAAAAACTACGCTCTTTTGACAGTATTTATGAGAAAAATACTGGTGATAACAAGTGATTCCGCATATTAATTAAATTTCGAATATTTTAGGATATTGTACACTTTTAATGCGAAAAGACGATATGCTTTAAGCTTTCGAAAGTGCCAACGCAAGCTCGTAGTAATATAAATGTAGCCAATTACTGCACATCAGTTTTGTATTACAGATATTCTATTTTGATGGACTGTTAAACTTTGCTATTGGGCTATATCTAGATACGGCTACATACATATATTACACCTTTAGAATTGAAGTGGCTTAACTAAAAATTTTAAGAAAATGAATTTTATACCTTGAACTAGCTGACCCGGCAGACTTCGTAGTGCCTCAATCGATAAATAAAAGACCTAAACTTTTGTATAAAATAAACTTAAAACAAACAAAAGCAATCCGTTCGATGGGGGACACGCCAAAGGAAAAACAAAATTGTTATTTTTATTTAATTCCAAGCATTTTCAGATTTATCTACCTTTTAAACCTTCCCTGGACTTTCACAAATAATTCAAGACCAAAATTAGCCAAGTCGGTCCAGTCGTTCTGGAGTTTTAGCGAGACTAACGAACAGCAATTCATTTTTATATATATAGATTACTTATAAACATGTACTCTATGAGCTTATAAAAGTTAATCTTTAAAATTAAAAATTAAATTTAAATTTAGTTAGAAAAGAACAAATTACACATGCCGTCTCTTTTAAATCAAGCGCAGACCTTACAGTGTACTTTAAGATGTGCGCTTTAAGGCTTAAAGTATTAAAATGAAAAATTATAATTCTTAGTTTTGGCGTTTACAAAAAAACAAGAATTTTGGGTTAAGCCATTTCAATTCTAAGGGTGCGATATAAAGGTCGATGTGCGTGTGTGTGTGTATGTTTTCTATAGACTCTAAAGCGTTCAGATTGGCTTAAGGAATGATTCTATTAAGTTTGATAACTGATTCGGTGGGTAATTAAATATTTGTAGCTTTCCCGGGTCCGAAAGACACAGTTCATTACAACCTTGTACATATCAGTTATACAATACCAAATTACATACAAGAAACGCTAAAACTTCTCAAAACGTTACATAAAATATACAATTAAATATAAATATAAATGCCTTTATATTATGTTGCAAGCAATAATAGCACTAGTTACATTTAAAAAAGTCATAATACGTATAAATATAGGATATATGTACTTTTTTGCCTCACCTCTCCTCGAGTGAAGGCCTTCTTCAACGAAAACCATTGATCCTTATTTTGGGAAACTACATAACAGTCAAATTACAGTTTGAACACAAAAACCTCTCATTCAACAAATATTATCGATAAAACTGTGCGTCCCATCACTAGACATTAGGCGACACGTCGCTAACAACACAGTTGCGCCTACACAGATTCCAGCGCTCCGTCACAGCTGTCAGCCTTGAGGTTCTGACCTGAATACAGCAGACGGCCAGACCGGGTCTGAATTCTAGACTACGCGTCGTATGCTGGGGTCAAAGGGTCAAAAAGCACCGTTGTTCGGTCAACGTTGCTCAGTTATTTTGAGGTCTTGTGCTAGTCTTTTTTTTTTGAGTTTTTTTTATTGCTTAGTTGCGTGGACGAGCTCACAGCCCACCTGATGTTAAGTGGTTACTGGATCCCCTAGACATCTACAACGTAAATGCGCCAACCACCTTGAGATATAAAGTCTAAGGTCTCAGTATAGTTACAACGGCTGCCCCATCCTTCAAACCGAAACGCATTACTGCTTCACAGCAGAAAGAGGCGGGGTGGTGGTACCTACCCGTGCGAACTCACAAGAGGTCCTACCACCAGTAATAACCTCTAGTTTATTTCGGCGAATTTACGTATTATTTAGTAGTTGTTAAAATGATACTCTAAATAGTTTTTACAATACTATACTGTACTGTATTCGTATAGCCACATTCCACTTTCAAGCAAAGCACAGCGCAAGGACAATGCTAAATGTTAGTAATTAGTAAGTATTTCTCAAGCTAAGGCCGCGTGTGACCTACTGATATTTGTAAGACGACTCTCTGATGATGTGCCTATGTGATATTTGTTTACGATTGTAAATGTATAAAAATTACGTTGATTTTCCTTTGGTCCAAAGTATTTCTTGTAGTACAAGTGAAGGTATCACATAGGGGTGGTGGAACGTTTAGAGAAGCAGGTATGGTGGTTTACTGGTGGTAGGACCTCTTGTGAGTCCGCGCGGGTAGGTACCACCGCCCTGCCTATTTCTGTCGTGAAGCAGTAATGCGTTTCGGTTTGAAAGGTGAGGCAGCCGTTGTAACTATACTGAGATCTTAGAACTTACATCTCAAGGTGGGTGGCGCAATTACGTTGTAGATGTCCATGGGCTCCAGTAACCATTTAACAGCAGGTGGGCTGTGAGCTCGTCCACCCATCTAAGCAATAAAAAAAAAATGATACCTTCCTTTCCCACTTTGGTCCCGGTCGGATAATACCTCTAGCCTTTACACCGCCGACTCGTCAGATTACCCGACTATGCGACCGGATAAGCGGGTACCCTAGCACCGAAGTCCGGATCTCGAAGAACCGGTTAAGAAAATTACTTTACAAACAGTTTCGCACGCAAAACTAACCACACGTGCACGAAATAAAAATATAAAAAAAATTCTATAATGCATATAACGATCCTATAATTTACTTACACGCGAATAATTTTAAAATCCACTCTACGCAGCTACAAGCCGTTATTATTTTTAAGTTAATGTGAAAATTGTGGCTAGATCGCCTAGATGGCTGCTTCAATAATTGTTTCTTACAGCTAAGTTGACATACGTGTTTCTGCTCGTAAATTCAGCGCCTGTTTGAAACTAAGCGGCTAGTTGGAAACATTAGGCTTGCTTTTGCATGCTGATGAGCGGATTGACAAGCTCACAGCCCACTTGGTGTTAAATGGTTACCGGAGCCAAAAATATCAAATCAAATCAAACTTTATTAGCTAAAACACGGTTTACAAGGTTGTTGATAGTTATTTTATAGAGGAACGTGTTTCTACCAGGCTGGCAGCAAATATTTATCGAAATCATTTACATTAAATGCAGTCAGTAAATATATTAATTAATTAAAATATCAAACAACAAATAAATTAATTGAATAAGAATTAGTTATTTAGATCATAAAATGAAAACAAAGAACAGAAAGAAGCGAATTTAAAATTAACATAATGATTTATCATTTAAAAAATCGTGAACTGTATAATAATAACATCTTAAGGTTAATAATTTTTTCAAGTTCTTTTTAAATAAAACAAAATTGTCTTTTTTCATAGCATCAGGTAGCTTATTATATATTTTCGGTGCCATACATAATATACTTTTTTGCATAAGAGCTGTCTTAGCAAAGTGCAAACACAATTTATCAACAACGTAAATGCTGCCCTCGTCTTGGGACATGAGTTCCAAGTCCCAGTTTTCACAGTACAACGGCTGCCTCACTCTTCAAGCCGAAACGCATTACTGCCTCACAGCATAAATAGGCAGTGGCACCTATCCGTGCGAGTTCATAAAACGCCCTAGCGTAAAAAACGTATTATCTACCTACGTAAACCTAGAGAGGGAGAGAGGGAGAGAGGGAGAGAGGGAGAGAGGGAGAGAGGGAGAGAGGGAGAGAGGGAGAGAGGGAGAGAGGGAGAGAGGGAGAGAGGGAGAGAGGGAGAGAGGGAGAGAGGGAGAGAGGGAGAGAGGGAGAGAGGGAGAGAGGGAGAGAGGGAGAGAGGGAGAGAGGGAGAGAGGGAGAGAGGGAGAGAGGGAGAGAGGGAGAGTATTTTTGATTGTAAACAAGTATGAATAAGCAATGCGAAGTATTAAAATTACAAAGATTAGAAAGTGCAATTGGTAGTTTTTTATTATATTGCTCAGATGATTGTAGGACCTCACAGTCCACCTGGTGTTAAGTGGTTACTGGAGCCCATAGACATCTACAGCGTACATGCTCCACCCACCTTTATGAGCTAAGAGCGATCTCTTCCAGACAACCATCAGGTAGACAAGAATCATTTGGAAACGAGTTACACGCCGTATACTTATCGATAATCTATCTAATCTACGTAAATTTTATTTTAAAAATTAGAATTGAAAAGAAACCTTCGTAATAATTTACATTCAACTCGGCAGTGTACTCATCTGTCCTCAAAAGCCATAACAAAAGGCTTCAAAGTTTCAATTGTACTAGTGTCGGCGATCATACTTCAACGCATTACGGCCTGGCCACGGGGATCGGCGGTGCGAACAGCGAAGCGGTGGACGAGGCGACCATTCGCGCAGCACCGTTTGCAGGCCACGGGTACTCACGTTCGCCGCCGCGACTAGTAAGGAAGTCCGACAGCGAAATGTCTATATCGAAATTATCTCGATATTGCTTACAAATTAATAGTTTTTTGGTTCAGGACCTATTATTTGGAAAAGATTGTGAAGTACATGATTTGAATAAGAATCGGAGTATACCTATAGATGGAGAATTCCACAAGAAGTACGAGAAATACTTTGGGTGGCTAGACTTCCAAATAGCTGGTCTAGCTATTCTATTTCAGCTATATATTTTTTTATTGCTTAGATGGGTGGATGAGCTCACAGTCCACCTTGTGTTAAGTGGTTACTGAAGCCCATAGACATCCACAACGTAAATGCGCCACCCACCTTGAGATATAAGTTCTAAGGTCTCAAGTATAGTTACAATGGCTGCCCCACCCTTCAAACCGAAACGCATTACTACTTCACGGCAGAAACAGGCAGGGTGGTGGTACCCACCCGCGCGGACTCACAAGAAGTCCTACCCCCAGTAATTACGCAAATTATAATTTTGAGGGTTTCATTTTTATTACACGATGTTATTCCTTCACCGTGGAAATCAATCGTGCACATTAAAATTTGTTGAGTACGTATTTCATTACAAAAATTGGTACCCGCCTGATATTCGACTACCGGTGCATCGCTCAACACCGGACGTCTTATCCGTTCGGCC
The DNA here is from genome assembly GCF_030267445.1 of Bombyx mandarina. NCBI lineage: Eukaryota > Metazoa > Arthropoda > Insecta > Lepidoptera > Bombycidae > Bombyx > Bombyx mandarina. The sequence goes on from NC_143233.1 coordinate 7,565,834, forward strand.
ACGACGAGTTTAAAAATATAAAAATTAATAAAAAATATAAAAATTTGGGCGTTCATTTTTCGCGGCGAAAACAGCTAAACTCATTTAATCACTGCACTATTCGCCGCGACTACCGCTCGACTCCGTGGCTTGCGCCGTCCTTATTCATGCATTTGTTTTGCTCGCCCGCCGCATCGTAAGTCGCCCGCGCGATTCGCTCGGTACATTCCGCCGGTCGCTTCACCGGTCGCCGGTGCGCGTGGCTTGTTAGGTACATTTCTATGCTCTTATTTTAGTCGCTAGACGCTTCGCCGTTCGCACCGCGCGAATATTCGTATCGGCGAATGTCCCGTGGCCAGGCTGTTACTGCTGCGCCGCAGAAACGCGGTAAATATTCATGCGGACTTACAACACGCAACTTTATGTACATACATTATAAGTGGAGCAAGAGTTCGTTATTTATTGGTATCATTATAGATTTTTTTTAGCTAGGGGCGAGCGTGCAAAGTCGAGAGCAAAAACTAGTTATATTTATAACGCAACCAGAACGCTACGGATCGAAGGCAGCTGGTGGAACAGGTTAATGTCATGTCAAACTTTTTATGACCCCCGCCATTGACTAGGATAATGCACTGCGGATTGCCACTACTGATAAAGAATAACATCGTGTGAAAAAAGTCTTTCTTCTTAGTCTTAGTCGTATCCATCGCGGCTGATGATTGCGGTGGTGTTCATCATTCTAGAACATTCTTGCAGTTCATTCCGATGAATTCTAATCATAGAATAATCGAAGTAAATTGTCCCTTCGAAATAAGGTGACACTCTATAAAACTTGCATACGCTCCGTCATGACCTATGAAAGCGTAGTGTTCGCTCACGCGGCCCGCACCAACTTGAAACCCCCTCTAGTCATTCAATCCCGTTTTTGCAGGATAGCCGTCGGAGCACCATGCTTCCTAAATAACGGGGATGTCTATGATGACCTGGAGCTTGACTTAGTCAGTGAGTATCTACAATCGGCATCATTGCACCACTTTGAAAAGGCGGTACGATATGAACAGCCTCTTGTCGTGGCCCCTGGAAATTACAAACCCGATCCTGCGGACCGAATGGTAAGCAGTCGACGTCACCGAAAGTACGTCATTACGGATCCTTCCGATCCATTAATGGTGCTTTTAGGTACCACAAGCATCGGTCACCGTCGAGCCCGTCGACGAAGGGCTCGGCGAGTAAATTAGCCCATAGGCACAGCCTACTGAGTTTCTCGCCGGATCTTCTCAGTGGGTCGCGTTTCCGATCCGGTGGTAGATTCTGCGCAGGGCTAGTGTTGAGCTCCGTGAGCTCACCTACACGTTAGGATGAAGCTGAAATAGCCTTTAAGGCAATCAGCAAAGGTAGGAGGAAAAATTATTGATGTCTATCTCTAAATTGACCACTAACGATCAAATGGTCCGTTTGCTCGTTCGCCTTTAAAGTCAATCGGGACGCAAATCAAGGTCCTGTTTTGCAAACACTTTTAACAACAAGATAATTTAATTATAAAATCAATCTTTTCAGTTTATACGACTTTGGCAGCTGTCAAAACTGTCAAAATTATTCGATTATCTGTCCCGATGGTATCGGACAAAATTATGTTTTGTTATTATCAGTATCAATCGGTCGTTTGATATTAAGCTGTAAAGATTTCGGTGAAATAAAATCGTTGTTAGGAAAAAAATATCCAATCGAGTTGAGCAGATGAGTTCACGGCCCACTTGGCGCTAAGTGGTAGCTTGAGAGGGCTGGCGAGATATAAGTCGGAGTGGCTTACTATTTTTACATATTACTGCATTAAATTCTTCGTGTAAAGGGCAATAGAGCAGTATTTTAACATCATTAAGGCTTCCATCTCGTATTCAAAGGCGGTAATGATTTCTTCTTTAGACTTCGGTAAACTTACCATCAAGTCCACTATAAGCTCGTGTATCTAATCTATCTATACTAATATATGGTTTTTAGTATGGTTATTACGGATGTTCCGTTATAACTACTGAACCATGCATCCGATTGAATTGAAACTTGGTATCCATGAAGAAAATACATGTAATTAATGGATAGGCTAATATTTATATGAGCGTTGGACTCCCTACACCAGTTGCGGGGGCGGTAATTATGAGAATCTTTGTGGGGGTGAGAAATAATAATGTTAATTTTAAATGCCCAGCGAAACGGACGGGTACAGCTAGTTATAAATAGAACTAGCGACCCGCCCTCGCTTCGCTTCGGAAACATTAAAACAAACATGAAACCAAAAAAAAAAAAAAAAAGTAGCCTATGTTCATCAGGGACAATGTCGGCTTCTAATGGAAAAATAATTTTTCAAATCGGTCCAGTAGTTTCGGAGCCTATTCGAAACAAACAAACAAACAAATCTTTCATCTTTATAATATTAGTATAGACTAGCGACCCGCCCTCGCTTCGCTTCGGAAACATTAAAACACACATGAAACCAAAAAAAAAAAAAAATTAAAAAAAGTAGCTTATGTTCATCAGGGACAATGTCGGCTTCTAATGGAAAAAGAATTTTTCAAATCGGTCCAGTAGTTTCGGAGCCTATTCGAAACAAACAAACAAACAAATTTTTTCTTTCCGCTTTATAATATTAGTATAGATAAAGATAGCATTTTTTTTGGTTATGGTATATTGAAGATAGATTACTTTTATGATATTCGTAATAATAGTAAAATTGTTATGGCACAAAAAAAAAAACAAGATTATTAATTAATATTCATTTTAAAATAAATATTCATATTTTCTTTGAATCACGGCTCGCAAATGCTTTTACAATGTTTAATTACTCACCTAAACAATTAATGAATTAGCATACCTCTGTGTACTGCTCTGCGGAATGTATCTGTAAACAAAACGAAGAGGATCGGTAAATGTTTTGTATTTAATTGTGATTGTTTTAAAACACCTTAAAACGTAAACTTCGACATAAATTTTTCTATATTGAATTATACCATACTATTTCATCATCATCATCATCTCAGCCTGTCTACTGTCCACTGTTGTAACTATGCTTGAGACTATAGAACTTATATCTCAAGGTGGGTGGCGCATTTACGTCGTAGATGTTTATAGGCTCCAGTAACCACTTAACACCAGGTAGGCTGTGAGCTCGTCCACTAATCTAAGCAATAAAAAATATGTTATTTTTTGTACGTTATTACAAAGTTAAGTCGTACACTGTGAGCATTACTAATAAAAATCTTACATTACGGACGTTTTTTCCCGGTTAGGTCTAATAAGAAAATTCGTTCAAAAAAAAAAAACAGGCCTCTCCAAGTGATGTCCAGTGCGGCCGGTCCGTTGCCACCTGCGTCCAACGTGGCCCAGGGATTTTCACCAGGTCGTCGGTTCATCTGGTAGGTGGACCTCCCACACTGCGCTTATCAGTACGTGGTCTCCCCTCGAGGACCTTTCTGACCCATCGACCATCCGATCTTCGCGCTATGTGACCTGCCCACTGCCACTTCGGCTTGCTAATCCTACGGGCTATGTCAGCAACTTTGGTTCTTCTACGGATCTCCTCATTTCTGATTCGATCTCGTAGAGAAATACCAAGCATAGCCCTCTCCATAGCTCGCTGCGCCACACTAAGCTTCCTAATAAGGAATCCATACTATTTGGGGCCGCGTTAACCTACAGTGCGTTTCAAGAGACCTTTCTTGCTACGTATTATGGTGCGGCTCTGGAATGAGCTCTCTCGAAGTCTACAACATGTCCTTCTTCAAACGTCATTTGAGTAGAGTCCTCAGCAGTAGGCAGCGGCTTGGCTAAACCCCTGACATTTCCCAAGTTCCTGAGCGACGGTAACTATTTGCCCTCAGGGGGATGTAGGGAACTGGAATTCTTTGGATACATTGATCGAAAGGAGAGTCACAAACTCGAACAGCTGACGGTGACAGGCCCCACGAGATGGTTGGACCAAATCCAAACTTCTTTGAACATCAAGTTCAATGATGATCTTGACGAAGCCAAGGATCGTAGCAGATGGAGGGAAATCGTACGTGAGGAAATGATACAGCGGAGTCACGACCCTCAGTAATGAGGAAAGCAACGCAAGAAGGAGGAGAAGGCGGATTAGAATTAGTTAAAATATATTGACATCGTTTTTATGATAAATTAAAAATAGAATGAAAGTGCATGGTTTTAAGTGTATCTTTTTTGGCTCAGGTCTGACCACGCCCGAGTACATTTTTACATAGGGGCTATTCGAGGTATCACTAATAGTAGCCCACAGCGAAGAGATCTCTTAGTGCGTGAGCATAGACGTGGCAGATATAGATTTTAGTGACTTGGAGGCCTTTCCAGTTTCACGAGGACAGGTGGGCGAGCAAAGGCTCAGCCAGGAGGAGTGGGATGGTCTAACGGCTGCCCGAGCACCTCCTGAGGAGACCTAACAACTCTAGGGCAGTTGCTTCGCGAATAGCATCGCGTCAAAAGCGGCACCTAGCTCATAATTAAAATGTAATAAAGAGAACACTACTAAAACACTCATTATGCCGCCCCCCACCTTTAGATATTAATTCTAAGGTCTCAGTATAGTACAACGGCTGCCCTGCCCTACAAACCGAAACGCATTACTGCTTTACGGCAGAAATAGGCAGGGTGGTGGTACCTGCCCGCATAGATAATACACATAAATTAGTTACCTACCCGTATGGACTCACAAGACGTCCTACCGCCAGAAAACATGCACAGCTCAAAATTTCACGGCACGTCGAATGAAATGTATATTTGCACATGTTTATTCTATAACATACATCGCTCGTAACCGACGGTCATTTAGGATTCAAGGTCCCGGAAAATTACGTGTTAACGCAATGCAATTTGCAAAAGTTTATTGACCCGTTTATATTATTTCGATCGCTCACATATGTTTTAATATAAAATGAACGAAGACACGGTAACGCTTCGATGCCCACCCTACGATAGAGGTTACAGGGAAAAATGAGCTTTAGTACTAGAAGAATAAAATCACGAACCGCTTGCTTAAAACTTCTGGTATGTTTTTTTTAAAGATTAAATCTAGTAGAAAAGGAATAAAGTCGAAAATAGTTTATAAAATGTAATTTTGAAGTTGCTTTACCGTAACGAAATATCATGCTTTATGAGATATATTTTTGCAAAAAAATTACTAGGTGTGCGTTGTTTTCTATAAAATACCCGTTTTTATGGCATTTTATTGGTCACACAAAATACACGCTGTGTTATATAGTTATGATATCACAAAAGCTTCTGACGACACAGAAGATTTTTTTTTCTTTTTTTATTGTTTAGATGGGTGGACGAGCTCACAGCCCACCTGGTGTTAAGTGCTTATTGAAGCCCATAGACATCTACAAAGTAAATGCGCTAACCACCTTGAGAGTAAGTATAGTTACAACGGCTGCCCCACCCTTCAAACCGAAACGCATTACTGCTTCACGGCAGAAATAGGCAGGGTGGTGATACCTACCGGTGCGAACTCACAAGAGGTCCTACCACCAGTAATTAGGTACGCAAATTATAATTTTCTCAGTCTCAATTGTATAGTATTAAGAGCTGAATCACCCTTCGAACGGGAACGGATGCTCACGGTAGGGATAGGCAGGTTGGTGGTACCTATCCGTGCGGGTCCACAGAACAGCCTACCTATATTAAAAATTTTTTTTTTCTTTATTTAGCTTTTAACTCAGCCAACTAATAAATACTTGTAAGCAAAAAAAAGCTGTTTAAAGAAGTCTATTGAAACGTCAAACCTTCGTCACCTTACGGAATGAGTGTGAAGTTAACCCTTAAGTAAAAATAACACAGGACATTTGTATGTGAATACGTCGCCACCCTTCCTTTTAAGGCTGGCGCACACTAGCGCGGACGTCCTGGCGTTCATTCGTCGTACATATCAATGGCCTTTTTTGATCTAGTCGCTGTAGGGTTGTCACCGTTTTATTTTATTTTTTATTTTTTTTATAAACTTCCCAGACAAACTCGCGATCTGCTTGGTATTACACAGCTATTTAATTATAGTCGGCGTAAATACCGTCACCCACCATGTTCCGTAGGGTTGAAGCCCTGATTCGCGATTACTGATATACCTCTTTAGTCTAGCGCTCTAGAGACGTCTTTATGGATCCCTTAAAAAAATATTGGTTGTCTGTAAATCCGCCTTACGGACGATAGTTTTACGTGATAACGTCATAAAGAAATATTGAAAAAAAAAAACTGCATACTTATAAAAGTTTTATTATACTCATAAGAATTGAATTGAATTATCATCACTGAATTATGATTATTTTGCATACATTATTTTGCAAAAAGAAGGTGTTAATTAAAAATTACAATTTTTGGAACAAAGTTCCTTATGGGACGACGCGGAGGGGTACCTTAACCGGGAAAAAACGTCCGTAACGTAAGATTTTTATTAGTAATGCACACAGTGTACGATTTAACTTTGTAATAACGAACAAAAAATAACATATTTTTTTATCATTCATTGTCCACGATCTCAGAGCGTTAATTACGAAAGGTGTCTATTGAGTCAGCCCATAAATGTATTACTTATGACGTCTTCTTTTTCCTTCGGGACATATTAAAAAAACACACACATAAAAACCGGCTTCCATAAAATGCATCGCTCTCAACCCTGGACAAGCGCTCGGAAACGCATAGAGACAACGACTGTAAATCTACAGGTTCGTCCGTCGCATTGTACGTGAGCCTTAGCTTTTTGTGGCACATTGTTGCTTTGTGGAACTTATTTAGAAGCACCTCTACTTATAGCGCAACGCGTGATGGACAGAAGCGTGTGCGGCGAAAAAGCTGAGAGAGAGAGAAAGAGAGAGGGAGAGTATTCTTTATTCTACACCAGAGAGAGAGAGAACAAGAACCAAAGTATCGGATGTAAGATCGAAGTTCATAACTGTCAAATGCGAAGTGGGACAGCGAGAATGCTCCTGGTGTGCTTAGTGCGAGTTTTTTAACGTTCTCGATAGCGTAAAAGTTAACTCGAATTCGTATGCAGTTGGAACAGCGCCCCTAGCGGCAAACGTAGGTGAACGTTAGCATCCCAACAACAGAACTGCATTGCTGCTTCACGGCAGAAATGGGCAGGGCGATGGTACCTACCCGGGCGGGCTCACAAGACGTCCTACCACCAGAATTACACAACCGTTACAACCTGCTTATAAAATAATTTGAGGTCAACCTTTAGTGACGAAGAAACTGAAATGGTGAACAAAGCTTACCTTAATTCGGTCTAAAACAAATCAACTAAGATTGTTAAAGTTACTTGCTTTCAAAGATAACAATATAAGTATAAAGTATTTCCTTCTGTGCAGTAACTGTTAAATAGTTTAAGTATTAAAGCCTACTAGAGGTCCCGCAGTAGTCGAAATTCGACTATAATTAATTGGAATTGTAAGTTTGTACACTATTATGATTGTATTTTATACTTCTATAATCACAAATTTCGCCAAGACTACACTATAAAAAATATTAACAAAGACAAACAATATTTAATCTATTCTCAATTTGACAACAGACGTCAAGAACAAAAGTTTGACAATAAATAGTATGCATGCGTGTGTGCGTTAAATACATGGTATGTAGTGTGTGTAATGTTTTCTTTATTGATTTAATGTATCTTTTATGCATTCTTTTAAGAAAATATTAGCATTGTGCACTTCTTCACTATATTCTCTATAAGTGTGGAAAATTTCATACTCCTCTGTCCGCGAAATTTTCGTAAAAAGGGATACAAAGTTTTTGCTTCACGTATTAATATATAGATAATAAATATTCTCGAAGAAATCCTTTGCCAATCAAACTATCGGCGACTAATAGTATCTGTGATGACAGTTTGGATTGGTCATTTGAGAAATAAATAACAATTATTGAGGTTGTAAAAACGTGGCTAAATCATAAAATAAAATTTCATGTTTTATTCATTATTTGTCGATCTTTCCAGAACGAAGGACAATCCTATCTATATCTTTTTAATTTGTGAGCAGTTTTCTAACAAATTAAGTTGTTTGATTGCATCACCCTTTGAAAGTTTACTAAGGGTCCAACGCTCCGTGACTTATGACGAGAAATTCATTTGAAGGTGTAAAGTTTTTAACTCAAAGCGCCCATTTACAATGTTTAAAAGCTTTGTTTGTTTTTACGGAGCGAGATGAACGCTGTTAGCTTTCGTGTTAGACTTTGTTTCAAGAGAGCTTCTCGGAAATGTTTGCGAGAAATATCATAGTGATGTTTCAAATGAAATTTCATAATGTTTCTCCTTTAGTTTAAAAGTTTTCTATAAATTCCGGATATAAATGGAATTCTGCTGAATCAGGTGAAATTATAGCAGCATCCTCTTTTCCATTTGTCCTGCTATAAAGTTTAAGATTGCCAATATTTTTATTAGTCGTAGGACATCTTGTGAGTCGGCATGGGAAGATACTACTATGCTGCCTAATTCTGCCGTGAAGTAGTAATGCGTTTCGGTTTGAAGGGAGGGGAAGCCGATGTACTATACTATAAAAAAATGTAGCTGATGTCTCAATATAGGTGGCGGCATTTGCGTTGTAGATGTTTATGGGTTCCAGTAACTATTTATAACTAGGTGAACCGTGAGATTGCCCACCCATCTAACCAATAAATAAAAAATAATAATGACTACTTTGCGACAGAAATAGGTAGAACCTTAGTAACATCTTCCCCTGCGACCCCAAAATGCCTTAGCGCCAGAAAGTAAAGATGTTAGTTACGTAAATTTATTGGATTCAGAGGGACCTTTTTTCACTGGGTTTTTTTATTTTTTATTGCTTAGATGAGTGGACGAGCTCACAGGCCACCTGGTGTTAAGTGGTTACTGGAGCCCATAGACATCTACGACGTAAATGCGCCACCCACCTTGAGATATAAGTTCTAAGGTCTCAAGTATAGTTACAACGGCTGCCCCACCCTTCAAACCGAAACGCATTACTATGCTTCACGGCAGAAATAGGTTGGGTGGTGGTACCTACCCGTGCGGACTCACAAGAGGTCCTACCACCAGTAAAACCAGTGGGCCGTATAAACACAAAGCCCTTTCTATTTGATTTCGTTCGGAAACATTTCACTCACCGTTTCAATATTACAATCGCGTGCGCAAAACTAGACGTACCCTTCGCATATTAAATATACCAAGTATTTTGCATAAGTACACTTGTGGAATATCAAACAGGTGATAGAATTTCACTCAGTTCAACGCACTATATTATGGTAGTTAATTTTTTAATTTTTTATTGCTCACTAGCTGACCCGGCAGACTTCGTAGTGCCTAAATCGACAAATAAAAGACCTAAGCTTTTGTATAAAATAAACTTAAAACAAACAAAAGGAATCCGTCCGAAGGGGGAAACATCAAAGGAAAAACAAAATGGTTCTTTTTATTGAATTCCGAGTATTTTCATATTTATCTACCTTTTAAACCTTCCCTGGACTTACACAAATAATTCAAGATCTAAATTAGCCAAATCGGTCCAGTCGTTCTCGAGTTTTAGCGAGGCTAACGAGCAGCAATTCATTTTTATATATTCGTCACGACCTTCCTGGTGTGAAGTGGTTACTGGAGCCCATAGACATCTACAAAGTTAATGCCGCCGCCCACCTTGAGACATGATTTCTAAGGTCAGCTTTAACAGTACAATGGCTGCCCCACTTTACTGCTTCACGGCAGGAATAGGCAGAGTGTTGGTACTTACCCGTGCGGACTCAAAAGACATTTTACCATCAGTTGAGGTTTCTTAATCTTGGGTAGCCGTCTTACAGCTATAGAAAAAACGTGTTAAAATTCTGCATTGTGATAAAAATAGTTTCAAGAGTAATTTGAGAAGGAACAGAAGATATACAGAATATCCTGCGTCCTTTGTCGCTTTGTTCGGATTAAATTAAGTACTCATCGATTAAAATAATGTGAATTTGAAGTCGTCGTGGTCTAAAGGATAAGACGTCCGGTGCATTCGTATTGAGCGATGTACCGGTGTTCGATTCCTGCAGGCGGGTACCAATGTTTCTAATAAAATACGTATTCAACAAATGTTCACGATTGACTTCCACGACGAAGGAATTACATCGTGTAATAAAAATCAAACCCGCAAAATTAATTTGCCTAATTACTGGTGTTAGAATCTCTTGTGAGTCCGCGCTTGTAGGTACCAACACCCTGCCTATTTCTGCCGTGAAGCAGTAATGCGTTTCGGTTTGAAGGGCGGGGCAGCCGTTGTAACTATACTTGAGACCTTAAAACTTATATCTCAGGTGGGTGGCGCTTTTACGTGGTAGATATCCATCTCCAGTAACCATTTAACACCAGGTGGGCTGTGAGCTCGTCTACCCGTTAAAGCAATAAAAAAAAAAGTTCTTGGCTATAAATCACGTGTTCAATGAAATCGCTTGGTCTTCCACTGACTCCGTCACTACACAAGCAGGGCCTTTTCCTTATTTGCCCGTTAAATCATAGAAGTTAAATAATGAGCCCAATGAATAAGTTGTAATTGTAATTCTCACAGTCAGAGATCGTGTATCCTGCAGGATTCCTTGGAAAGGATGTATTTAATGTTTCACGTTAATGGAACGTGAGCATTGTAACGTTCCCCATGCGTAGGCTCATATACAGGGTGGTGAGAAATAAAATATATTAGTCGCTTTCATTTAATATCTACGGTACAATGAGAGTGGAGTGTAGAGAGAAGGGATATTATTGTGGCAGAAAAACGCTACCAGTGATTTAAGTAGCTTTAATGATTGGACCTTCGTTAGAAGAGGGTAGTTGAAAGAAAACTATTGTAAAGATGGCATCTTCCCTATTATAATTTTAACCTCAAGTTGGTAATGCTGTCTTACGATCATAAATGAGAAATACATGTAAAATGGAATTCTTATAACAAAACAAAACAAAAAATAGATTGCAAACATGCGTATACTAGTGGTGGGGCAGCCGTTGTAACTATACTGAGACCTTAGAACTCATATCTCAACGTGGGTGGCGCATTTACGTTGTAGATGTCTATGGGCTCCAGTAATCACTTAACACCAGGTGGGCTGTGAACACCTCCACCCATCTAAGCAATAAAAAATCAAAAATCAAAAACAAAAAAAAACACCCTGTATATGCTTTATACGACTCAACTAAAAGCCTGTCATGTAAATATTTCGCATATTACATAGTTAGCGCATGCGCCACGGAATGTATGAACAAATTGCTCGACTGTTGTTTCTAAGTGAAATATTTATTACGAGGAACGAGATAAATTCGTAAATGTGTGTGCGTTGTTTTAATGGCATTCTATTTGTTTTTCGTCATGGGAACTCCTTTAGGAGATCACAGTTGGAATTTAGTTCCGCTGAAAGCAAAGGTGGCAAGGAGTCGCTAATACGCATTCAATAGCTCAGCGGTCGGGGAACTTTTTTAATTGTTACTTCAAAATATTTTTGTGTATGTTGATATTACCCTATGGCGAAGACCAAAAAAAAACGAAATTATTTCTTTTCATCATCTTTCATATTATAACCCCCATGATAATTTTGAAAAAAAAAAAAAAAACGTGTGGCACTCGGGAACTAAAGCTATTGCATAGCATTTTTTATCAACTTATGCAATTATAATTAGACAATGATAATTTAATATTAAAACAATAATAAAACAAGACCACGCTATATTAAACATTAATAAAAGCAAAACCTTAATTGTCCCCTTCACACTCATAAGCTAGACCGCATGAGAGAGAGATGGGCAGACTTTTCATGATGCTCATGCAGTGCGACGTCACGCCGCGCGCTTATTCACAAACACTACACCAGCGCAAGGTGTGAATGTGTTGAACGCGAGCTACACGGTAGGCGGAGTGAGGGGTGTTTGGTTTTTTTCGTTATGGAATTTTATGATTCGGTCGCCGCGCTCAAGGCCCGCGATAAAAGCTATGCAATAGCTTAAAAATATTTTATTTTACGTTTCGTTTCATTGCGTTTCATCAAGTTTGAAATCGCAACGATTCTAAAGAAGTTTCACTTCAATATATACTTTTTACTCACAAAAGTTTTTATTTTTACCCCCCAAAATTTCATTTTACCCGATTTGGGGTAATTTACCCCGGTTTCCCGACCGCGGCAATAGCTAAAAAAAAAAACCAAAGTTTTATTTTACTACTTTAGAGCGTTTCAAGGAGAGTGATGGAATTCAAATTGTGATTTTCTGTAGATCTAATTGCCGAGAGCTCATTCGTTTGAATGTCAGAGGATAATAGGATCCTGCATTCACAATTGTCTAATCATCAGAGGACAGTCTACGCGTTCTAACGCGTTCATTGAACTCATTTGTTGAAACTTTATTAGCTCCTCATTATCCTGTTCCATTCCAAATTATTCTTGAACTCAGACTACCTATTTTTACCGCGAAATATTTGTGGTTTAAAAAACAGGCAACCTTAATTAAGAGAATATTGGCACATAAACCTCGTGCTTTTAGATAGGACTCATGTTTATGATGTCTGTGAGGTGGTAGGACCTCTTGTGAGTCCGCACGGGTAGGTACCACCATCCTGCCTATTTCTACCGTGAAGCAGCAATGCGTTTCGGTTTGTAGGGCGTGGCAGCCGTTGTAACTATAGTGAGACCTTAGAACTTATATCTCAAGGTGGGTGGCGCATTTACATTGTAGATGTTTATGGGCTCCAGTGACCACTTAACAGCAGGTGAGCTGTGAGCTAATCTACCCATCTAAGTAATAATAAAAAATTGAGTAGCTTAGTAATTGTGAGTAGTAATTCTGAAGAATAAGACGTAAAATGCGAAGATAATTTAAGTGATTGAAAAAACCAAATACAATAAACTACAGATAAAAATAACTAAAAATAAAGGTTCAAAAGTGCCTAATACGAATGTCTCCGTGACTCATTGTAATGAGATGCGCTGTGTGGTTTTTTTTGTGCGTTGCGTATGAATAATCCGGAATTAATGTTCAGTTTTATTCAAATTTAAGTGGATACCAGCTTTCTTGACGTAGCTTCTTAAGTCAGGTTTGCTATATGATTTGATATCCAGACGCGTTAAATTGTATTGTGAGTCCAAACTGTCACTTTCCTACCTAGGGCAAAGGTTGAGACAGCGCTCATTGAGGCTTTAACCTCATGTTTCAAAGTGGATGACAGCATGCAACTAGTGTCTATGGGTTTCCGTAACCACATACCAGCAGATTGTTTTTTTTTTTTTATTGCTTGGATGGGTGGACGAGCTCACAGCCCACCTGGTGTTAAGTGGTTACTGGAGCCCATAGACATCCACAACGTAAATGCACCACCCACCTTGAGATACAAGTTCTAAGGTCTCAAGTACAGTTACAACGGCTGCCCTACCCTTCAAGCCGAAACGCATTACTGCTTCACGGCAAAAATAGGCAGGGTGGTGGTACCTACTCGCGCGTACTCACAAGAGGTCCTACCACCAGTAAATGCAAAAAATGATTGCAAACTTTACGGATACACCAGCCAAAATTGGCTAGAAGGAAAGGTTAAGACTTTGTCATCGATTTTTTTATAGTACCGTGTACCGAATTCTTCGAGGATAACTCACATCTTATCCGTACAAGTTTTTGGACTTGAAAACGTGATTGGAATCGTTTGGAATCGTTATTAAGTTGAAAATATCCAAACAAACTCTGTTGGGCGGTTACATTTGAAGGGATTGGGTTCTGTAGGTGATGAGGGGCTTATTTAAAAACACACTGCTTCATTATAATTATATTTCAGATAGTTTGAACACTGTGTTACACCATTATAAAATTATTGTCTTTATATTTTTTATAAAACTCTGACATGTTTCTTTGACCGTGTCTAGATGAGAAGTACTGTGACTTTCTAACGAAAATACAATCATCTGTTTTTTAAACATTTAAAATAACTAGAGGTCCCGCAGTAGTCGAAATTCGACTATAATTAATTGGAATTGTAAGTTTGTACACTATTATGATTGTATAATTTTCTATAATCTCAAATTTCGCCAAGACTACACTATAAAAATATTAACAAAGACAAACAATATTTAATGTAGTCTCAATTTGACAACAGACGTCAAGAACAAAAGTTTGACAATAAATAGTATGCATGCGTGTGTGCGTCAAATACATGGTATGTAGTGTGCGTAATGTTTTCTTTATTAATTTAATGTATCTTTCATGCATCATTTAAAAAAAATATTAGCATTGTGCACTTCTTGTCTATATTCTCTATAAGTGTGGAAAATTTCATACTCCTCCGTCCGCGCAATTTTCGTAAAAAGGGATACAAAGTTTTTGCTTCACGTATTAATATATAGATTCTAATATTCGGAATCTGTAATCATGTGTCAAGTGTTGCCTGCCATTACATTTATATTCAAACTAGCGACCCGCCCTCGCTTCGCTTCGGAAACATTAAAACACACATAAAACAAAAAAAACAAAAAAAAGTAGCCTATGTTCATGAGGGACAATGTCGGCTTCTAATGGAAAAAGATTTTTTCAAATCGGTCGAGTAGTTTCGGAGCCTATTCGAAACAAAAAAACAAACAAATCTTTCCTCTTTATAATATTAGTATAGATTCCAACAAAGTCAGACGACTAGAATGCTTTTCATGAATTTGTATTGCAAATTTGTCGTGTGTAATTTACGATGCTCCTAAAATGTTCGTTTTGGATACTTTACCTGTTTTTGTTTATTACTTCTACGCGCTTTTGTCTATCGGGGTAGGATAATAACATATCGCACATACGGTGCTGTAAAGTCACTTATGCAATTTTTGTTAACATTCAACAGAGTTTTTTTTTATGGCTTAGATGGGTGGACAAGCTCACAGCCCACCTGGTGTTAAGTGGTTACTGGAGCCCATAGACATCTACGACGTAAATACGCCACCCACCTTGAGATATAAGTTCTAAGGTCTCAAGTATAGATGCAACGGCTTCCCACACTCTTCAAACCGAAACGCATTACTGCTTCACGGCAGAAATAGGCAGGTTGGTGGTACCTACCCGCGCGGACTCACAAGAGGTCCTACCATCAGTAATTATGCAAATTATAATTTTGCGGGTTTGATTTTTATTACACGATATTGTTCCTTCAGCGTGGAAGTCAATCGTGAACATTTGTTGAGTACGTACTTCATTACAAAAATTGGTACCCGCTTGGGATTCGAACGCCGGTACATCACTCAACACGAATGCACCGGACGTCTTATCCCTTAGGCCACGACGACTACAGAATAAGTATGAGAAAATACATTCTTTAATAGTTATTAGTGAGACGAGAGAGATGTTTGCTTTTACTGATGAAGTTTAAAGTTGTAGTTTAAATATTATCATTTTATTTCTATAGCCTAGCAGAACTATATAAGATGTTGAATTTTCCGACGTTTCTCCCGAAAAATTACATAATTTTCATAAGTGACGTAATCGCACCGTATGCGCGAATTATAATGCCCTAAAAAATTCAAGCATCTCTTAAGCATTGCATTCGTTGTGTTGTAATTAGTTATGTAAATCTTTTTTGAGTGGTAAAAAAACACCCGTCTATGGTTAACTACCCTCCACAGTATTTCTTGAGGTCTATAAGCGACGACAATCACTCACCACCAGGTAGGTCGTATTCTCGCCAATAAAACTGACCTTACTGAGACCTTAGAACTCATGGACTCCGGTAACTATTTAAAACCAGGTGGGCCGTGAGCTGGTCCACGCATCAGTGCAATAAAAAAAACTTTTACGAAAGCTCATACAGTAACACAGCATTAAAAAAAAATGTGGAAGCTTTTTTCGATCAACTTGTCGAAAGCCGTCGGCGTCCAAAGACTACGTAACGAGTTATCTTGTAACAGTAACAGTAGATGCTATCAGTACGATCTAAATAATAGTGCTTATTCCAATGAGCAAGGAATTTAGCTTAGTCACAAACTGGCGTAACTTGATTAGTTTGGTTCGGTGCAAGCGGCAAGAGAATTGATTAAAAATAACGTAATTACTTGTGGCGATTTGTAAGGCAGCGCAGATTAGCCATTGACCTTTTTAGTCGAAACAATCGCGCGACTTAAATGGTTGCTGTTAATTCGATACTATTAAGATTTATCTTGTGTTAAAGTGGGCAGAGATATTGATCTTGTCACGTAAATGATTTTCGATTAACTTGGTCATAGATCAAAAGGAAGCCGAATTATTTTTTTTTTCAGTGCACATTTCTCGACTATTGGACATAGCCCTCCCCTAAGGCTTTCCTCGGTAACGGGCTTAAATGATTTAGAGCTTACAAAAGTTTGGTAACCAAAAAACACGAAATATTATCTTAGATATAAGGGCTCTAATTTTCATCACGCTATTTGCTTTCTTCAACAAGAGTTCTTGGAGATCTGTTAGATCGTATGAGATTCATAATTTATAGTAACAGCCATATGATTTCACTGTTGTAATGTAAACTGAAGTTTGGTAGCTAAATACCACATAAAATAATCTCAAATATTGCAAATATTCCATTTACTTTAATTATTACACCATTTAAAACTTTTTAAGCTATTGCATAGCTTTTATCGCGGGCCTTGAGCGCGGCGACCGAATCATGAAATTCCGTAACGAAAAAAACCTTACACCCCTCACTCCGCCTACCATGTAGCTCGCGTTCAACACATTCGCACGTTGCGCTTGTGTAGTGTTTGTGAATAAGCGCGTGGCGTGCCGTCACACTGCATGCGCATCATGAAAGGTCTGTCCATCTCTCTCTCGCGCGGTCTAGCTTATGAGCGTGAAGGGGACAGTTAAGGTTTTGCTTTTATTAATGTTTAATATAGCGTGGTCTTGTTTTATTATTGTTTTAATATTAAATTATCATTGTCTAATTATAATTGCATAACTTGATAAAAAATGCTATGCAATAGCTTTGACGCGGCAGTTCCCGAGTGCCACACGTTTTTTTTTTCAAGTTTAATTGGAGAAATATCGTATGGGATTCACATTTTATAGTAACACTCATTTGATCTCATTGTCCAACTTCGAAAAAGTATCACCAATCGTTTCAAAACATCAGTATATTATTATGTGATAACCTCTTGGAACCTCTGGGTCTGCGGAGGGAGTTCGGTTCCCTCTGTATTTTGTACCGTATGTTCCATGGGGAGTGCTCTGAGGAATTGTTCGAGATGATACCGGCATCTCGTTTTTACCATCGCACCGCCCGCCACCGGAGTAGAGTTTATCCATACTACCTGGAGCCACTGCGGTCATCGACAGTGCGTTTCCAGAGATCTTTTTTACCACGTACTATCCGGCTATGGAATGAGCTCCTCTGCACGGTGTTTCCCGAGCGCTATGACATGTTCTTTTTCAAACGAGGTTTGTGGAGAGTATTAAGTGGTAGGCAGCGGCTTGGCTCTGCCTCTGGCATTGCTGAAGTCCATGGGCGACGGTAACCACTCACCATCAGGTGGGCCGTATGCCCGTCTGCCTACAAAGGCAATAAAAAAAATTACAATATTTTAAGGAGTCTGGCCCACATACAAAAAATCGCCGGAAGCTTGTAAGAAGGGCCATATACACTAAAAGTCAGTTGTCCTCTGATGTCGACATACTGGAATGACACTGCGATCGATCCTTGAACTGTCCGCTGCGATTTATTCACCAACTTCGTTTCCTATGCACGAACCGTTACTCTGTATAAGTAATACGAAAATCATAAGTTGAAATCGAAAGGTTAGCTTGTCTCAAATAATAGATCATGCAACTTTTAGCTGCCTACGTTGCTAAGGTTAAATTCGTCTTGAATGTGTGGATTAATTCAATCAACAATAGTACATCAACAATAGTTAACACAAGCTGTAGATATGGATATAAAAGCTAAAATGTTAGTATAATACTACCCAAACGTAAATGAAAACTAACTTAGGCGCTTAGGCATTAGGCATTTAGGTAATTTAGGCATTCCTTGCCGGCTTAGTATATATTATGTGAAGGACGCTCAACTTCAATTCTGCGCAACAAATATTTTATTTCATTAGTTTTTTCATACTTTAGAGGTTACCTACATTGTAAACAGTATTAATTTGAATATTATGGATCATGAATTGTTTGGGTACCACTGGAATTCGATGACCAGACTTCAGTAACATTTAAAAATGGGCTAGAAAGATAGTGGACAGATTTGTCGGCTCCTAGCATCCTATCCACTTTTCATTCTTCTTTTCTACCCGTAATCATGGCACTTACAACAGCACCGTAATCCAGAACCCATTAAATAAAGAGAATTTGTCAGAAAGTCTTTAAATAACAAGGTTTTAAGGGTTCTATTTGAGTTACACTGTGTGCAGCGTAAACCGCCTTAGCTACCAACAATTTCTCAATTTTGAATATTTCGTGTTCATGTACTGGTTATACAATTTGCCAACCCTCAGACACAGCCCACTGAGTTTCTCGCCGGATCTTCTCAGTGGGTCGCGTTTCTGATCCGGTGGTAGATTCTGCGAAGCACAACTCTTGCTAGGGTTCGTGTTATTATCGTCGTCAGGTTTGAGCCCCGTGAGCTCACCTACTAGTTACGGTTACGCTGGAATAGCCTCTCTAGGCTATCAGCTAGGTAGGGAAAAAAAAAACCATTTGCCTTTGATCATGGAAATGTTTTGAATTTTAAAAAGAAACATCTGAATATAAGGAAAATAATGAACGTTTTAAATGTTAGTAGTCTATATGAAGCTCGTGATATTGCATATCAAGTACCAAGCATTAGTATAAATGAGCTTATATAAGATAGCCTCTCTCACAATTTGTTGATTCTCGTTACTAGTCACACTAGTCAAAAGTTTTTACGATTCACTTATTATTAGAACTATTAGAGCGAATCTCTAATCTTACAGGACCAAATCTCTCACTTATGAATACAACTCAAATAGAGATTCGGTGTACCTATATTCCCTACTACATATTTTATAATTAATGTAGCAAAATAGAGTAGGTGTTTGAGTCCTTATTCAGATTTATAATTAAAAATAGTGAATTTCATATAATATCCGACTACTTATAAGAATTTTAAAAGAAGAAGAGTAAAAAGTAATTTCCTAGTACCGGTTAAGTTTCATAATCTAACCTTACCGGTGTGACATAGCGCAGTGCGTGATAGGAGTGAAAACTGTTGGTTTAAATTTGCGGAATATTCATTGACCCAGATATTCCCGTGAGAAGAATTAACCGCAATTTAAAGTCGATGAATAAACTCCACGTTTGTATTCTTCTGTCTCACACAGGTAATTTAGCTTACGGTATTGAAATGTGTACCTAATAATTACTGATTGATTAATTGAGTATGATGCTTCATTGTACACGTAAAATCTTTTTAAAAATTCAAATGTTAAGTACGGAATACAAAAGCACAATGGGCGGTCTTATCGCTATGAGTGATCATTCACACAACCAACATATAGACAAGAATAATATAAGAAAGTATTTTAGGTCTTTACCTACGAAAAATTCCATTTTGCATAGTTGTCATTTATTTCTATTTTTGTATTTATTTCTATCAATCAAAATACTCTTTCTCTCACTCAGTCTTTTTTTTACCTGGCCAATCTATATATTAATACGTGAAGCAAAAACTTTGTATCCCTTTTAACGTAAATTGCGCGGACGGAGGAGTATGAAATTTTCCACACGTAAACTTATGCCAAAAACGTTCTCTTATTTTTATCGCATCCATATTGAGAAAAAAAATAATACGAATGTAGTGGAAACAGAACGCTAATCAATAAACTAATGACTGAATTTGAAAATAGAATTGTATATTTTTTTAATAAAATTTACTGATTTGAATTTACAATTTATTGCCATGTATAAATTATCCTTAAAATGGCCAGTAATGTGAAATGGCAACTTTATTAGTAAATACCTGTTATTAAATGCAGGGTAGTCGTAGGGGAGGAAATGCACTGTCCTAAGGGATTTATTTATGTTGTGGATATTCAAAAATTGGCTGCTTATTTTTTTTTTTATTGCTTAGATGTGTGGACGAGCTCACAGCCCATCTGGTGTTAGATCTACAACGTAAATGCGCCACCCACCTTGAGATATAAGTTCTAAGGTCTCAATATAGTTACAACGGCTACCCCACCCTTCGAACCGAAACGCATTACTGCTTCACGGCGGAAATAGGCGGGGTGGTGGTACCTACCCGTGCGGACTCCCAAGAGGTCCTACCACCAGTGGTTGGTTTAGAATCGCACCGCACACAAACAACACAAGAACAAATGCATTAGACTCCTAATTACAAACTTATTCGAACCTTAAGTTATCCAACGACCCGATCCATGTGAATGGTACATGTACATATGTATATTTGTTGGCAAACGGACCATTATTTATGGTAATCATACGATTACTAATATTTACGACTTTCTGAAGCAAATAAGGCAATCGTGTTCACACTACTCGGCACCCAGCCAACTAATCCCGTTCTGTTATTTGAGATAGTTTTGTTACAAAGAAAATTATAACTTTGTTTTTCTTTAACCCATAATTCCATCTTTATTCGTATTGATTTTTGGCTTGTGTTTTTTGTAAACATCTCTAATGCTGCGTCAGATTTTCTATCAAACTGCTTAGTTGTCTAAGATGGGTGGACTAGTGGATGGGTGGACTAGTGGATAGGATGGAACTACCTTACTACTTTTACTGGTGGTAAGACCTCTTGTGAGTCCGCGCGGGTAGGTACCACCACCCTGCCTATTTCTGCCGTGAAGCAGTAATGCGCTTCGGTTTGAAGGGCGGGGCAGCCGTCGTAACTATACTTGAGACCTTAGAACTTATATCTCAAGGTGGGTGGCGCATTTGCGTTGTAGATGTCTATGGGCTCCAGTAACCACTTAACACCAGGTGGGCTGTGAGCTCGTCCATACATCTAAGCAATAAAAAAAATAAAAACCTGTGCTGTCTCCAAATTTATTCGCAAACCGTACATACACATCGACGCTGTAAACATTGAGATGTGTTAAATGGCAACAAAGTCCAAAGACGTCACGAAGTGAACACTCCATTATAACCATGAGGTATTAATCTCATTACTTAATACAATTTTAATTAGACTGCCTCTTTGCATGGATGTTTCTAATTGGCAGAAATTGGAAACATCAAACAGTTCGCTGGTTGCTTAAGGGGCTATTTCAGCTATGCCCGGATGGGTAGGTGAGCTCACGAGGCTCAACCTGAGAAAATTCACTAGCACTAGCCCTAGCTAGAGCAGTGCTTCACTGAATCTACCGCCGGATCGGAATTGCGACTCACTGAGAAAATCCGGTGAGAAACTCAGTGGGTTGTGTCTTATGGTCAGTTTGCTCATCAAACTCTTATAACCTCGTAATGGACGAGTTAGACGAGGACAGTGACCGGTGTTTGAAGAAAGAATGATAATTCATCCCAGAATACATTTTTGTTTTGCTCCTAAAATAGTCCCTCAGAATGTTATGAATCATCGTCATTGTAGTATCTCTATATGCTATGAATACTTTTGTATGTCGAAATCACTAAGTTTGGTTATTGTCGTTTAGAAACTAAAGTACGTAAAATATTAATTTATAATCTAATAACAATTCATTAATACACACATTCACGTTGATCGCATTCGCTTATAAACTATCTCTGTCGGGAACAAGTGAATCTAATTCAAACAAAGTTTGATATTCATAAGAATTGCCGTCTTGTTTTTCAAACTAAAACTTGGCCATAGATATAGGCAGAAAGAGGGCTATAGGAAAACAATTAATATCCTAATCCCTTCCACCGGTATAGTGAAACAAATTTATCTTATTCCCTGTTATTCATAAGAACTAGTGTCTCGTTCTATGAACTAAAACTTGGCGATAGATATAGGCAGAAATAGGGCTATAGGAAAACAATTAATATCCTAATCCCTTCCACCGGTATAGTGAAACAACTTTATCTTATTCAACATAGTTACAAAACAATTAAATATTTCTCGAGATTATCAAACGAATGAATCACTAAGAATGCGACCTTACAAGTCAGTGTTGGCAGCGGGAGATTAAATCTCAACAATGCAAACTACACTGCTATTTAGGTAAGACATAATTCATTGTTTACTTATAGTTAAATTATTACACGTTGAGTAATTTAAAGTTAAGATTGTGAATCTTACGACCGCCCAACTGCTGTGTTGCAGTGTAGCGTAGTGTTAGCTCATTTGTGTACGACAATCCTGCTTATTTCTGCCGCAATGCAGTCTAGCTTACAGCTTGAAGGGC
Source organism: Bombyx mandarina (assembly GCF_030267445.1). Lineage (NCBI taxonomy): Eukaryota > Metazoa > Arthropoda > Insecta > Lepidoptera > Bombycidae > Bombyx > Bombyx mandarina. Next base: position 7,588,121 of record NC_143233.1, read on the forward strand.
CAGATTATTGTTTTACAATGCAATTGAAACTTTGACTTACACATTTTTAGCAATTGGTATTATTATTGTAATTGAACTTGATTCATATTCATCCAATACCTGACAAAAAAGTCTATCATCAGACCGGTAGTCTGGTGTAAGCTCCAATGCAAGTTCTGTCTCAACAGATATAGAAGGCCGGGTGGAAAAGCGAGGAGGTTCCACATTGGACAGTCACAATTGGCGTTACAAAGTACCCCGCTTAGAGACGTAAGATCCAAAGATTCTATCTGTTCAAGCAGACTCCTATATCACATAACGACTAGCAGTAGATGAAAATATTAATGATAACATTCGAATTAAGGAGTTTTCTTTTGGTGCTGTGGCGTACACTGTATGTTCCATGGGGAGTGCTCTGAGGAATTGTTTGAGATGATCCCCTCATCTCCTTTTTATCATCGGACCTCTCGCCATCGGAGCAGAGTTCATCCATATCATCTGGAATCGCTGCGTTCATCGACAGTGCGTTTCCAGAGGTCTTTTTTGCCACGTACCATCCGGCTATGGAATGAGCTCCCCTCCACGGTGTTTCCCGAGCGCTATGACATGTCCTTCTTTAAAAGAGGCTTGTGGAGAGTATTAAGCGGCAGGCAGCGGCTTGGCTCTCACCCTGGCATTGCTGAAGTCCATGGGCGACGGTAACCACTCACCATCAGGTGGGCCGTATGTTCGTCTGCCTACAAGGGCAATAAAAAAAAAATTGTTGAAGGTCAAACACATCGACAACACTGAAACCGATCCAACCAAATCTTTGCATAATTAAGCCGAAAGTTTTCTTAAGTTTTTTTTAAATTATTATTACTATTATTATTTTTGTTTATTGTATCTATAAGTAAATTGATTAGATTGTACACTTCTACCCACTTATGTAAAGCTCACCCTCTTTAAGCACGGTTAGCTGGTAGATAACTCAATTGTTGAGTTAAGCTCGCCATTTTATAACTTTTCGCACATATTGTATTAACTGTGTGTTCAATAAAGAATAATAAAAATAAATAAATAAAAGTTTTTGCTAAGCGTTACATAACAGAATGCATTATTATTTTAGGTTTTTTGTTCGATATCACGATCGTTCGATTGTGTGATGCCTGTTTTCGTTTGTTTGAACAAAAAAAAACCTACCTTGATGATGTAATGATGTAAGTGTATCAAATGGGATTCAAAATTTTATTGTGCATGTAGAAGATGTTTCGTTGTTAATTGATAGTTAAATTTTTGGGTCCGTTTTTTTTTTGCAAATCGATTTTCGTTTTAGCGATGGCGGCGTTACAAAGATCTGTTCGAATCAGAGCGACGATACAGCGCAAGTTTTTGCTACGAAAAATTCGAGCTGGTGGTAGGACCTCTTGTGTGTCCGCGCCGGTAGGTACCACAACCCTGCCTATTTCTGCCGCGAAGCAGTAAAGCGTTTCGATTTGAAGGGTGGAGCAGCCGTTGTAACTATACTTGAGTCCTTAGAACTTATATCTCAAGGTGGGTGGCGCGTTGTAGATGTCTATGGGCTCCAGTAACCACTTTACACCAGATGGGCTGTGAGATCGTCCAGCCATCTAAGCAATAAAAAAAAGAAAATACCATTGAATCTTGGATTTTAGTAGGTTGGTGAGCTTTAGAATTTACGTTTTGATGCTTAAGGCCTTTGAATTCGTTTGATAAATAGATCAATAATAATAAATCAGAAGATAGGTATTAGTAATTATAGTTGGTAATAAAAAATGATATACAAGATTCAATACAGTTTATTCAGCACTCAATTAACTGCCGTAAATGCGACGCCATGTTGGATGTGTAGAACATTTTTTTGTAAATAAAACTATATTAATAAATCGATTACTCATACGATCTGATTAACTCAGAATAAGTCTGATTTCACATCTGCGTTTAAACGAACATATCATATATTGTTATCCATTTAAAATTCAATGCAAGATGGTTTTACCTCGATTTTAGGGCTAATGCCTGCTCTTCTCGAACTTAATTTATAAAAGGACATGTCACTCAGAAAACACCGAGGAAGGGATTCCTTGCCAAAGCCAAATGGTACGTGCTACAAAAGATCTTTGGAAACGCACTGTGGATGAAAGCAGCGATGTACTCTGGATGATAGGAACAACTTAAATAATTCCTCAGCACTCCCCATGGATAACATGCTACAAAACACAGACAGAACCATAATTCAAAAGTTCCAAACGATGAGTATCCAATCCAAAGGACTTTCGACAATCCAAACGGTCCTCTACTATATGGAGTCTAATGGAAGTAGGACGAAAGAATCATCACAAACATTCCCCAGACACAGCTTCCTAATATTTCGAAGTCATGTTGTTACATGTCACATGAGACATCTCACCACCGCACCTCTTTCCACCAGACCAGAGTTCATTCATACTGTCTGGAACCGCCGCGTTCATCGACACTGCGTTTCCAGAGATCTTTTCTGCTACGTACCTTCTTTTTATTTTATTCTATTAATGGGGTGTTACTTGTGGCCTTGAGGTCTCTCCATTTTCACCAGGACAGGTGGGCAGAAAGGCTCAGGGAGGGGTGGGATTTGCCCTGCCATGTATCATCCGGCTTTGGTACGATAGGTTGGTAAGAAAATGTTAACTATGAATGTGGAAGGATATAGAGGAAGAGGTAGACCTAAGAAGAAATGGATGGATTGCGTGAAAGACGATATGGGTAAGAGGGGAGTGAGCGAAGAAATGGTATATGATAGAAGAGTATGGAAGGAGAAAACATGTTGCGCCGACCCCAGGTAACTGGGAGAAGGGCAGGATAATGATGATGATGATGAATTGTTGAAAATTGTATTTTGTTTCGTTCTAATTATATTTTTTTTATATAAAAAGGATTTGCTGTTCGTTAGTCTCGCTAAAACTTTAGAACGGCTATACCGATTTGGCTAATTTTTGTCTTGAATTATTTGTGGAAGTCCAGAGAAGGTTTAAAAGATAGATAAATAAGAAAATGCTCGGAATTAAATAAAAATAACAATTTTGGTTACCCTTTGATGTGTCCCCCGTCTGACGAACTCTTTTTGTTTGTTTTAAGTTTATTTTGCACAAAAGTTTAGGTCTTTTATTTATCGATTGAGGCACTACAAAGTCTGCCGGGTCAGCTAGTTTTTAATATTTTCAGTCGTGATTTCTAATTCTATATTCTTTCATGAGTACTGAGCTTAAGAGTCAGGGTTGCCGATACAAAAACGCTTGAGCCGCGAAGCTGTTATGTCAATGACCCGACCGCGTGATCGGAATCCATCGGTCGATATTAATTTTTACGTTCGCAACACGACCAACGCTTTTGTCTAAAAAATCGTAGCGTGAGCTATTTTTATGAAGTACATCGGATATCGTCTAAACTGTTAAAATCGAAGCTATACCATTTTTATTCTTTTAAAAATCAAAATAATCTGTAATCTACTTTTATCTGCTTCTTTTGGTTCAAGCTTTATATGTGCTTACGTATTTGGCTTTAATGTTAAAAAAAAAGATCGGATTAAAATTTTTTTTTTAATACTAGCTGACCCGGCAGACTTCGTAGTGCCTCAATCGATAAATAAAAGACCTAAACTTTTCTTTAAAATAAACTTAAAACAAACAAAAGGAATCCGTCAGACGGGGAACACATCAAAGGGTAACCAAAATTGTTATTTTTATTTAATTCCGAGCATTTTCATATTTATCTATCTTTTAAACCTTCTCTGGACTTCCACAAATAATTCTAGACCAAAATTAGCCAAATCGGTCCAGCCGTTCTCGAGTTTTAGCGAGACTAACGAACAGCAATTCATTTTTATATATACTTTATAGAAGAAGAAGAAGATAGAAGATAGAGCGAAGATAGATTATTAAAATTTCTTCATCGTGCAAGTCGCTCGTGGGTAAGTGTTGGGTAGATTTTTTTTGTTAGCTCGTGGGATTGGGATCCCGAGTCACATCGATTTAGGTGTGAATTCGCAATAATCAATCGTATTTCAAAATTTATAATGAATAAAAGCAATAATCGAGTTCAGAGACCTCGAAACACAATCAGCGTTTATCCAACAATTATATTAATTGTTGTATCGAATTATAAAAATCAATATCGGACTAAATTATTTTTAAATGTTGAGGTTTTATTGTGTAATGTAATAATTGTGCAATTAACTTCGTAAAGACGTTAAGCCAGTTTCGTTAGGCTGCTTTGTTGACCGATGAATGGTTTGCTGAAATTTTGTTCATTTAAGCCTACCATTGAAGTCCACTTGGTGTTAAGTGGTTACCGGTGCCCATAGACATACGCAACGTAAATGCCGCCACCCACCTTGAGATAGGAATTTTAAGGTCTCAGTATAATTACAACGGCTGCCCCACCCTTCAAACCGAAACACATTATTGCTTCACGGTAGAAATAGGCAGTGTGGTGATATTTACCCGTGCGGACTCACAAGAGGTCCTACCACCAGTAATTACGCAAATAAATTTTGCGGTTTTGATTTTTATTACACGATGTTATTCCTCCAACGTGGAAGTCAATCGTGAACATTTAGCAAGTACGTATTTCATTAGAAAAATTGGTACCCGCCTGCGGGATTCGAACACCATTGCATCGCTAGATACGAATGCACCGGACGGAATGCTCCTGCGTAATATACGCTCTGAGTTCATTTCTGGTTTTATTGACTTACGAAGACCGCCCGCTTACCACTACCCGAAAGTGGAAATACTCCAACATATATACTAGCAGTACTAGTACTGTTGTATCATGTAATTATTCCATTACTCTTTTATGTTTCGTTCGAACGTGATCAAGCCATACCGGTAGCTGCAAAGCTCTCGTGAACAATAAATTCGTAGCCAGTAAAATAGTATAAAACTCGTAAAACTATTATCTTCGGTACAATCCGTTGCTTTCAGATACTTTCACTTGTTTTATTGTCACATTACAATCTATAGGTTTCTCCCGTTGATGTATTAATGGTTTCTCCTTTTTTATAATTCATTCTAATATACTTTGCTGATGATAAAGCTTTTCAATTAAATGGCGCAGTAGTCAGCGCTCTATATAATCGAGGGTCCGATTCCCATTTCGGACATATTATTGAATTTAAACAGAATGGGAGTATTACCGAAGCCGTTAAAACTGGCTTGTAATCATTTTACATTAGACGAGCTGTGACCTCTTCAATAACTTTTATACAAAAATTCTTAAATGCATCGAAAACATCATTAACATTTCGGTCAGTTCATAATTTAGCGCAGAAAAACGAAACAAAACTAAGTCCCTTGCGTCCCGATTCTATTTGTCTATTAAGAGCATTGATACTGTCATAATAGGAGTCAAAAATAAAACCCAATTCATTTTCTTTCATCAACCTCTGTTGAGGCAACTTTAGTATAAGATCGAACGCCCGACAATGACTATAGTATAGGTATATACTCGTAGTCCAGCCATAAGTTCTGTTACAAATAAAAATGTATTTTTTTTAATGAATTATGTAATGTAATATTATTATTAAAATTTATACCTACATATTTATTAAAGTCTCAGCAAAAAATGAAACAATAAATCTATTCGAAATGGCCACCTTTGGCTTTTGTACAGGCCTTTAATCTGTTTGACCACGAATCTATGGACTTACACACTGTTTCCAAGGGAAATTCCAAATTCAAATTAATTAAAAAGTTGAAAAAAAATAACAAAAGTTTTTATGTAACAGCATTTATGGCCAGACTAGTTATATGTACAATACAATCTCGTGCATAGTGGACCGTATGCATAAACATTTATGCCGCGGTCAGTCACAGTAGCAGCACCGGGAGGTAATGATTATTGTGGGTAATCCTTAAATCAATTGCACCGTCTGTTTATTACGTATTCGACGAACGGTTTACGAAAGTGGGCAATGGAAGTCTTTGAAACTAAGGACCGGGTTTCGTTGAAAGCGTTGATAGGTAATATAGATCTAATCCGTACATCAGCCCGCTGAGTTTCTCAGTCGTCTCAGCGATTCCGATCCGGTAGTGGACTCATTCGCGAAGCAGCTGCTCTTGAGTTGTTAGGTCTCCCACACCTAGCTGAGCCCGTGTTCGCCTACCTGTCCTGGTGAAACTGAAAAGGCCTACGGACCACCAGTAATTCTACATTCATAACTAGCAGACAACAGGTAATATAGACGTTATCGTTGATAGTTCTAGAATCATGGCTGGCTTTGAGACGAGCGTGCTGTGTAATATCCGCTCACAGCAGTGCGATATGCTTTCGAAGGCAATAGACATAACTAGTGGTCGCCCGGTAGTCGAAATTCGACTATAATTGATTGAAATTTTGGTGCACTATTGTGATTCTATTTTCAAAGACTATTCTATAATCACAAATTTCGCCAAGACTGCATTATAGAAAAATAATAATAAAGACAAACAATATTTAATCTATTCTTAATTTGATCACAGACGTCAAGAACAAAAGTTTTACAATAAATAAATAGTATGCATGCGTGAGTGCGTCAAATACACGGTAGTGTGTGTAATGTTTTTTTTATTGATGTATTTTATATTTGTATTTGTATTTTGTATTTGATTTAATGTTTTTTTAGGCATAATTAAAAATATATTAACATTGTGCACTCTTTCTTTATATTCTCTATAAGTGTGGGAAATTTCATACTTCTCCGTCCGCGCAATTTTTGTAAAAAGGGATATAAAGTTTTTTCTTCGCGTATTAATATAGACATCATAACAGTGCGAGTAGACAGTTAGCAAGAGGTTTTAGCGCTACAATTGAGCAATAAAGATTAGGGCTTAGATGCAAGTAATTGCGGGAGCTCCCCACTTCGATAAAGCGGAACGACACGAGAATCCTCTCATTGTGGCCGCCGGAAACTACACAGCCAATCCTGCGGACCAAATGGTGAACAGTCGACGTCACCCAAAACACGTCATTTCGGATCTTCTTAATCCACTAACGGTGCTTTTAGGTACCTCAAGCACCGGTCATCGTTCTCGTCGAACTTATCGCTTGTGACGAAGGGCTCGACGAGTAAATTAACCCACTGAGTTTCTCGCTGGATCTTCTCAGTGGGTCGCGGTTCCGATCTGGTGGTAGATTCTGCGAAGCACGGCTCTTGCTAGGGTTCGCGTTAGCGACATCGTCAGGTTTGAGCCCCGTGAGCTCACCTACTAGTTAAGTCTTTCTAGACCATGAGCTTCGGTAGGAAACAAATCGGTTGTCTGTAAAGTCGGTTTACTGACGATAGTTGAACGTGACAACGTCATAAGAAAATACTGATGGAATGGTTTCATTTTTCAATTATCGCAATTATCGTTGCTATAAACAATTGACACCACATTCACTTTTCACTGAACTTCATACTTGACGAAAATCTTCGATCAACAATGCTACAATTGTTGATCGAAGACGAAAACATGTAAATGTATTATTGTATAGCAGCTGTCCACGCGGATGCATCGCTAACTCAAAGTAGGAGAGAGACAGATGTCGAACGCTGCCGAACGCGGAGGCCGATTGTGCCTCTTTGTCGTTCGTTGCGCGCTCTCGCTTGCACTTCAAGTCTTAAATGGAACGCCTCAGGGCGAGGTAACTCCGCATGAGTCATGTTTTTTCGTGCGTGCAGCCGGCTCCATCGAATTATAAGACGTTGTCACGTCAAAAAGGGAGTTCATAGCGTATTTACGTAAACGCCGTCAAAAAAACCTAGGCCTTACCCCATCTTCCAATGAGATATCATTACTCTACGCTCCCGCTACCGCTTAATTACACTATCCCAACACACGCTTATAACGTAAGCGAATCCGGTACTTTGTTATTTATCATTTAGTTTCGCAACACGGAAGCCAGGTAGATCCATTGTCGAGAAACGGGGCATTCGAGACCGAAGCCGTAAGGACTTTAAAGCTATTGCTACTAATTTTCGTAATGCCTCCGAAGACTGTTCAAGAATGCTGTTAACGGTATAGCGCCGAGGTTATTACATAATATCATTATAGTTTATTATATATTCTTATTTTTATATCGGGTGATTCGCGGAGTTATTTTTTTTTATTAATTTTTTTATTCCCTATATGGGTGGATGAGTTCACAGCCCACCTGGTGTTAAGTGGTTACTGGAGCCCATAGACATCTACAACGTAAATGCGCTACCCACCTTGAGATATAAGTTCTAAAGTCTCAGCATAGTTACAACGGCTGCCCCACCCTTCAAATCGAAAGGCATAACTGCTGCACGGCAGAAATAGGCGGGGTGATGGTACCTACCCGCGCGGACTCACAAGAGGTCCTACCACCAGTAATAAACTGCAGGCATAAATAAAGTTAAAATGTAGGCTGTAGGATATGTGCCATCAATATAAATGCTATAGATTTTTTTTTCTGAATAGTAAAACTTGGCTTTGTTTGGGATCTTTCTCTTACCTAATCGTTGGTAAGGGGTTATACTGGTATGAGCTTCCGGGCTCAACCTGAGAGCATTGCTAACACTGATGAGAGATTCGCGTTTCCGATCCGGTGGTAGATTCTGCAAGGCACTGCTCTTGCTAGGGCCAGTGCTAGCAGCACTTCCGGTTTCAGCGCCGAGAGCTCACCTACACGCCAGGGTAAAGCTGAAATAGCCTCTCAAAGCTATCAGCATGGGTAGGAAAAAAAAAGAGGTTCATCGGATGGGAAGTGGTGGTAGGACTCTAAACAATGTTCCGGCCCTAAGTAAATTTGTTTATCAAAGGAAGGGCAGGGTTACTGTTCACCAGACAGTATGTTTTCTAGTTTTATTATATTTAATTCAACACACTCATTAAAGACATCGCTCCGACCCTCATTTAATAGAGTGGATGACTACATCTGGGTTGTCGTTGTCTGAGAACAACAAAAATAATAATAGTCAGCTAGAATCATGGTGCGGTCGGAATATATTCACAACGAAAAGAATTTACAGAAAATCTCGACAAATTTCGCACAGGTATCTGAGAGAGTCTGGTTTTATTTATAGTTTTTGTTTTATCGTCTCCAAAACGACAAGCCTTGATGGCCCAGGATGTGATTTGAATATTTAATTGTTTAACGATATACGCTACCGTTTGAATTTATTCGTTAACGGTTTTCTGGTAGTTGGCCTGATGGGTGTTATTGAATGCATAATTTAAAATTCGATATAAAGTTACGATATTGGCGCAACGTCACTTAAAGTTAACTGTTTCCTTAAGTGTAACGTATGTCAACAACTGTTTAAGACGGTATTCAAGAGAATTCATGACTAAGCTACCCCTACTTTCTACCATAAATACGAGTCAATATTGTCGCACAAAACATTCCGACTCGAGCAGCCGAACGAGGCGGAGCTCTCTGTTGTTATCGCTGTACACTTGAAATGTAATAAATGGAATTCATTGGAAAAATGAGTCTTAATTACTGTCATTATGGAAGGCAATGATAATGATGAAGAAAATGGTGCCAACAACGCTGACGTCATCATTTTAAAAACACCATGGGACCAGCCTATCAGTCAAGTACATTCTTAAAGTATTCGTCCTATCAACCGTCTTATTGGTCCATTCGTTAGTGTCGCAATGAATGAGTTGTAAATTTCAGTTTTACAATACTGAGACTGAATGTGTTGGAAGATGTGTATACATAATTTCTAAACTAATCTATAATGTCAAAATAGTTCGCAATTTGCTCACTTGTGGCGCCATTGTCTTTGTTATCTATACTATAATATATAAATCAGTGGTTTTTACGGATGTTCCATTACTGAACCAAGCATCCGATTGACTTGAAACTTGGTATCCATGTAGAAAATACATGGTCTTAATGGATAGCTTAATATTTATATGAGTGTTGAACTCCCTACACCAGTTGCAGGGGGCGTTAATGATGAGAATCTTTGTGGGGGTTACAAATAATAATGTTAATTTTAAATACCCAGGGAAGCGGACGGGTACAGCTAGTATGTCTTTTTTGAAGTTTTTTCTGTTTGCATTAAACCGTTAATAATTTATTCTATTCCAGAGTATTATTTCAATAGACTGCCTCCTATAGGGGCCGGTTCATAGGGCCCAGCTTCCGGCTTAGTGGCAGCAGCACGGCGCTGAGAAGGAAGAAGAGGTTTTCCTTTCCCGCTTCATAGTACAAAGGTTACCCTAAACTTCAAACCGAAACGCATCAATGCTTCACGGCAGAAATAGTACCTACCCGTCCGCTGACACAAAACGACCCACCAACAGCTGTAGTGGTGTTTTTAACATAACGTTAATAGCCTTTGGCATGCTTACTACATTGACAATAAACTTAGTAAAATCTGTTGAAATTTTCACACCCTGACGCGACATATAAATCCAAGTATTGAACGGTTTGACAGCTGTCATTGTGAACTAGACAGCTGTCAAATCGTTAACGGAAAATCATTAGGACCTTGATATTTGCATGTTACACAATGGTATTACAGTGTTAATGCCAAAAAAGTCATTTTTATATGCACTGGCAGGTGTAAGTTCTGTCTATAGAAATAACAATGAAAAAATATCATGCTGTACATACATGTTATGTGTTGATAGTAAATAAACAAAAAAAACATACCACGCTCGTATTGTGAAGAGTGTCATCAAATTATAATTTGCGTAATTACTGGTGGTAGGGCCTCTTGTGAGCCCGCGCGGGTGGGTACCACCACCCTACCTATTTCTGCCGTGAAGCAGTAATGCGTTTCGATTTGAAGGGTGGGGCAGCCGTTGTAACTATACTTGAGACCTTAGAACTTATATCTCAAGGTGGGTGGCGCATTTACGTTGTGGATGTCTATGGGCTCCAGTAACCACTTAACACCAGGTGGGCTGTGAGCTCGTCCACCCATCTAAGCCGTAAAAAAAAAAAACACTTTCATACGAATTCGCACTCGGAGTTGAGATTTCTTGATTTGACTTTTTGAGAAACAAATTTAGACTGAATTATTTTTAAGCAATACTTATCCTAAAAAGAAAAGCATATATTGAACTTTGTGACACAATTGTAATATGCTTATAATTAATTTCAAGCTGATTTATTGAGTTTGAGATATTGAAAACAATGATATCCGATCTTTACAATTTTTTTGTATTCTGTAGACGGATGAATAAACTCACTGTCCACTTGGTGTCAAGTGGCTATCGGAAGCCTTTATAAGTTACGTGAATCCCCACACACATCGTGCCATTTGGAGTCTATAACACCTTTGTTTATTAACAGCGCAAATAAAAAAAAATTGGGTTTGATTGTTATTATTCGGAGGTATTTCTTCACTGTGGAAATTATTTGTGGGCATGGGATAAGTACGTTTCATAACAATAATGGCAATTGTTATTACGAAATACAGGTACCAACCTGTCTGCAGGATTTGCGCATAGACATAGTCGCATCGCACGATACGACTATACTAAGCATCGTATCCTTGTACCGAGCTTATTGTTAAGTCAATTTCATCATAAACTAATGTTACGCGCTGGGGTTCGGGATAAATAAAAAAATCTACTGAATTACAAGTTAACACTGTATTAGCACTTAGACACTTTTACAACTCTCAATTCGCTTCTTCCGCTTCGCTTCCGTTCGTTGTTTTGCTTCGAGTAGTTCCGATTACTAACTAATTGCGTGCCATCTCTGCAACACGATTTTATAGCCGATACCACATTGCTAGAATTATCGAGAATATTTAACACATTTCGAGTATTGTGTTTCATTTATCTGACAATAGATGGCGTTGTACTTCTCGCGCGTTCTAGGTTCTACTAGATCCTTCGATATTCGTTCGACTTTTCGGCGATAGATGGCGTTACTCTTACCGGCGTAACACTAATTTCATCTTGCCTGAGTCTCCATAGAAATTTACGTGTATTTAAACAATATATTTAATATAAATTTAATTTTAAAGTATCGCTTTGTCATTTATTACTGGAATATATCTCAGGCAACAGTTAACATTCATGATTACGATATCGTATGACAAACTTTCACTCCATTCAAATTTTTCTCTGGCTTCGGCTCTTGAATAAGACAATGGGTCTACGAGTAATTGTTATGCGGCTTAAATGCTACGTCGCTGTCGAGCTGCGAAATCGGGCGTTTGATTTATCGTCTAGCTGTCAGAGCTGTCACGATGACAAGTTGTGTGATCTGTCAAAATTGATTTTTAAATTCGTTCTGCCTCCGAGTTTTCGTTTGGTTTTCTGGTGGAGATATAATACCTACCGCAATTGTTGTGTTTTGGTAATAGGTTATTTAAAGAATTTTATCTACCACGTGAATAGGTAAATCCGGTTTAAACAACTTAAAAATGAGAGATCTCATAAAACTAAAAAAAAATAATGCCTTATTAATGTTTGCCTAAATAGCCCGGGTGTACCTATGTACAACCATACTTTTTACTTTTGGACCTGCGTCGCAAGTCGAATGGCATTCCCTGGGATATCCAATACCGATAACCAATTAATATTGGTCAGTGTCCCAAGTGGGTGCTTACTTGGTTTGGTCACTTCGAGTAAAATATACTCGTCATTATAGGTAGACGGCATACGGCAGATGAAGGTATGCAAAATGATCGCCAGCTGAGCGACCGTGACGGAAACCGTACTGTAAGCGATACTTATATTCTACATACTTCATCACCTTGTGTGTAAGAAAGTCGAGCAATAGTCATATACTTGTCTTAGAAGTATCTTAGTGCGATATGTAATCCTTGCTCTTATTCCAATAAGCGTAATTTTAACTAATTACTGGTCTTACGCTAACAAAGTAAAAGTCTTGTATCGGCGACTCGGCAAATTTAACTAAGACCGCAACACGAGGCTTAGGCATTTCGCAAAACAACCGTATCTTTTCATTCGCGTTGTGTAGTAATTGACGCCTCCATTCAACAATGCTTTGTAATGGTACCGTCAGACACATTCGCAAATGTCGATTTGACTACGTCTTACGTAACGACGCGAATAAAAATGAAATTCGAACTGTTCTTTCGATTGTTTTGTGTCGACTTTACAAAAAAGAGGGTTTGTAAATTGCACAGTTTTACGTCAAGTACCTGTGTGAGTTTATCGTTCGCTCAATGTTTTTTTTTTATTGCCCTTGTAGGCAGACGAGCATACGGCCCACCTGATGGTGAGTGGTTACCGGCGACCATGGACTTCAGCAAAGCCAGGGGCAGAGCCAAGCCGCTGCCTACCGAAAAGTAGGTTCTCTGAAGTTCACTTTATGACGTGGGTATTACTCTTATCGACAAAGAATATGACGAGTAAGGTCCTTTTAGGGTGAGGTCTTTTTTGGGCAGGATGCTGAACCTCCTACAATGTGTGCGTGCCAGGAGGCACGCGGGGTATGTGGGACAAATCCAACCATCTAGCTTAAGGTAAATCAAAGTCTCAGTTTTGCATTCTTCTTCGCTGCAGATATGGAAAGTATTGCTAGTATTGCTAGCGCCTTAGATAGGAATCATAGGGAGCTGAAGAGGAAGTGCATCTCAAGGTCGGTTACTAATGGAAGCCACCATAACAAAGGCAAGAGCACAGTTTAGATACTTGCTGCTTAGGAATCTTTACAAGGCTCGTTTTAAGATAGGTATGTAGCCTTCAGGGTATAAGGGAAACAGCAGACTGGATCAGGGTCTAGAGTCGGATGGTGTTTGGCAAAAGTGATCTGTGAAAATGATCTCTTATCATCCGTATATATAAAAGTCGATGTGTGAGTGTGCGTTTGCCGATTGCAATGAAATTTTCAGAGAAACTTCGAATTGGTCTAGTAGGTGATTGATTATACACAGTTTGGTAATGATCAGATTAAAGTCATATCAAATATTGGCCTCTAAAGCTGGCGGCGTTAGCTAGTTTATAATAATAATATAATGTCAATTCTGACGGCTTTAGTATATTAATAAGCCATTAATAAACCCGTGAACATGTCGCAAGCTGTCACTCAAAATAAGCTTTCACATAGAATTAGCTTACAATAGCTGTGACTTAACATTAACATGCTAATCTGTTTTTTATTGTACGCAGGGGCAATTATTGAATTAATTATTACGTTAACATTGTTTAATCAAAGCTGAATTTCACTACGCGGTTAGTGGGTAGCAGGGTCACCGATATTCTCATTCTTGAGACTAAGTAGTCATGCGTTCCAGCTTGTGCTCACTATTTGGTGATGTCCAGCATTCTTGTGTTGGTAATTATGAAACTAGATTCACGTATATCATTTTTCATCATAATTTTTCTGCCCTTCTCCCAGTTACCTGGGGTCGGCGCAACATGTTTTCTCCTTCCATAGTCCTCTATCGTATGCCATTTCTTCGCTCACTCACCTCTTACAAATATCGTCTTTCACGCAATTCATCCATTTCTTCTTAGTTTACCTCTTTCTCTATATCCTTCCACATCCATAATTTACACTCTCTTACCAACCTCATTTTCATTTCGTCTCATCACATGTCCATACCAACCCAAACGCGCACTTCTCAACTTCTCTGTCACAGGTGCCACTTTCAGACTCCCTCTAACATATTCAGTCCGTATTCTATCCATTCTCGTAATTCCACATATCCAACGCAACATTCGCATCTCTGTTGCATGTAATCGCCTTTCATCCGCAATTTTAGTAGTCCAACTAGCTTCACATATACATATGATTAAAAATGTAATAAGTTATATGTGAAATTCATGTGCATGATTTTAGAAACGCCACGAAGATGCTGCTCAATGATTGATGTCTTATTAGTCAAAAGGCTGTCTGTTACTTCAATTATTGGCATCTCTAGAATCCAATGAATCTTCTATTTATCATCATTAAGCATCGGTAGCATGATGTTCCGAACAGCGTTCAAAAATAAGGGGCTATATTCATTTCAATTATACCTGACTGTTATTATTTTATTGCCAATTTTATATCATAAAAGACTAATCAGACACAGCTCGCTAGAACCTCGACGTTAAACCCCAAATGCCCCATACCCAAGCAATCCTCAATTTACAAGCATGAACAAAATAGTCACGATTCTATTTTCACAATAGATACCAGAAAAACTTGTAGATCCTGTTATGGCGTACAATTATTTTAATATCTTTTTGTGATGTATAAATTAGTCTAATAATACCCAGGGATGATTGGTGAATTCTGTAACAAAAAAAAATAGTTAAATAAAACGGAAAGCTAAAAAAACAAAAAAAAAAACCATTCAAGGCTATGAATGCTGTAATTTGTGTTGGGATCATAAATTGGGTATTTTTGTTCGATCAATCAATGTATGGTCAGATGTTCGTAAATAATAGGTGTCTATTTGGTTAATTTCTTATATATTCATGCCGTTTATCACTGTTCAATCGCCTTAGTTCTCTGGAAGTTAAGGAAAATGCCTTTTTAGAAGCCAGTCAATATATAACGGTAGGCAGCGGCTTGGTAACGGTAGGCAGCGGCTTGGCTCTGCCCCCGGCATTGCTGAAGTCCATGGACGACGGTAACCACTCACCATCAGGTGGGCCGTATGCTTGTTTGCCTACAAGGGCAATAAAAAAAAAGAAAAAAAAAGATAATTATTTGCGACTAGGATACTATAGAATTAGGCTATATTTTGGCATGTTTTTTTTTATTGCTTAGATGGGTGGACGAGCTCACAGCCCACCTGTCGTTAAGTGGTTACTGGAGCCCATAGACATCTACAACGTAAATGCGCCACTCACCTTGAAATGTGGTCGTAGATTGCTTATAAATGTGGTTGCTGTTCAAACATGCAGATTCTGTAGTGTAGAAGAAGTAGTGATTCTGTAGTGTAGTGGGAGAAGTGATAATGCGGTGTATGACAGCCCAAGATATATACACTGTGTCCGTGCAGCAGTGTCGGAGACTTCAGGGGGGTGAAATATGGGGATTTTTATCGACAAATCACTATCCCAATTTTCTCTTTGCCCCTCCATACTAGAATGGCAGCCATTTTTTTTTTTTACTTCGCAGCTCATGCGCCTGCACTGATTTAATCATTGCTATCGATGTAGACGTCTTAGGAAGACGATAGAGGTGTCATTTAAAAGCTAATAATGTAGACGATCAATCAATGATACATTTTATTCAATATATTTTTCACAAAATAACAAAAAAAGTATTAATTAACCTAAAAATTCAAAATTTTTATTGCATTTTTAAATTTTTTTCATGAATACTAACCCTGTCAGTCAGAGTGAAATTTAGTGGAATGACACATAAATAGGACATGTATTTAGATAACCAAATAATAAAGGTATTAATAAAGAACAGCACTAAAAAAAGCGCCCTATTTTCTATTATACATTATGTAATGTTACTAAGATATAAGGCCGTGCTGTACTTTCACATGGGTAATGACCTTAATTCCGTTTATTAAAACACAAAAACAAATTGTGGATTACTATTGCTATTGATGATTGAGACTAAAATAGAAAAATAGTTTAAATTACTTTTAGTTCGACTTTCCAAATACTTTACAGTTACAGTTACGAATACTGTAGTGGTGGTAGTAGAATAGTAGTACTGTGGTAGTAGATACATTCCCGATCCTCGTCGCCCAAAACACGTCATCTCGGATCCTCCCGATCCACTAACGG
Source organism: Bombyx mandarina (assembly GCF_030267445.1). Classification (NCBI taxonomy): domain Eukaryota; kingdom Metazoa; phylum Arthropoda; class Insecta; order Lepidoptera; family Bombycidae; genus Bombyx; species Bombyx mandarina. The sequence goes on from NC_143233.1 coordinate 7,604,746, forward strand.
TGCTTTTAGGTACTCCAAGCACCGGTCACCGTTCTCGTCGAACCCGTCGCTTGCGACGAAGGGCTCGACGAGTAAATTAACTTTCAGACATAGCTCACTGAGTTTCTCGCCAGATCTTCTCAGTGGGTCGCGTTTCCGATCCGGTGGTAGATTCTGCGAAGCACGGTTCTTGCTAGGGTTCGTGTTAGCATCGTCGTCAGGTTTGAGCCCCGTGAGCTCACCTACTAGCCACGGTTACGCTGAAATAGCCTCTCAAGGCTATCAGCTTAGGTAGGAAAAAAAAGGTAGTAGAATAGTAGTACTGTAGTAGTAGAAGAGTAAAAGTAATTTTAATTATGTCTACGACTCGATACTTCGGCTTTCGATAAAGCCGAAGGAAATACTATTGAAATGTCGTATTTATGTTTCATAGTGGGCGTACCTATTCAGAGCACACCTTCTTTTAGTCGGTAACTGGACAACACAAAAGCGACTGTAGATTTTATGACATTAGGTCGAAGTCTAGATAGAATTAAACTTGTTATACTACCCTTAAAAACTCTACGATTTTTTTCTTACGAATTAGACAGGGTGGTTCTAGTCAAGGTCCAATTTTATGTACACGATCATCTACCGAGCTCAGGTCTCGTTACGACACAGATTTTTCTATTGTGAAATACAGTACAGTGTTGGATCTCGCCACAATTATTTTTAATAACTTAATTTTGAATTTGCTGTTGTGCTATTTTAGTTTGTGCAATCAACGCCGTGGCGTTTGGCAGTTACGGGTCTCTATGGGCGATGTTTTATGAGGTTTGATTTGTAAAGCATTCACTTAATTGGGTTTTGTAGTCATTTAGGGTATTCAATGGCGTTGGTGTGTTAATTATTCTTGAGGCAAATGAGCCGAGATTTAAAATTGTAGGCGATACGAAAGTTTTATTAACATGGATTTCTAAAGAAGTTGGGAGGACAAGATAGCAAATTTGTCAAATTGGAAGGATTTTAACAGGTCCCCATTCGTGTTGTGGTCTAAGAACTGTAGTAGACGCTTACATAACATGCAAATTAACAGCTTAACGTCATAAAAATTGCATTGCAGTAGATTGGCAAGTACATTTACGGCCAATGTGATTGTTAATTGTTACCATTATAAATAGCCAAGCCACTGCCAACTAAGAATTCTTTTCAATCTTCACTCGCGTATATAGTTCGCTAAGACTCAAATTTAGATATTCGTCTATTTACTAATTTTTCTAATGAAATACGTACTTAATAATTGTTCACGATTGACTTCCACGGTGAAGGAATAACATCGTGTAATAAAAATCAAGCCCGCAAAAATTATAATTTGCGTAATTACTGGTGGTAGGACCTCTTGTGAGTCCGCACGGGTAGGTACCACCGCCCCGCCTATTTCTGCCGTGAAGCAGTAATGCGTTTCGGTTTGAAGGGTGGGGCAGCCGTTGTAACTATACTGAGATCTTAGAACTTATATCTCAAGGTGGGTGGCGCATTTACGTTGTAGATGTCTATGGGTTCCAGTAACCACTTAACACCAGGTGGGCTGTGAGCTCGTCCACAAATGTGGGCAACAAAAAAAAAAGTACAATAACGTCAAACAGTAATTACAATACAATCACCATTCTGTTAAAATTTAGAATCAAAAAATCTTCTTCTAAACCCGGATACTGGTTAAGCGTATCGGAAACATCAAGATCAACATAGTCCGCGTCGACTTTCACTTGTTCTATACCTACTTAGGTGCAAGATCGAACTTAAGCCTATACGCAGCCTAAATCTAGGACACGCATGCAATGCCAGAAAGCGAACGTGTTATGTTGACCGACAAATATCTACCTCAATAATTATTGATCCGTTGATTTATAGATACTGGAAGTGCCTTTTCGTGGTAACAAAGGTGAAGGTTTTTTTTTAATTGCTTAGAAGGGTGGACGAGCTCACAGCCCACCTGGTGTTAAGTGGTTACTGGAACCCATAGACATCTGCAACGTAAATGCGCCACCCATTTTGAGATATAAGTTCTAAGATCTCAGTATAGTTACAATCAGTATAGTTCTGGTAATTAGCTGAATACAGTTATTACGTGTATGGCATTAAATCTTGCTTCCTATTCCTGTCGTTAAGGTACGATGTGTACAAAAATATGGTGTAATTTTAATGTTTTTAGCCCGAACGATTTTGCATTTCAATATATTATTATGTTAATTACAAAAATTGCGAGGCGTACCTTCGGGTCTACCACATGCAATACGAAATGAAAAGTATACTCGCATTTCATAATGCTAACAGCAAATGCAATAGTTTCACAATTTAAAATAAACTTGACTTATATTCGCGATGTTTATATCTGAATGAGCAAAGACGTGTAATGAAGTTGCAGCTATAATTGAAATTTTGATTTTTTGGCTTATTATTTGGTTAATCAGGATAATTGAATATTTTAATAATGACAACAAATAAATAGATGTTTGCTGATGGCATGATTTAATGTAAAAGAATGGATATTTTTGCCGAAAAGCAATCACGCGTTTTGATTTGAAAGGTCGGTGTGCCGACTTAAAACGCATGCCAACTTGGCACACACATTGAAATGTATACAGGCTTAATTTGTCCCTTAAAAACGTAAAAACTACCATAAAAACTAAATATTTAGAATATATAAACGACGCTTTTCCTTTATTTAATTAATTTCAATCGATAGGTACACCGCGTGTAGCTTGTTTCCAAATGATCTACCTGATGGTTGTCTGGAAGAGATCGCTCTTAGCGATAAGACCGCCATTTGTACTTTTTTATTTAATGTTTTGCATTTTTTATTTATCTTGTGCACAATATTCTCTCTAGAGAATATTTTCTCTCTCTCTCCTCTCTCTCTCTCTCTAAAGAATGCACCACAGATTGCCCTAGTCTGCTATATTGCTACATAATGGAACTACAGACAGCTATAAATTCAGATCAATTTCGCTTCCATTCTATTACAACCAGACATACTTTCAATCTCGATCAGACATATTCGAATCCAATACAAATCTTATAATCACATTAATTAAGAACTGAGGTCGAATTCTTTCGTACCAATGCTTTGCTCTGATTGTCTGACCTCTTTGCATTAATTGCGATTGTGGGCGTAGGTTCGTCGACCCATTGACATATTGAGAGAAAGGTCCTTACAATAAGCATTCTCTCAACATTCGGTGAACACGACAAAGGCTTTTACTTCATTGTTTCCTGTTGGCCTGCTGTGACAGTTTGTGGATTTAGGCATGTGAACCGGCTTTTGTAAAAAAAGTAGATGGATCTAATTGTATACAGCGCCCATCGGGTGACTCTGGCATGACCATGGCATTGAAAAAGATATTTTTTTCCACCTTTTTATGACAGATAACCTCACAGCGATCTTGGTAGATCAGTGGTGATCTAATAGTGGTCAGCTAATCTACACACATTATGTGAAAGTTAATTCCCAACTTGATATATAGGTATGAAGTCTAATTGTATTGTATTTAACTGACTTGTTAGTGCAGAGTAGTTAGCGACCCTGACTTTTGCCGTTACGGCGCTGAGGGATCGAACCCAAGATTCCCTCATCGGGCAACAATTGTGTGATGAACAGGTTTGTTTGCACTTTGTTCAGGTGCTTGTTATCTATGTGCATATATAAATATTTAAACACATATAAGTATGTTCATCAGTCTTTGGTACCCATAATACAGGGAATCCTAAATGATGGCCAGGCGACTGTGATTTGTTCCCAACTATTTATTTATTATTGCATAACGTCTGTCACCATTTAAATTGGAACGCGGCTTAACGACAGAAAAAAGGAACTTAATGGTACTAACCCTTATGTACTCACAATATCATAACACCTATAATATTTAAGAAGTACTACTGAAAGCAACGAGTAACTAAAACAAATTCGACACACCTTAGTTGTCTAAAAACACATTAACATACCTAAATCCTGATCTACACCACAAAAAACCGTATCATCCATATAAACTGAAATCGAGAACCAGTAGTTATGCTTCTACAATCGACATCCTTATACAGGCTTACGTGGGTGGACCTGTCGTACAATACGACAACATGCGTCCGATGTTCGAAACAACAAAATTAAGTCTGTTCAAGCATTGTAAGGTTTTGATCGGAGTTTGATGGAAGCCACGTGTAAGGTTAAAGCACACGATTTGTTTACATCCATTCCTTTGTTCGCGTTTTGCTTCGTTGTTATCTAAGTGTCGTCATGGAAGAGAAAGTTGCCTTTGTCAAACCCACTGATATAAATACTGGTTTTAAGGTTTCGTGTGTTTAGAGAAATTGTTGAAAGGAAATGTTGTGCTGAATTGAATGCTTGTTTATTTAAGTGTTCGTTGCTATTGAATTTTCAACTCTATGTCTAAATGTGGTTGGTATATACTGTTAGCTAGTCTTCAATGGGTCGACATGGCCGCTGGTGGTATTAAGTAGATAATAGAATCGACCATAGACAAAATATGTTGAATGCTGATAAGCTAACTTAAAAAGAATCACTGTTTTCATTTTTATTTTTTTTATAATCATATTAAAAAAGTTTAAATCACTAAATGCATGGTAAAATATTAACATTTTTATCCGTCAAGTTAACACCCACAAAGCATTATGCTGAAGTATTTAAGAACACACAAATAAAATTCACATTTGAATGTGAAGTGCATTTGTGTGTATGTATTTGTTTTGACCTCAAATGACGTCACAAATGAAGCTGCCTTAAGAGCTGTCTGATATCATTTTTATTGGATTAGCGGTTGTCCTATGCCACAAACACCTGAATACTTTAAAGAAAAAAATGGTAGTATGCTGTATCTAAGCTTTTTTAACTCAAAATAGGCTCTATCTACATTAACTACTGCATGTAGGGCACCTAGTGAGCTCACAGTGTTAGATTCTACTTAATCTAATTTAATTGATTCATGCTTATTTAATTACCTGCCTATATTTATCCTGCTTATTTGTGCTGGAAAGGGTACTGTATAACTATAGCTTAGACTTCATGTATCAAGGCGAGGGTGGCAGTCACGGTGTAATATCTATGCGTTCCGATAGTCGCTTAACAACATTTGGGCTCGATCACCCATCTACGTCATATATCATCAATAAGTCCACTTTCTGTTATAACAAGTCATTTCCTAAGGGTGAATCATCGTTACTAATGCAGTTATGCAATTAACTACGGATTTCGCAGTGCTCTATTTTAGGGTATTTATTTAATTGGGTACAAGATGTACTCCATCTCTTAATGTATCTGATAGTGTACATCGTTTTTGGGAACATGGCTGTCAAACTTTTTTTACTGGTGGTAGGACCCACGGAATATTTATCTATTCCGTGGTAGGACCTCTTGTGAGTCTGCATGGGTAGGTACCGCCCTGCCTATTTCCGCCGTGAAGCAGTAATGCGTTTGAAGGGTGGGACAGCCGTTGTAACTATACTAGACCCTATATATACTAGACCTTAGAACTTATATCTCAAGGGAATGGCGCATTTACGTTGTAGATGTCTATGGGCTCCAGTAACTACTTAACACCAGATGGGCTGTGAGCTCGTTCACCATCTAAGCAATAAATAAATAAAAAACGATAAAAACTTAAGAGTTGTAATGTCATTGATCTTACTTCATACCCTTCAACGATCAGGCTTAAGATCAATTTCGATATACCAATTACAATGATGCACATTTCATTGCTATCATCAAGTGCTTAAACAACGGACTGTCAATCATTATTAAACAGTTTTCGAAATCACGTCTGCCTGATATTGGCAATCCCTCACCGATCCGATCTGGTTATTCCTCGAATGCTCTGGTCCCCGATACGTGTATCGATATATCAAATGCTTTCATAGCTATTGTTCGGGCCAGTCGTTATATCGAAAGTTTTGACAGCCGGTCCAGTGACAAAACGTGACGATAAAGACCTTGGCTATGGCGAATCGATTATAACTAGTTTGAATACCCGATCAACGGTCAGCTAGATAATCGATCTTTTAAATGGGACATTTCGGGGCACGTGGGCGTTTCGGGCTTTGTTTTAATTTATCGATTTGGTCTAAGCTATCATTAAGCGAACTCTAATGTGCGGGTCGATTTTGACTTTGCATCGTCAACTTATGTCATTTTATTTTTTACTAGCTTTTGCCCGCGACTTCGTGCGCGTGGAATAGTTCACAAATAATGCTTTATTTTAGAACAAATTTGGTTAGCATAAAAAACCTTATAGTTAGCCAACCTTAACATATAGACATATTATGTTGTTGCAGACTTTTTTTAGATCTTTTAAAGGGAAACAATTCTACCATACATTATTTTAGCGAAACTTTAACCGTTTCTGCAGCACACGCAGCGGAAGCTCTCAAAAGGGAAAAAACCCCGATTTTGAAACATTCTTTATTAGTGCTCCGCTTGTATTGGTCTTAGCGTGATGTTATATAGCCTATAGCCTTCCTCAATAAATGGGCTACCTATCTAGCACTAAAAGCATTTTTGAATTTTTCAAATCGGACCAGTAGTTCCTGAGATTAGCGCGTTCAAACAAACAAACTCTTCAGCTTTATAATATTAGTATAGATTTTACTAACTACAGATTGGATTGCTATATTTAGTAATGACGAATACAAAATTTGTATTGATGCATTACGTAATTTTATAGTGGGATGTCTAATTATTGATTTCTGGTTCGTAATAGTAACAAATTGCTATTAATTTGTTAGCATAAGGCGTGGAAAAAAACAGAGTTTTCGCTGTGATAAGCTCCCGTATTGAGAGGCTATTTCCAAGACTCAGATGTATAGAGATAGCAGCCCCTGTATCCCTTGAGGCGGTATAAATCATAACGAACTTAAAACATCTATATATTAATACGTGAAGCAAAAACTTTGTACCCCTTTTTACGAAAATTGCGCGGACGGAGGAGTATGAAATTTTCCACACTTATAGAGAATATCGACGCTTGAAAGGCAAACGTGACTAAGCGACAATAACTGCTTTGTACATAAATGATAGGCAATAACCATATTCGATGCGCAAAAAAAATATATTTCTAGGTCTATTAAAATCATTTCAATCCTACAGCTACTAGCTAGATTCTACTCCAGCTAGATTCGTTAAATTTTTTTTTTCTTTATTTTATTTCAACGTTCAATTAGTCTACTGTAAAGTTTTACGCATTGTCGCTTAGTCAAGTTTGCCTTTCAAGCGTCGATATAGAGAAGAAGTGCACAATGGTAATATTTTTTTTAAATAATGCATAAAAGATATGTTAAATCAATAAAGAAAACATTACACACACTACATACCATGTATTTGACGCACACACGCATGCATACTATTTATGGTCAAACTTTTGTTCTTGATGTCTGTGGTCAAATTGAGAATAGATTAAATATTGTTTGTCTTTGTTAATATTTTTTATAGTGTAGTCTTGGCAAAATTTATGATTATAGAAGTATAAAATACAATCATAATAGTGTACAAACTTACAATTCCAATTAATTATAGTCGAATTTCGACAACTGCGGGACCTCTAGTACTATTAAAGCCACTAGATTAATATTGTCAGACTATTGTTTCGTTTCGAATAGTTTTCACTTTTCGTGGTCACAGGCGACTAAGGAGTCACAACCGTTCGCGAAATGATTTGATGACAAAAAAGCAAAATCTAACCGTTATGTAAATTAATTTTAATTATATCTACGCCGTAGGCATAAGTACAATGCATGTAATACGCAGACGTAAGAATTTTTCAAATAATGCAATTTTTATGGTGCTTTTTTTAATAAATTTTCCTGGACACTCAGCATTTTATCTGTCACTAACTGAAATGTTCAATCGCAGAAAAGGAATATTTCAATATATTTTTTTAAATATATTACTACTACTGCTTTGTGCTCTCAGTATTTAAAATATTTATATATCTAATATCTGTGTGAAGAAAAAACTTTGTCCCCTTTTTTACGAAAATTGCGCCGACGGAGGAGTATGAAATTTCTTACACTTATAGAGAATATAGAGGAGTGTGCTGATTTTTTTTAATTATGCATAAAAAATACATTGAATCAATAAAGAAGATATTACACACACTACATATATTTGACACACACACGCGCATATATACTCTTTTGTTTATTGTAAAGTCTGTGGTCAAATTGAGAATAGATTAATATTGTTTGTCTTTAATATTATTTGTCTATAGTGTAGTCTTGGCAAAATCTGCGATTATATCATAATCTTTGATAATAGAACCATAATAATTTTCAAACTTATAATTTTATTTAATTACTAGCTGACCCGGCAAACGTTGTCTTGCCATATACATATAAGATTTCTAGAGAATTTCTTAGTGTAGAAAAAAAATTACTAACTTATTGGAAGTGTATAAGGATGTGGAATATGAGTGAAAAAGGCCTGGAGCGCTGTGAACGATGAGGGAATGTTGTTTAAAAATAACAAAATATCAAACTTAAAAAAAAAAAAAAAAATTTTTTTTTTTTTGTGTGAACACCCCTTGTCACTTAATGTTTAGAAAAATAGATAGTAGCCGATTCTCAGGCTTACTGAATATGCATAAAAAATTTCATGAGAATCGGTCAAGCGGTTTCGGAGGAGTATGGGAACGAACATTGTGACACGAGAATTTTATATATTAGATAATCGAATTTCAACTGCCGAGGCTCACTAGTTATTTAAATACTAATAGAAAATAAATACATAGAGTAATAAAAAAATAGACAGTAAAGATACTATTGTTCAACGTAAGCGTAGGTTTTATTTGAAATTTCGTTAGCATCGACAGCATCGTCTGATGTGAAGGGCAGTTCTGTCCCACGCGATTCTGAATGCACAGCGACTGACGATCGCGGCTTATAAAATAAATTTTGGCCTGTCTACAAATCAATTCCATAAAAATGTTTCTAAGCTTTTTCTTAAATTTTGATGCAAATTTTCAATTTCGTGGCTAATTACTCAGCTTTAGACTTAAAAACGCAAATGCTATCTTGAAACATGACTCAACATTGGAACAGTTTCAAGTGATAGTGGTGCTATCACCTCCTGCAAACTGAATGGATTACAGTTTCGCGGCATTAATAAATAGGAAAGTGGTAGCTACCCGCGCTGGCTTACAATGAAGAAATCTTCTTCAAACGAGGCTTGTGGAGAGTATTAAGCGGTAGGAAGCGGCTTGGATCTGCCCTTAGCATTGCATTGCCTACAAGGGCAATAAAAAAAAAACAGATGGAAATCTGAAGGTGCAACGTCAGGATTATACGGCGGATGCATTAGCACTTTCCAGCAAAGCTCTCTTCATTTTTGCTGAGTGGCTAAAGATGTGTGAGGTCTAGCGTTATCATGATGAAAAAACACACCCCTTCTGTTGATTAATTCCGGCCGCTTTCTCTCAACTTCTTGCTTTAATCTCATCAGTTATTCGCAGTAGAGTTCAGAATCGATGGTCCTGCCTGGTGGTAACAGCTCATAATGAATAATGCCCTTCCAATCTCACCACACACAGCATCACCTTGTTGCGATTTAACCCGGACTTTGTCACAGTCTGTGAAGACTGACCGGCCTTTGACCACGACCTTTTTCGCAAGTTCTTGTCGTACGTGATCCACTTTTCATCACCAGTTATCAGCTTCTTCAAAAATGGTTCGGTTTCATTAAGTCGCAATAAAGAATCACAAATGAGTACACGCTTCATTAGGTTTCTTTCAGAGTGCTCGCGACACAGCTCCTTGAAGATGATGCAGGGAATTCGAACCAAGCACTTATAGCTCGAAGTGTTTTATCACGCAAACGTATTGAGGAAGGTATGATAAAATCGTAATAAGTAGGGCTTCAAACTAAATGATGAGATCATGATTATAGTGAGTATTAACTTCCTAATGTTCGGAGCATCTCAATTAGTCATGCGTTATGTTTTTCACCGGCTAAGGTTATGAGCGTCACGGATCATTTAGGTACAACGCTGTGTTTAAGAATTTCAGACATTTTGTTATTGTTTGGTTTTTATTTCATGCCAAAAATATTACGTAGATTCTTTCTACCATACTCTTGATTAGAAGTAAATAGGGCCATATAGGAGCGTTGAATCAATAGAACGACAGGATTGGATAAGAAATTAGAGATGAGTTTGAAGATAAGAATGAGTGGTGGGAGTTAAATGGAGTCTTTGCTATTTTCTGTATTCTTCTGTGTAAGAAGAGTATTTAATTTAAAACAATTAAGTATCCTGACAAAAAATCCTTATAGACTTTTTGTGACAAATTTCCAGTATATCCGGTACGTTGATTCTCAGTCAATGACATCGTTGCCCGATGTCTTCTTTTTAAATATATTGTTTTTAATTTTTAGATGGGTGGACGATCTCATGGCTCACCCGGCGTTAAGTAGTTCCCAGAGCCCATAGACATCTACAACGTAAATGCTGCCACTCACTTCGAGATATGAGTTCTTAGGTCTCAGTTTTTACAGTACAACTGTTGCCCCACCCTTCAAGCAGAAATGCATTACTGCTTTACGACAGAAATAGGGAACGGGTGGTACCTACCCGTGCGACTCACAAGACGTTCCACCACCAGTAATTACGCAAATTATAATTTTGCAGGTTCGATTTTTATTACACAAAGTCAATCATGGATATTTATTAGGTACGTATTTCATTAGAAAAATTGGTACCTGATTGCGGGATTCGAACACCGTTGCACAGTTTGATACGAATGCACCGGGCGTCTTATCCTTTAAGCCACGACGACTTAAAATTTGTGTGTTTCGTTAAAGAGAGATAAGTTCGATTGGTAAATTTTTCAAACAAAACTCTTCAAGTCCGCAGCTTAAGTGGCCCCAGTAATTGGCACTAAAGTAACATCATCGCGCCAACAATTACTCACGAACTTATAATCAAACTTCAGGAAATACAAATGAATTATTATTTATTCTAATAATGCTAATAAAAAATAGCGTTTCAAAAAAAAAAAAAAAACGTTTAAGGTTGCAATCGTTTTTTAATAGGGAAGCTTCGTGTGTGTGTTATGAGGTTTTTTTTTTTGTTTTCATTTTTGAATAACTAACGTATTGGGTAATTCAATTAGGAAAAACGGTAATGATCGTTTTTGAGTTGAGATCGTGTCTTGAATTACATAACTGATATTATTAGTTAAACGATCGTGAGCTTAGTGATTTTTGGATGAGCAATCGTATGACGTAAGTCGAGTTTGCTGATAGCTCCGTAATGCAGGCTTCCTTATTTCCAGCACGATGCAACCGTGGTTCAGTAACCGTACTCGTCGAACTTGGCAAAGAGTTCGACGTGCAACATAACCCATGCATCAGCCCGCTGAGTTTCTCGCCGGATCTTATCAGCGGGTCGCGATTCTGATCCGGTAGTAGATTGATTCGCGAAAGCTGCTCTTGAGTTGTTAGGTCTCCTTCGGAGGCGATCAGGCAGCTGTTAGCAAATCCCATTTCTCCTGGCTGGTGGCCTTTGCTCGGCCACCTGTCCTGGTGAAACTGAAAAGGCCTACGGGCTACCGGTAATCCCTCATAACAAAAAACCGTAGATCAGTTTAAGTGGCATCATCGCCGTCATACCAAAGAAATCAAGACTATGATAGCATATCTCAAGGCTATTATAGTCCAAGCTGAACTTAAAAGACTTCGATATCCATCTAACACGTTGATTGCTATCTATATCATCGGTACCCTACGTGGCACACTGAAGTCATTATCTCGATTTCCCTCTTCAATCTTTTTACTAAGGCGCTGGAATATCTAGTAGATTTGAGGAAATCGGCAGGCAGCGCCTTGGCTCTGTCCCTGGCTTTGCTGAAGTCCATGGGCGACGGACCATTCACCATCAGGTGGGCCGTATGTTCGTCTGTCTATAATGGCAATAAAAAAATGGAAAGACGAATTCGAAGACACTGAGAATGAATCTATTTCTATGAGACCTATAAGACTAGAACATACATTGACAAACAAAAAAAGGCCAAGTTAGGTAACCCGGGCGCTTAGTAACAATAAATAATAGTTTAAAAAAACTAACAAAATACGCTTTTATAGAGAATCTAACTAAAAAATAGTATGTATAGTTTTTATTGTAAAAAAGCGTGGGGTGCTTTTTAGGATAATATTATCAAAATAACCCTTCTACTCATATCTGTTCATAAAATATTTATAACTACTGATACCATGCACCCCACGCTTTTTTTTACAATAAAATCATTCTTACACTATTCTTAATTCAAATTTATTAAAATTTATTTCTATTTTTTAGTTAGATTTTTTATAAAAGCGTATTTTGTTAGTTTTTTAAACTATTATTTATTTTTCATTTTTTAGTTGATTTCAATTTTTTCAATACATATTTATTTTCAATTTTTTTTAAATATTGAATTGTTATCGGTCCTTAATAAGTATACCAAATTTCGAGTTAATCTGACGTTGTGAAGGGGGCCAAAATCATGTTCAAAGATTCCGTTACAAACATACATACGTCTGAAGCTAATAAAAGCGTATTAAACATCGAGATAATTACTTCAGTGCGTAGGGCATCGGTGACCTACGGCAGTCAACGTGTTAAAATATCCGTTACCCGAATCTGCTCTCATTATTCGCATATAAATTTTGCGTCCTTGACACCCAATCAAGACCCATAGAAATCATTAGCGGTTTCACAATTAAATATCCCGTAAACAATGTATGGGAAGCAGTGATAAACAGTTGAATTATATGCCGCGGTGCTATTGCTATCTTTTTGGGAAAATCGTTAGATTAGTTGAACGCCTCCAAAGAATTACGAAACTATTGAAACAATAAAATTAACTTTATTGTCGATTGTTGACTGCTCCAACGTATTTTAATCACTATATCTATATATTAATACGTGAAGCAAAAACTTTGTATGTATCCCTTTTTACGAAAATTGCGCGGACGGAGGAGTATGAAATTTTCTACACTTATAGAGAATATAGAGAAGAAGAGCACAATGCTAATATTTTTTTAAAATAATGCATAAAAGATACATTAAATCAATAAAGAAAACATTACACACACCACATACCATGTATTTGACGCACACACGCATGCATACTATTTATTATCAAACTTTTGTTCTTGACGTCTGTTGTCAAATTGAGAATAGATTAAATATTGTTTGTCTTTGATAATATTTTTTATAGTGTAGTCTTGGCGAAATTTGTGATTATAGAAGTATAAAATACAATCATAATAGTATAGAAACTTACAATTCCAATTAATTATAGTCGGATTTCGACTACTGCGGGACCTCTAGTAGTATTAAACTCATAATGTATGTTGTGCCGTGACAGCGTATAAAGAAATGCGCTTAGCATTTGCTTAATATTTAACTTTGATTTATTATGTGTATATAAGTATATTAGTTAGTAAGTATATTGGTACATATATAAATCATATAGTGATTTCATATTATATGTAAACGGTATATATCTATTTATTGTATTTTTTGAATAATGAATTGTTGAAGCAGTAATGCGTTTCGGTTTGAAGGGTGGGGCAGCCGTTGTAGCTATACTGAGATCTTAGAACTTATACCTCAAGGCCGGTGACGCATTTACGTTGTAGATGTCTATGGGCTCCAGTAACCACTTAACATCGGGTGGGCTGTGAGCTCGTCCACCCATCTAAGCAATAAAAAAACCGGACCATATGACTGCAGAAACGTGCCATACCTGGTGCCTACCCCATGTTGATTATCTGCACATAAATTAATGGGTTTTTACATGAATACTATTTAAAAAGATTGCGCTTAGAACAGTTTTACTTTGCGATTCAACGTTCAATGATGTAAGAATTAGGTTAAATCTTAAAATTCCATACAGAGAAGGTTGCTTTTAATGTCTTCCTTATCGCAATTCCGGTATTAGTTGCCAGCATTCTAAAATATAAGGTCCTGACGTAAAGCGGTGTGACAACATGCAAACGTGAAAGGGTTTTATTGTCTCAATAAATCGCAAGTGATTTCGTTATAAGCGGATGCTATTTTATGTAATTAAACCGTTTTAACGCTGTAACATTTAAATTGTAGCAAATTTAGAGTTTTTATAATTAGAGTGATTAAAAGCGCTTTGGGTTTTATGTTATACTAGCGGACCCGGCGAACTTTGTTCCGCCACACAGTTTGTTTTAAACATGTCAACTTCAAAATTCTACTATAATTAACCATAGAATATATCACGTTTAGCTGTCAGTTGCGTTTTGTTATTCCATATCAGTTGCGTTTTGTTATACCACGTTTTATGTCACGTCCCACGGGAACGTGATAAAAAGTATCCTATGTCCTTCTCCTGGTTCTAAGCTACCTCCCCACCAATTTTCAGCCCAATCAGTTCAGCCATTCTTGAGTTATAAATAGTGTAACTAACACGACTTTCTTTTATATATATAGATATTTACAAGCTATTTTTACGCTATCTATTAGTGCGAGGTTTTTTGTTAGTACCATTCAAATTGTTGGTTTATTTTTTTTTAAGTAAGAATTGCGTTTTTACTAAATTTATAGCCATCGTTTTCACTCATTACTAAATCCTTGCGGAGATCAACATAACTATAAACTCCCGTTTATATAGAAGAATATAATAGGGCATTTAAAATATACATCTAATGTAGATCCTTATGGACAAATACTTATTGTACCTATATGGCTAGGCACTACTCTCTGACTTTTACTGGTGGCTGGACCTTTTGTGAGTCCACACGGGTAGGTATCACCGCCCTGCTTTTTTCTGCCTTGAAGAAGTGATGCGTTTCGGTTTGAAGGGTGGGGTAGCCGTTGTAACTATACTGAGATCTTAAAATTATATCTCAAGGTGGGTGGCGCATTTACATTGTAGATGTTTTTGGGCTCCAGTAACCACTTAACAGCAGGTGGGCTGTGAGCTCGTCCAAGCATCTAAGCAATAAAAAAAACGCAAAATCAAAAGAAACCTAGAATGAGTCTTAGGACTTCTTCCCACGTCACCCTCTTTTTACCTCGGCCAACTATACCCAGATGTAAAAAAGGAGGAAGTATTAATTCGAACAAACAACAAAAACACCCAAGATATTCTTCCTATAATCATACGGTTTTTTTCAATGCAATTTTGCGCTCATCACCCGTCAATCTTACTCAGATATCTTCGAAAATTACATGTTCCTTACACAAAGATTTAATTATAATGATAGCCGCGTGCGATTTTAGATCGTACCCAATACGACGTAAGAAATAATTTCCCGTGAACCTTACAAATTAACTGCATGCATGTTACTTGGATTATGCGTGAAAAGACATGCAAAATTCCCAGTCTTAAAAACGCTTATATGCATCTAAATTACACGGGAAAACGACCTTTATGAATTGGAGCAGAAAGACCACACCCGGCTCGGACATAATACCTTAAGTTTGGCGAAAGGTAATTTGAAAAATTCTTATAAGTTTCATATCTTAGATCGAGATCGGTATGGAGAATCGGTACTGCATTGAATTATGTATAAAATAAAACTTTGGGTAGTGATGGGTCGCGTCTAGATTATTCGATGTATTTGATCGATAATTGCTTTTTCGCAGTTTAGACCAGTTTCATCATGGTTCCAAGACGTTTCGGTCACGGCGACCAAAATTTTCTGTTCAATAACTTAAAAGCTAATGTCCTCGCCTCTCGTGCACCCCACTTCGATAAAGCGGCACGACACGAGAACCCTCTCATCGTGGCCGCCGGTAACTACATTCCCGATCCTGCGGAAAGAATGGAAAGCAGTCGACGTCGCCCCGAACACGCCATCTCGGATCTTCCCGATCCACTAGCGGTGCTTTTAGGTACCTCAAGCACCGGTCACCGTTCTCGTCGAACCCGTCGCTTGCGACGAAGGGCTCGACGAGTAAATTAACCCTCAGACACAGCCCACTGAGTTTCTCGCCGGGTCTTCTCAGTGGGTCGCGTTTCCGATCCGGTGGTAGATTCTGCGAAGCACGACTCTTGCTAGGGTTCGTGTTAGCATCGTCGTCAGGTTTGAGCCCCGTTAGCTCACCTACTAGTTAAGGTTCCGCTGAAATAGCCTCTCAAGGCTATCAGCTTAGGTAGGAAAAAAAAAACTTGTGCACCCTAATATGGATGGCTATGGTAATCTACCTTGTTCTTAAACGTGCGCAACCAGAAGCTACACGTAAGAACACCACCCACGAAGTTGTAAAAAATGGTGGAAGGCGGTCTATTTTTCAGTTTATTACGCTCCTGTCGTTTTCAAACCCCTGCCCTGCTGCAACAAGCGTCTCCACTCCAACTCTCTGGTGATAGGACCTCTTGTGAGACCGCACGGGTAGGTATTACCACCCTGCCTATTTCTGCCGTGAAGCAGCAATGCGTTTCGGTTCGAAGGGCGGGGCAGCCGTTGTGACTATACTGAGATCTTAGAACTTATATCTCAAGGTAAGTGGCGCATTTACGTAGTAGATGTCTGTGGGCTCCAGTCACCACTTAACACCAGGTGAGTTGTGAGCTCGTCCACTCACGTAAGCAATAAAAAAAAATCTGAATAGGAACAGAGATTAGAGTATATTAATGCTATTGGGAGAAATTATCTTCATTCGTAAACGATCGTTCGTCATCGATGTTTAGCTTTACATTACGTGCAAAACATAAGTACCAGCATTGACCGCATTTTATTTTTATTAAAAATAATATTATTACTGTAGTGAGCCCTGGGGTAGGCTTATGTCTAGTAATGGACGTGAGTGGGCAGAAAAAAAACCCAAAAAAATACAGATTTTTATAATGTTCATTCTTAACATCTAATAAAAATACTGTATTTATTTTAAAGTTTTAAATATTGATGATACGTAAGTCTCGATGATTTCAACAATCGATATGCTACTTTAAGTAATGGTTATCCAAACCAAATACAGATAAAACAAACATGTTCTAAAATAAATGTATTAGAACAAAATAATAGTGTTATTGGCGTTCGAACAACACTAATGTCCCATCTCTAATGAGAACTTAAAGAGATTTTATCATTTTAAAACGAAACGAATTACAGAGTAACGGCTCTTTAAAAATGATGCTTGTATAACGTGTTTTTACAAATCAAAATTTAAATCCAATTCTATTTGAAATAAGCGTATTTATATAGGCTTTATTTTATATATATTTTATGATATTTAAGCAAATACTATTAAATTGTTTTTAATGTAAGTACTGCTATTATTGGTTGCAAGAAATATAAAGGATTTCTTATTTTATTTTATTATATAGAGATATTTGACTGACTCTGTGGGGCAGTAGTTAGCGAACCTGACTGTGGCGACGAGGGTCGTGGGTTCGATTCCCGCATCGGGCAAACATTCGCGTGATAAACAGGCTCGTTTGCTCTTTATCTGGGTCTATCTATACTAATAATATTATTAATTTTAATATTATAAAGAGGAAAGATTTGTTTGTTTGTTTGTATTGAACAGGCTCCGAAACTACTGAACCGATTTGAAAAATTATTTTACTGTTTGGAAGCTACACTATTCCCGAGTGACATAGGCTATAATATTTTTTGAAAAAAAATTAGGGATCCTTCCTAAAACTCCAATAATGTAACCCAAGGTGTAAAAAAAATATCTAAAATATTCTTTACATCGCGTGCCCTGCGAAAACTATTAATGATAGGATAAAACTACTACGACTTTGTAGAACACATTATTATTTACAAAAAATGTCGCGACAGCATATATCTAACTATTATAATTATGCCATAATAAGTGTTATTTTATTTAAAAAATAAAACAACGTTAAATATCATTGAAATTTTTGTTGACCCGAGCGGAGCCGGAGCGGGCCGCTAGTTATCTATATATCTGTATTATTTAAGCATTTATAAGTTTGTACACACGTCCTAGTCGTCGAAGCGTCAGACATTCGAGCAATGTGTTCTCCCTGTGACCACCAGTATGGGGCTGAGACATGGATGCTCACAAATCAAACTATGACCAAAATGCAAGTCATGCAAAGAGCCATGGAACAGGCTATGTAAGGCGTTTTTCTACGGGATAGAATGCGCAATACCGAATTGTCAGTTGTTAAACTTTTTCTATTGCTTAAAGTCAATACTCAAATTGAGAGTAGATTAATATTGTTTGTCTTTAATATTATTTGTCTATAGTTTAGTCTTGGCGAAATCTGTAATTAGAAGTATAATAGCCTTTGACAATAGAACCATAATGATGTTAAAATAATTATAGTCGAATTTTGTCTACAGAGGGATCACTAGTTTTATTTAAAGGATGTTAAGTTAATCTAGCACGTACATATTTCATTAGAAAAATTATGCCCGTCTGCGGGATTCGAATATCGAGACAGTTGCATCATTCGACACTAATAAGTGCACCGGGCGTCTTATCCTTTGGGCCACGATGACTTGCAATCTTTCCTTCACAAGAAAGCTTCTCACGAATCCTAACTGAAGGCAGCTTGTTGTGCTATCGACTTAATGACGTCATTAATGTCACGGTTGAAGTTTATGTAGAACGTTTGAATGTCAGCGGAAGTTCAAAAAAGCCGATTTAGTTTTAGAAGACAGAAAAAAAATTAGATCTTCTATTATCGATTTTTGTGGATATCAGTTGCGTTGAAGACGAAAAGTCGTGGAATTAGCTTCTTCCATCCAGGGCATTACCCCCGATCATTCCAAGGCTTTTGGCGTCTTTAGCTGCAGCAACCGCCTGTGGCTCTATCCCGGGCATTACTGATGTGAGCGAAGGTAAGCACTCATCATCAGGTTGGCAGGGTGTTTGTCTACCTGCAAGGGCGTTCGTATCTAGCGATGCACCGGTGTTCGAATCCCGCAGGCGGGTACCAATTTTTCTAATGAAATACGTACTTAACAAATTTTCACGATCGGCTTCCACGGTGAAGGAATAATATCGTATAATAAAAGTCAAACCCGCAAAATTTGCGTAATTACTGGTGGTAGGACCTCATGTGAGTCCGCACGGGTACCACCACCTCGCCTATTTCTGCCGTGAAGCTGTAATGCGTTTCGGCTTGAAGGGTGGGGCAGCTGTTGTAACTATACTGAGACCTTAGAACTTATATCTCAAGGTGGCGCATTTGCGTTGTAACCACTTAACACCAGGTGGGCTGTGAGCTCGTCCACCCATCTAAGCATTAAAAAAGGGCAATACAAAAATAGCTATTACATATTTCGAATGATTCTTTTGCGACGGAAAAAGTCTGACCACTGGTAGTAAGTAGTATCACGCGCACATGGTGAGAGCAATACCGTCAGAACGTTTTCTCACAGTGCAATGTCACATAATTACAGCTATTGTGTACAAAACAGTACACAGTTCATCTGTATCACAGTAGGATCAGCTTAATTTTTTTTAAACTTAATCCTCATTCGAACGCCATTAATACCTCATAGGTATTTTGATTCGGATTTTAAGTTCTATCAACAATCACTCTACTGGATGGTAATTCTGTGTAGCTTTTTATAATTTAATACAAACGTTTATCTTTCTTGTGGTAATCTTAATTCTCTATCATATTATCTACGATGTTATTATTTCATAGACGAGCAAGCATCCCATTTGATGAATGTGATTGTTGGTCGTCATTAACATCGGTAATTTAAACTGTTTATTTCGTATAGCTTGTCCTTGCGAAGCAGCTAGATTTTTTTAATTTTTTACTGCTTAGGTGGGTGGACGAGATCACGGCCCACCTGGTATTAAGCGGTTTCTGGAGCCGATATACATCTACAACTTAAGTGCCGCCACCTATCTTGAGATATAAGTTATAAGATCTCAGTATAGTTACAACGGCTGCCCTGTCCTTCAATCCGAAACGCATTACTGCTTCATGGCAGGAATAGACGGGGTGGTGGTACCTACCCGTGCGGACTCATAAGAGGTCCTACCATTGCGGGTTTGATTTTTATTACACGATGTTATTCCTTCACGGTGGAAGTCAATCGTGAACACTTTGTCAAGTACGTATTTCATTAGAAAAAATTGTACTTGCCAACGGACCGTTTCTTCTTTCCGTCTTATCTTTCAGGCCACGACGACTTCAAGACTTTTATTCCAATAGAAGAGGACCTACCGCAATTATTAAAAAAAAAATATTTTTGATTTTCTGATTGTTTTCCACTGTGTACGGTTCTCACTTGCCATAGTTCATTAAGTAAAGCGGATGCAGGAGAAAGTGCGTTACTAAATCGTTAGTAGGTACGCTTTTCATTCTGTTTTTTTTTTCTAAACAAAGCACATGGAAAGTGAAAGAAACTTCAAATAATTACCTTCCCATTAAATCTGTTGATTATGAATATTAATTAACTTTTGAAACGCCTCCAACTTTAACCCAACTGGATAACTATAATAAATAACATAATATAACTACAATATATAATAAATGTTTATTACTTTAATGTAGTCGCTCTCATGATAATAATAATAATAATTGTATGTACAATAAGATCTATATATTAATACGTGAAGCAAAAAATTTGTATCCCTTTTTACGAAAATTGCGCGAACGGAGGAGTATGAATTTTTCCACACTTATAGAGAATATAAAGAAGAAGTGCACAATGCTATTTTTTTTTAAATAATGCATAAAAGATACACTATATCAATAAAGAAAACATTACACACACTACATACCTTGTATTTGACGCTCACACGCATGCATAATATTTATTGTCAAACTTTTGTTCTTGACGTCTGTTGTCAAATTGAGATTAAATATTGTTTGCTTTTGTTAATATTTTTTATAGAGTAGTCTTGGAGAAATTTGTGATTATAGAAGTATAAAATACAATCATAATAGTGTACAAACTTACAATTCCAATTAATTCTAGTCGAATTTCGACTACTGCGGTACCTCTAGTATAGATTAGAACATCAAAGACACAACGAATGGTCGACATACAAAAAATATCTTTATAGAATATGGTTGCTAACACGAAATGTCAATCAAAATCTAAACCTCATAATTCCGTCAAACAAAAAGGCTGAGGTCACACTATTTGACCGGAGCTAATCATAAAAGGCGGATAATGTGTAACGGACTTAACAGATTTAGATACAGGCTGCTCTGACCCTGTGAGTTGACCTTCGGTATTAATTGCGAACGAGGTTTCGGTTGGAGTAACCTGAATGTAGAATTGAGGGGCTCGGGAACTTTGTGTGCGATTCCTAGAATATTAATGTTTCATTTGTGACCGACTTAAAAAAAGAAGGAGGTTATGAATTCGATGGGGTTTTTTTCGTGCGCTGCTACCATAAAAAATTTTTGTTGTTGCTTAGATGGGTGGGTGAGCTCACAGCCCACCTGGCGTTAAGTGGTTACTGGAGCCCATAGACATTCACAACGTAAATGCGTCACCCACCTTGAGATATAAGTTCTAAGATCTCAAGTATAGTTAGAACTTTTTATAGGTGAACCAATTTTGATAATTGTTTTTGTATTTGAAAACTGGTACTTCTGTTTTCTCAAATCAAGATCTGTTACAATGGATATTTAATTAACTTTAACCGCATTGATGATCATCATCATTATCCTGCCCTTCTCCCAGTCACCTGGGGTCGGCGCAACATGTTTTCTCCTTCCATACTCTTCTATCATATACCATTTCTTCGCTCACTCCCCTCTTACCCATATCGTCTTTCACACAATCTATCCATTTCTTCTTAGATCTACATCTTCGTCTATATCCTTCCACATCCATAGTTAACACTCTCTTACCAACCTCATTTTTATTTCGTCTGCAACCGCATTGATGATATTCTCGTTAAAGTTCTTCTTTTATGACGTAATAATCTTTGCATGCTGTTTAGTGAAATTAAATATACTAGAGGTCCCGCAGTAGTCGAAATGCGACTATAATTAATTGAAATTGTAAGTTTGTACACTACTATGATTGTATTTTATACTACATTATAAAAAATATTAACAAAGACAAACAATATTTAATCTATTCTCAATTTGACAACAGACGTCAAGAACAAAAGTTTGACAATAAATAGTATGCATGCGTGTTGCGTCAAATACATGGTATGTAGTGTGTGTAACGTTTTCTTTATTGATTTAATGTATCTTTTATGCATTATTTTAAAAAAATATTAGCATTGTGCACTTCTTCTCTATATTCTCTATAAGTGTGGAAAATTTCATACTCCTCCGTCCGCGCAATTTTCGTAATAAGGGATACGAAGTTTTTGCTTCACGTATTAATATATAGATCATTTTAAATTCGTTCAAATATAAATATGGACGTTATAATAACGTGGAGATACAGAGTTCGTTACGGTTTTTATGATCACGGAGGACTCGACACATATATTCTTAGAACTACGAAAGCTCTGATTGATCGATCGTAAACTAATTCAGTACAAAAACTAAATGTTAAGAAGCTATAATACTTTGTATTAATTGTATGTATATTTACGGAGATATGTATGTGTGTATGTATGTGTACATATATGTATATGTATTTCACTGGAATGGTACACCGCGCGTAGTTCGTTTCCAAATGATTCTTGTCCACCTGATGGTTGTCTGGAAGAGATCGCTCTTTTTTTTTTTTTTTTGGTCAGGAGGAAATCGCCGGACTTCCGCCCTCCACTGGGGACGGCGGGCGGAGCATGTCGGAGTCGAACCGACTAAAACCTCCTGTCGCTCAACAACCAACGTCCAAACCTCACATGAGGCAGAACTCATGAAAAGGCAAAGGGGGGAAAGTGAAGTGTTTAGTGCGGAGCACATCTCTCCCATCACCCTCCCCCTCGGGACGCCGGACTGGCGGTCGTCGGCGCCACGACCACCAGCCCTCTCGGTCGGCAGGCTATCCGGAGCCCGCCTAGATGGCGCCGGTTAGAGTGAGCTATCCTACGGAATACCCCGCTGGGTCAGAACCAGCGTGGGTCGAGGATAGCCGGCCTTCCATCACCCGGATGCTCTTGCGTAAAACGCGTGCAGAGCAGCTTGCACGACGTCTTCTTAGGTCCCTCTCGCCGGTCCCCAGACCGACATGTGAGGGGGACCCGAAACACTTAGAGGGCCAGGGCTTGGGCGAGATCCGCCTCCCTGGCCCCCGCTCGACGGCGGCGGGCTAGCGCGTCTCTAACACGCCCCGCCGCCTCCTTCTGCGAGATGGTGCACTCGCAGAAGTCGAGCATCGCCTTCCACGACTCGTCGTCGCCGAGCATCGATGCCACAACACTCGGCAACGACAAGTCGTTTCCTATTTTTGCGACGAGGACACGGCGCCACCCCTCCCATGCGGGGCAGGCGACGAGCGTATGCTCTGCCGTGTCCAAGTCGCAATCACAATGGTGGCACTCTGCCGTCGGCTCGGCTCCGATCCGGTGCAGGAACTCACCGAGGCAACCATGCCCAGTGAGAACCTGCGTGAGCCGGAAAGTGAGGCGTCCTCTGTCACGATTCACCCAGTCCACAAGGACTGGGCGAATCGCCTCGACGGTCCTACGACCAGCCGAAGGATCGGCCAGCCGCCTGGACCAAGAGATCGCTCTTAGCGATAAGACCGCGAATGGTATTTTGTTGTGTTTAACATATCGCATTGTTTATTTGTTTTTTAGTGTACAATAAAGAATACTCTCTCTCTCTCTCTCTCTATAGCCATTGTTTTGACGCGCGGTTATGGCAACGATAATGTTTTGAGAATGTCTTGACGAATTTCTTGACGCGTTGATGTTGAAGTACAAAAGCTGCAATTGTTCCGTCGCAGGTCACCATTTTGGGAATAGCGACGAAGGGACGATCTTCCACCAACCGGTGATATTGTTCGGTCAACCTTGTATATGCAACTTGTATATGTAATATGCAAGCTTATCTTGTAAAAGTCGTAAGCGAGATTCCGACATCTCTCAAAATATCTTGTATTCTCCGTTTCTATTATTTTATTGGCGACCACAAACATTAATTTATCAAGATATCGGAGGTCAAATGAGCTCACGCCTTTTGTGCTTCATCATCGACATATCAATCAATTTGTCTGCCTCTCTTATGTACCCTTGATAACGGATTTTGTTACGCCCGCGCAGATTTAAATGTTTAATATCATTAATATATTATTAACAAACAAACAAAAATTGACTTTGCGTCTCTATTGTAAATTCTCAATCTATATATATAAAAATGAATAGCTGTTCGTTAGTCTCGCTAAAACTCGAGAACGGCTGAACCGATTAGGCTAATTTTGGTCTTAAATTATTTGTGGAAGTCCAGAGAAGGCTTAAAAGGTAGATAAATATGAAAATGCTCGGAATTAAATAAAAATAACAATTTTGTTTTTCCTTTGATGTGTCCTCCGTCGGACGGATTCCTTTTGTTTGTTTTAAGTTTATTTATACAATATATTATAAAAGTTTAGGTCTTTTATTTATCGATTGAGGCACTACGAAGTCTGCCGGATCAGCTAGTTATTTATAAAAGAGTGCTTAATTGAATTGCAAGCTAAATTTTTGATCAAATATTTGGTTACTGACGTGTGACGTAATTATTGAAGGATTTTGTAGTAATAACTTCTTATGGGGGGGTAAAACGGTTCGTTACGTAACGCGTGACGGCGCTGGTCTATCTGGCGTCCCTTTCTCTCACACATACGGCAGCGGTACTTTTTCTATTTATGTTACAATTTTCCTTACATTTATCATATTAATATTGTATTTTATTTTTTGTATAAATATTGATTTGTATCTTATAATATGTATATATTATTATATGTAATGTTTACTGTATGCACTAGGTTTGTGTACCTAATTCTTCTTTCCTTCTGCGTGCCTACTGGAAGAGATTACAATATCAAAAAAGTAGTGCCCTTTTACTCTGTATCCTTATTGTCGTGTTTCTTCTAACAGCTGTGTGTACAAAAAAATATTAAATAAATAAATAAATAAAATAATATTATACATAAAATTTTAATACTAACTTAAGCTTTTCTCAAATTGAACAATTTCAATGATAAATTGTCGCTTCTGTCGGGCTTCCCCAGACACACTTTTTTTAAACGCACACAGCTTTTAACTCTGCTTTTTTATTGTTTTCCAAGAGACCGTGTCAATAATCGTAATTAAAATAATAATTCGTATTCCGAAAGAACTTCTAACCGACTTTATCGTTCCAATAAAAGCATTTAGTACGAAACCTGGAGAATCCTGACACGAAGAATTCCAATTAAAAGTATTATTCCCTTTGAATAGCAGAACTGTGTTGAAAATTGCCTCTTTTACTCAGGCAATGAGTTTTGCGGTGTGTTCATTATAATCAGGAGGTAGCGGAAAGAGTTTAGAAATTCGTGTGCCAACTAAATATTCAAAGAGGTACATTCTTTTAAAAATACTTTTACAGTTTTTTCTGGCGTTTATTATTGTCATCTATATATTAATACGTGAAGCAAAAACTTTGTATCCCTTTTTACGAAAATTGCGCGGACGGAAGAGTATGAAATTTTCTACACTTATAGAGAATATTATTATAGAGAAAAAATGCACAATGCTAATATTTTTTTAAAATAATGCATAAAAGATACCTTAAATCAATAAAGAAAACATTACACACACTGCATACCATGTATTTGACGCACACACGCATGCATACTATTTATTGTCAAACTTTTGTTCTTGACGTCTGTTGTCAAATTGAGAATAGATTAAATATTGTTTGTCTTTGCTAATATTTTTAAAAGTGTAGCCTTGGCGAAATTTGTGATTATAGAAGTATAAAATACAATCATAATAGTGTACAAACTTACAATTCCAATTAATTTTAGTCGAATTTCGACTACTGCGGGACCTCTAGTTATAATAATTGTTTGCGAAGTATCGAGTACTTTACACTTTATGTAGTTTTACGATTTAAAATTATTAATGAAATTAGTTAAAAATACAAAACATTATTAATGCTAAAAAGGTTTTTTTTTTAGAAAAAGTCGGTAAGTGTTATTTGATGCCTGGGAATTTGCGACAAGTTTTTCCTCAACATTGTTAACAGTAGTTGAGAAACAGTATATACCACATTATTTAATGGGTCAAGCTACGTGATCACGACTGAATAAACGAACAAATTAGCATTCATAAAAATATCGATAATACGCCGAAAATCATCTAACATGACCTCTCCATAAACATTATAACATATTCTAGATTCCTAACTAACTTTGTACATTGACTAATGGCGAATACCGTCAGTGTTATTGAGCATTAGGAGCGTTTTAACTGTCCACCGTAATTGATAGCTTGTGTTCTAGAAACTTTTATATGTATTCACGACTTTGATTCCGGATAGGGTCGACAGAGGCTGTATTGTAAAGACACGAAAAACAAAACCCACTGAGTTTTTCGCCGGATCTTCTCAGTGGGTCGCGATTCCGGTCCAGTGGTAGATTCTGCCAAGCACTGCTCTTGCTAGGGGCTAGTGTTAGCAAATTCTCTTAGGTTGAGCCCGTGAGCTCACCTACTAGTACGAGCGTGGAGGGAATAGCCCCTTAGGCTACCAGCAAATAGGTAGGGAAAAAATACAAAAGCTTTCCCGGCCACTCATAAGGGTATATGGGTGTTAACAACAATTTCCTTGAACGCATTCGTGGAAGCAATTACCGCTAATCTTTTCTACCATTTTCTTTTTATTGATGGGCGGACGAGCTCACAGCCCACCTGGTGTCAAGTGGTTACCGGAGCCCATAGACATCTACGACATAAATGCGCTACCCACCTTGAGATATCAGTTCTAAGGTCTCAAGTATAGATACAACAGCTGTCCCGCCCTCCAAGCCGAAACGCATTACTGCTTCACGGCAGAAATAGGCAGGGTGGTGGTACCTACCCGCGCGGACTCATAAGAGGTCCTACCACCAGTAATTACGAAAATTATAATTTTGCGGGTTTGATTTTTATTACACGATGTTATTCCTTCACTGTGGAAGTCAATCGTGAACATTTGTTGAGTACGTATTTCATTAGAAAAATTCGTACCCGCCTGCGGGATTCGAACACCTGTGCATCGCTAGATACGAATGCACCGGACGTCTTATCCTTTAGGCCACAATGACATTTACAAATATGTGCGTTGCTTTTCAGATTTTTCTTTCTGTTCCGGTCATGAATTAGGTTTTTTTTTTTTTTTTTTTTTTTTTCCTTTTTTTTTTTTTTCCTACCTATGCTGATAGCCTTGAGAGGCTATTTCAGCTTCACCCTAACGTTTGTAGGTGAGCTCGCGGGGCTCAACCGGAGAGTTGCCAATACTGACCCTAGCAAGAGCAGTGCTTCGCAGAATCTACCACCGGATCGGAAACGCGACCCACTGAGAAGATCCGGCGAGAAACTCAGTGGGCTGAAATTACGCATGCGCTTCGGCTTGAAGTAAGGTATAGACATTTCAACAAAACAATTGAGAATTGGATGGCCCCAGCCAGCCCCCGCACAAAACCTATCAACGCACGAACGTTATCATTGATAACAAATCAGAAATTATGTCAATCGGATAACCTAATTTTGCACGGCGATACGAATAGATAGCGTTTTCGTTCGAACCGATAAGTCGGAGTACTTGACATCAATGTTTTGACCCATAATCGCCGATAAGAGATTGACGCGAAATAAACGGGTGACGATTATAATAGGTATTTTTTCAATTTCTATATTTTTATTGACCGTTGAAGTTATTGTTAGTTGTAATGGTTATGAAACACATCTAAGCACTAAAAAAATAAAAATGAGTCGACGAGCTAACAGCCCACCTGGTGTTAAGTGGTTAGTGGAGCCCATAGACATCTACAACGTAAATGCGCCACTCACCTTGAGATAAAAAGTAGTCACGATTAATCTATAGTAATTAATTTAATATCAATAATCACGAATCTAGTCGAAGTCAATTGAATATGAATTATTAAGGATAATTCAAAAGGGTTGGTAGTACATGTGAAAAGTACAGTCGAATATAGAACCTCTCTTTTTCGAAGTCGGTTAGCAAATACTTCGACTCATTTGTCGGGAGTAGGTAACGACGGTAGACGCGCTCACGATGTGTCTTCCCACCAAGAAATAAGAAAGATCGCATATCATTGAACATTATTACCGGCTTAATAAATTCAAATAAATTTATATGGTCACTTCTCAAGCTACTGGTTTTCGGGTAGAACGGTACACACTTACTCTCTGTCTCTTTCTAATACGCTGGAGTGGGCACGGATAAAAGCTTTCCTCTCACATTTATATCACGGCTATGCGAAAGTTCAACATATCAATTACACACGGTTAATTCGATCTCCGCCTACGAAATAGTTTTGAGAGAAAGTGTCATTCTTCATGATCCGTTGTCATTTATCGGACACGTGCCGCCGTGACTTACTTAACAAACGTACCGTGAAATCTAAATAAATTGTTCAGCGAAAAAGAGTTCTCATATTATTTGTGAGACAATAGAGAGAAAAAAAAAATGTTACTTGTGTCTTAGTGCGCGTTAAGTGAGGCTGTATGATTTTGTATGCCTTAGTCGTGAGTTAATCGAAAAAAATAAATTATCCGTTTTGGCGCGAGGAATTTATCGGTGAAAAAATCGTATCGAAATGCATGGTATCGAAAACGTATCTTGAATTGTGATACAGAATTAAAACATAGTTGATATACTAACTATCGGCCCCAAATGTGAAATTTGTATAGCCGACCCGGCAGACTTCGTAGTGCCTCAACCGAGAAATAAAAGACCTAAACTTTTGTATAAAATATACTTAAAATAAACAAAAGGAATCCGTCCGACGGGGGACACATTAAAGGGAAAACAAAATTGTTATTTTTATTTAATTCCGAGTATTTTCATATTTATCTACCTTTGAAACCTTCTCTGGACTTCCACAAATAATTCAAGACCAAAATTAGCCAAATCGGTCCAGCCGTTCTCGAGTTTTAGCGAGACTAACTAACAGCAATTCATTTTTATATATTTTATAATATAATATAGTACATTTGGATATTGTAGATCTTTGTTCTGTGGCGGGTAGCCATCATACAACGCAACATATTTGACAGATGCCTGAATCTCGCTTACGACATTTTCAAGATAAGCTTGTATATATCATACAAGTTCCGAACAACAACATTCGGATCGTCGGTCTACCGAGAAAATATCACCCGCTCGGTGGAAGATCTTCCCTTTGTCGTTTAAGCATTCCCAAAGTTCGTAATTTAATTTAGTTAAAAAACTTTTTTTGATTATCTATATCTATATCTATCTATACTAATATTATAAAGAGGAAAGATTTGTTTGTTTGTTTCGAATAGGCTCCGAAACTACTGGACCGATTTGAAAAATTCTTTTTCCATTAGAAGCCGACATTGTCCCTGATGAACATAGGCAACTTTTTTTTATTTATTTTTTATTTTTATTTTTTTGGTTTCATGTGTGTTTTAATGTTTCCGAAGCGAAGCGAGGGCGGGTCGTTAGTAATAATAATAAAGCAAAAATTCTTCGTACATCATTTTCCAAATAGACTGTGTTCAAATAGGACAAGAAGATGCCAAGATTGAGTCGGTACTGACCTCTGGGCCACGGAAGCGACCCGGCTATCAGAGATCGAAGGTCGAACAATTTGATTGTTCCTAGCACTAACTCAGAGATCGTCGGTATTACCGGCTAATATAATTGAGAAGTATTAGTTCTAGAAGCAAAACAGTAATA
The DNA here is from genome assembly GCF_030267445.1 of Bombyx mandarina. Taxonomy (NCBI): domain Eukaryota; kingdom Metazoa; phylum Arthropoda; class Insecta; order Lepidoptera; family Bombycidae; genus Bombyx; species Bombyx mandarina. The sequence goes on from NC_143233.1 coordinate 7,634,482, forward strand.
TAACAGTAGATATGGGTTTATCTATTTATAAACAAAAGAAGAAACAAAATTGTTATTACGTTACATTGGGTATATGTATTAATATTTATAAATGTATATATGTATGTTTAATATGTAAGGAATTTGTGTATATATATCAGTAGAGGATTATTATTTCCCTATTGAGGATACAGGGAATCTTAAATATGGGCCTAGCACTTAAATAGTGATTTGTTTCTAGTTCTTTTTATTATTATTACAATAGATGCATAGTGAAATTGATCATTCATAATTTTCTTAAAATAATATTAAGCCCAGAACTAATGAGAATCTTTTTAGTATGTTTATTTATTATTGTTCGATAATTATGATAATCAATGGCTGGCTCCATCAAACTAGTTTTAATATGGAAACCGTTATATTAACATCGCTTCGTTACGGTATTCATTGGACGTGGGAGATGTAAGATTTTATTTTGCATACGCGATACATACAAAAAAAATTATATACAATTTGTATATAATTATGTACAAGTGCCTTTGTACATAATTTTCCTATTACTCTGTACTGTGTCTTGTTTTCTGTGTGTACATAAATAAATAAATAAATAAATAAATAAAATACAATTTTAACAACTTTGGAGCTCACATCAGGCACGTCCGTATCGTGAGCAAGCTTACCAATTTAAAACGTCTTGTTGTCCAAATAATAACTGAAAAAGGCATTTTTTTTTTTTTTTTTTTATTAACGTCAGAAGAACTTATGCTTAGACGCATGATGAAATCTAATCATTTTTTCATATGGTGGCCGAGTTCACGGTCCACCAGAAGCCCATAGACATCAAAAACGTTAATGCCGGCACCCAACTTGAGACATGAGTTCCAAGTCTGATAGTACAATGGCTGTCTCACCCTTCGAGCCGAAAGTAATTACTGCTTCACGAGAGAAATAGGCAGGGCGGTGGTACCTACCTGTGCGGGCTAACAAGACGTCCTACCACCAGTAATTACGCAAATTATAATTTTGCGGGTTTGATTTTTATTGCACGATGTTATTCCTTCACCGTGGAAGTCAATCGTGAACATTTGTTAAGTACGTATTTCATTAGAAAAATTGGTACCCACCTGAGATTAGAATACCGGTGCATTGCTCAACAAGAATGCACCGAACGTCTTATTGTTTAGGTCACAACGACTTTGGAGTGTATTCAAGTGGAAGTTGGGGTCAGACTCTGCGGTATATTTTACAAGACCACCAGATTGAGATTGAGACCTGTATAGCAGATGTTTCCTAACGAGTATTTCTGATTGATATAATTGTCAAACCAGTTTTGATTACATAGACACCTGGAGAGCAAGGTGCTCTACGCGACACGCTGCATCTTTGGGCTAGCTTAACTGGCACGAAACTGTATAAATAGGGCATTAAAGATTTAAAATCCTCATAAAATTTCCTTTCATTCCAAAGCGTACATAGTAATTGAATATGCAATTTTGAAAAGGGCACATCTCTGAAAACGTAAAATGTTTAGGAAATGAAAAAAAAATCTGATTATTTTCTAATATAAAGCAGTGTAAAATTTAAAATATTAACCTTTGACATATATTTTAGTGTTAATTAGCAATTGAAAATTACTGGAATTATTATAAAATGGGTGTAGGTAAGCCTCAAAACTACGTGTATATGAAAAAACGTAATTGACAAAATATGCGACATGTGCCCTTTTCGAAATTGCATATTCAATTAAAGTTTAACTAAAATAGGGCGTATTGTTACGTCGTAACTAAATTCTAAAAATATAAAATTAATACACACAAACAAACAAACAAAATAACTAGTCGTTACAATGAATGAAAACCGCGCGCTTTAACTAGCGATAGCTTCAGAATGACCATATAAGGTATTAGTTGGTACTGGAAATCAAATTCTTCTAGAGCATCCGATAACAAAAGCCCACAATGTAAGTGGCTAGAAATTTCAAAAAAAAAAGCGAACAACGGGTCAACTGCTTGAGAATGATTCCATTTCACAGGATTCGACTATATATCCTTCAGTTTTCGTGAATCCTGGACATAATTGAAACCATTTTTACGGCTTAATCTGTCCTCGGGCAACTTCGTATAGAAACGAGACTGTCGACGGTTTGCTACCAGAAGGTTCTTGGTTACTTTGGTCATATTGCTCGGCGGCCACCAGACAACCTTGAAAGATTGATTGTGGTGGGCAAGGTGGAAGGGAAAAGACCCGCCGGCCGGCCACCAAACCGTTGGTCGGATCAGATAACTGCGGTCACTGGACTCTCTGTTGCGAACGCTCTGAGAGAAGCCGAAAACCGAAGCAAATGGAAGCTGAGGGTACAAAGAGCCACGAAGGGCTTTCAAGGACACGACCTTCAGCAATGAAGTGTTCGACTAAGAAGAAGAATCTATAATTATTTTTTAATGCGTTTCTAACTCAACACAGTTTTCATGGTGATATTGATATTGCTTTTAAATCGAATTGAGTTGAAATTTTGTTAGCCACGAATATACCGCGAAGACAGTTAACAGTTTTTTTTACTGGTGGTAGGACCTCTTGTGAGTCCGCACAGGTATGTACCACCACCCCGCCTATTTCTGCCGTGAAGCAGTAACGCGTTTCGGTTTGAAGGGTGGGGCAGCCGTTGTAACTGTATTGAGACCTTAGAACTTGTCTCAAGGTGGGTGGCGCATTTACGTTGTAGATGTCTATGGGCTCCAGTAACCACTTAACACCAGGTGGGCTGTGAGCTCGTCCACCCATCTAAGCAATAAAAAATAAAAAGTTGTCGTATCCCTCTGAAACGATAGGTTTCGTGACGCTTCAAGATATAAAAGAAAAGAAAACAACCTTATAATTTGTTTTCGTGCTAATATCCTGTTAGGCGTTAGAAAAGTTAGCGATGCGTTTCTTTACGTACAGTGCGCTTAGTATGAATTCTTTAATGTTCTCGATAGCGTAAAAGTTAACTCAAATTTGTATGGAGTTGGAACAGCGCCCGTTTTTTTTTTTTTTTTTTTTTTTCCTGCCTAAGCTGGTGGTAACCTGGAGCGGCTATTCCAGCGTAACCGTAACTAGTAGGTGAGCTCACGGGGCTCAAACCTGACGACGATGCTAACACGAACCCTAGCAAGAGTCGTGCTTCGCAGAATCTACCACCGGATCGGAAACGCGACCCACTGAGAAGATCCGGCGAGAAACTCAGTGGGCTGTGTCTGAGAGTTAAAAGCGCCCGTAACGGCAAACGTTCCAACTCCATACAAATTTGAGTTAATAAATAATACTGAATTCTGAAAATTATTCAAGGGGTCTTGGATTCTTCAATCTGGCAGCTTAAAATTACAGCCGTAGCCGAATTATTAAAAGAAAAACAAACAGTGTAACTGACATTTTTTTAAATCCGGAATGAATCAAAATAAAACTATGACGTCACAAAATCTAATAGACGTCATTAAATCTTCAGCTTAGACCACACTATAGTGGTCTTGACCTCAAAATTCCTTGTAAAATCGTGAATGTACAATTATTAGTCATATTATTGGTTACCTCTTTGATTTTATAAGAACGTGCATTCGAAGTTATTATAAATTAAAATAATAAAAAAAAACAAGCTAAAATATTCACTAAATTTCCACGAAGCCAAATGAGTTGTAATATTAATTTTCCTGTAATCCGGTATGCGCATTCACAGTATATGTTGGTGTAGGAAAATATATCTGCAGCCAAGTTTAGAAACAGTAGAACGGCTTAAAACTTAAGACTGAGTCCAGAAAGCCTGGGTGAGATCAGAGACAGAATCGACGGTGATTAGCATCAGTAGACGTGAGTAGAAAATTGGAAGCTTATTTTGTTAGAGCTTTGGGTTATAGACGTGAAGCTAGCTTAAAATATGCGCATACAGCTAAAACATGTTTTCTAAAGAAAGCGTTTAGGTTAATAAAAAAACGAATTTATGTGAAATGGCCTCCCAATAAAATTGATCGATGAATCCCAAAAAATTGTGTGACCTTTTTCACTTTCACTGCTCTTTATACTACTAAATAGCCTTATTATCAGACATATATATAATTTTTTTATTGCCTTTGTAGGCAGACGAGCTTACGGTCCACCTGATGGTAAGTGGTCACCGTCGCTCATGGACGTCAGCAATGCCAGGGGCAAAGCCAAGCCGCTGCCTACCATAAAATACCATAATTCCATAGAAACAAATATATAGATTAAGCGGTAAAAAGCTATTTGGTTTAAGTGATATTTCACTGAATAGGCGACTTATACCTTTGTAATTAAAGCTGATTTTCATTTGGCATTAGCGTCAACAATTCGATATCTTTAATCGAATTTCAATTAAGTTTACTCCGTTCAAATAACTAAAAAAGATTTTTTCTTATGATATCTTTTCCAAATGTTTATAACCTTTATTGCCGTTCGCCTTTGGATATAAAAAAAAAAACTATTGGGCGGACCCCACCAAACGATTCTCCAGAGTGTAGCTTCAAATACTTAATCAACAATCCTTCAATCATATTTAAAAAAAAACAATTTCTCCTACCCTGAACTGCAAATGCAAATAAATGGTTGAACGAACAACCATTTATTTGCATTTTCGAACAATAATTACACAAACCCGAAAACATTATTTTTCGCGATGATACCGAAACCCGTTATGCGCCTTCAGACGACCTCAAAAACTGAATAACACCGCACATACGATGTACCGTAAGCTAAAACAATTCAGATCCATTATATCATTGTTCGAGAACGCCTTGACCGACATGCTTCATATAAATTTCCTTATGTATCTATCTCTGAGATCTCTGGCTCTAGTATCGAAGAAGCTTCGCATTTCCGCTATTACACGGGCCACAGGACAACACTAAAGATAACAGTAAAGTATTGAATGAATTTTAGCAGCTCCTACTCTAGCTCTAGTATCGAAGAAGTTTCGCATTCCCGCGAGAGCACGGGTCACAGGACAACGCTAAAGGTAACAGTAAAGTATTGAATGAATTTTAGCAGCCCCTACTCTAGCTTTAGTATCGAAGAAGTTTTGCACTCCCGCTAGAACACGGGTCACAGGACAACGCTAAAGATAACAATAGCGGGTTGAATGAATTTTAGCAGTTCCTAATCTAGCTTTAGTATCGAAGAAGTTTCGCACTCCCGCTAGAACACGGGTCACAGGACAACGCTAAAGATAACAATAGCGGGTTGAATGGATTTTAGCAGCTCCTATTCTAGCTCTAGTATCGAAGAAGTTTCGCATTCCCGCTATTACACGGGTCACAGGACAATGTTAAAGATAACAGTAACGTATTGAATGAATTTTACCAGCCTACTAGGAGGAATCTGCGCCTAGAGGGCACGCAAAGTATGTAGGACTTGACTGTCTCCAGATGTTGGAAGCAGACCACGGGCCCAAGGACTTTGGTATTGTATCGACCGAAACACAAGAAAATACAAATCGCACCAGTAAATTGGACTTCTTAGACTCTTCATATCTCTGGGGACTACCTCCAGACGTGACTTACATCGTCGGGACATTGTGTCATATCATCCTCTCTTCGGAGAGCATTGTAGTTAGTGGAATCAAGGCTCTGGTTAGACTAACGCATCTGGATACCCAAACACATAGACAAAGCAATGGTTTTGGGCAGTCCATACTCATTGCAACGGAGATCCTGCTAACTACCTTGAGACATGAGGTCCGAGACTCATTTGTGTTATTTAACGGGCTTTTCACACTTTAAATCGGCACGAGTGACTTTTTTCTAAGGACCTTACACAGATATTTTTCGACACTGGTATTTTTATAACACAAATCATATTATTATTTACTCTTACATTTTTCGGCGTCGTTGAACAGTTACGGATGAGATTTTCAAGTGAATTTTTTTTTTAATTTATCTTATCAAATAGTACTTTTGATAGCATCAAACGAAACGGAATAGATGAACAATCTGTGAGAACGAATTTCACACAGAACATAGACCAAATATTACAAATTATTGTAACAAAGGGCATTTATTTAAAAAAAAAAAGTGTTTTTAATTATTTTTTTCCCCTGCTTATTCGCTAGTGGCCTAAGAAGCTATTCCAGATACGCCGAGATGGGAATGTGATCTCACGGACTCAATCTGAGAGAATGTCTAATACTAGCCTTAACAAGACCAGTGCTTCGCAGAATCAATGTACATTTTTTTATTGCCCTTGTAGGCAGACGGGCATACGGCCCACCTGATGGTGAGTGGTTACCGTCGCCTATGGGCTTCAGCAATGCCAGGGGCAGAGCCAAGCCGCTGCCTACCGCTTAATACCCTCCACAAGCCTCGTTTGAAGAAGGACATGTCATAGCGCTCGGGAAACACCGTGGAGGGGAGCTCATTCCATAGCCGGATGGTACGTGGCAAAAAAGTCCTCTGGAAACGCACTGTGGATGGCCGCAGTGGCTCCAGGTAGTATGGATGAACTCTACTCCGGTGGCGGGCGGTGCGATGGTAAAAACGAGATGCCGGTATCATCTCGAACAATTCCTCAGAGCACTCCCCATGGAACATAAGGTACAAAATACAGAGGGAACCGAAGTCTCTCCGCAATCTAGAGGTTCCAAAGAAAGCCTGTCGTCAGAGGTTTTTGTGATATCATAACGATAGAATACAGTGTGTATTTTGTGCGACCAATAAAAAGTCATAAAAACGGGTATTTTATAAAAAACAACGCACACCTAGTAATTTTTTTGCAAAAATATATCTCATAAAGCATGATATTTCGTTACGGTAAAGCAACTTCGAAATTAAACTTTAAAACGATTTTCGACTTTATTCTCTTTTGGACTTTTGGTTTGCCCATTTTTCGGGTTTTGTTATTTACAAAACGTTAGAATAGGCATTGATTAAAAACTAGATATATAGTTTTTTTTTGTAATCTATATATCACGGACCAACAAACACACAATCACATTCAAAATAGCAACACTGGATTTTGCAACTTTTACCATAATTAAAAAAAAATCCTATGCGTTAATTCACATTATTTAAATAAACATATTTACGTGATTTTGAGTACTACAAGACCACATAAAAACGTTCATCATTTATTAAACTATCAAATACTATTAAAAGTTATGGGCCATTGGTATAATACCAGACTGAATAACCAAGGCATTATCTACCGCTCGACCCGTGGGCGTTTCGTATTATTATATTGAGGCATTAAATATTAAAATAAATTAAGATTCACGCAGGAAGCTCATCAATATGTTTGTTTGTGCAGAACTCAATCAAGTCTTCAGTTTAACGATAGTAGCTTGTAGTTAACATCGTCCCGGAGAATTCGCAAAATATATAAACAACAAATCCTGTTTGTACACTCCGAAATGCCGACTGACTCGGTGGCGCAGTGGTTAGCGGCCCTGACTGAGCGCTGAGGGTCGTGGGTTCGATTCCCACTACGGGCAAACATTCTTTTCTTTTTAAGCTATTGCATATCTTTTATCGCGGGACTTGAGCGCGGCGACCGAATCATGAAATTCCGTAACGAAAAAACCTAACACCCCTCACTTCGCACATTACTGCTTCACGGCAGAAATATACAGGGTGGTGGTACCTACCCGCGCGAACTCACAAGAGGTCCTACCACCAGTAATTACGCAAGTTATAATTTTGCGGGTTTGATTTTTATTACAAGATGTTATTCCTTCACTGTGGAAGTCAATTGGGAACATTTGTTAAGTACGTATTTCATTAGAAAAATTTGTACCCGCCTGCGGGATTCGTACACCGTTGCATCGCTACCTACGAATGCACCGAACGTCTTATCTTTTAGGTAATTACTGGTGGTAGCACCTATTGTGAGTCCGCACCGGTAGGTACCACCACCCCGCCTATTTTTGCCGTGAAGCAGTAATGCGTTTCGGTTTGAGGGGTGAGGTAGCCGTTGTAGCTATACTGAGAACTTAGAACTTATATCTCAAGGTGCGTGGCGCATTTACGTTGTAGATGTCTATGGGCTCCAGTAACCACTTAACACCAGGTGGGCTGTGAGCTCGTCTACCCATCTAAGCAATAAAAAAAAAATAAAAAAGCGATGTTTGTATTCTCGCTAAATAATTAATTCAAAACTGGGAATTTGGATGTATGACTCAAGATACGTCTGCCCGTTTCTGTTCCCAAAACCCATCTCATTCGAATTTGTATACCCAGGGTGGGTAGGTCTAACGTTACGCAGCGGCTTGGCTCTGCCCCTGGCATTGCTGAAGTCCATGGGCGACGGTAACCACTCACCATCAGGTGGGCCGTATGCTCGTCTGCCTACAAGGGCAATAAAAAAAAAGGTATTCGTTCTAAGTAGTCGAACTAAAGTGTCAAATAGAATTCTCGGGCAAGCCGTCACATCGTGAGTATCTGTAAACAAAATTATCTCGACAAGCTGAGCATGTTTATTTTATTTAATCATAACGAATTGTAATCGGACCTATATAAGGTGCATTGATCTCGATGCATTGCGCAATTAGCGTAATGCTAATAATAATTATCCGTTATTGTTTTTGCGATGCCACCACGCCGATCTTCGAGTTAATGAATAGAATATCAAAGGTAATGCGTATCGTGTTTTGTTTATTGCCCTGGTAGGCAGTCGAGCATACAGCCCACCTGATGGTGAATGGTTACCGTCGCCCATGGACTTCAGCGATGCCAGGGGCAGAGCGAAGCCGCTGCCTACCGTTTATTTGCTTTATTGACACGATGGTTTTGTCGAAGACTATTTTTGACACGAAGCAATACTTCTATGCTATAAGAACAGTGTGCTAACAAAATGTTCTACCACCAGTATCGCTTGGTAAATATTTGACAGTAAACACACCCGTATCTTCTAATTTGTTAAATAATAATATATACTACAATGGAATTAACGTATAGTTTTACAAAGTAATGAAATGTCAGTAATGTTTTTACTGGTGGTAGGACGTGTTGTGAGTCCACACGGGTAGGTACCACCATCCTGCCTATTTCTGCCGTGAAAATGCGTTTCGGTCTGAAGAGTGGGGCAGCCGTTGTATTGTAAAAACGGAGACCTAAGAACTATATCTCAAGGTAGTTAGTTGGCGGCATTTACGTTTTAAGCGTATATTGGGTTCCGGTAATCACTTAACACCGCCTAAGCAATTAATCAGTCAGTATCTACAGTCGGCATCATTGCGCCACTTTGAGAAGGCGGCACGACATGAGAACCTTCTTGTCGGGACCACCGGAAATTACATACCCGATCCTGTAGATCGAATGGTAAACAGTCGACGTTGCCCAAAACACGTCATTACGGATCCTCCTGATCCACTAACGGTGCTTTTAGGTACCACAAGCACCGGTCACCGTCCTCGTCGAACCCGTCGCTTGCGACGAAGGGCTCGACGATCCAATTAACCCACAGACATAGCCCACTGAGTTTCTCGCCGGATCTTCTCAGTGGGTCGCGTTTCCGATCCGGCGGTAGATTCTGCGAAGCACCGCTCTTGCTAGGGCCAGTGTTAGTAGTTGAGCCCTGTGAGCTCACCTACATCTTAGGGCGAGGCTGAAATAGCCTCTCAAAACTATCAGCATAGGTAGGGAAAGAAAAAAAAAGGAATTAAAAAGTATACAAATCAGGAGACACTGTTATCTGTGTAGTCGGTCGCAGAATATAAGTCATGGTCGCCTATCAGTGGTTTTGACCGGAGGCATGCAAAATTAATATCTCTCTGATTACCTAGTTCCACGTAATCTACGCGGTAATGGCCTACTCTGATTCGGAGAAAACAAAAAAAAAACGCATTTTAAAAGTACCCACATTATTTTATCGATAAGATAAACAAATTTTTATCGGCTTGCGAAATTTCTCCATCGTCACTCTTCATTTTGCCTACTTATTTCAAGGTTAGATGAATCATAGACAAATAGAAAACAAGTTTCTCGTGTACGCCGAATATTTTCAATGACAGATGATTTTTATTAATAAGAACTAGAGGTCCCGCAGTAGTCGAAATTCAACTAGAATTAATTGGAATTGTAAGTTTGTACACTATTATGATTGTATTTTATACTTCTATAATCACAAATTTCGCCAAAACTACACTATAAAAAATATTAACAAAGACAAACAATATTTTATCTATTCTCAATTTGACAACAGACGTCAAGAACAAAAGTTTGACAATAAATAGTATGCGTGCGTGTGTGCGTCAAATACATGGTATGTAGTGTGTGTAACGTTTTCTTTATTGATTTAATGCAACTTTTATGCATTATTTAAAAAAAAAATTAGCATTGTGCAATTCTTCTCTATATTCTCTATAAGTGTGGAAAATTTCATACTCCTCCGTCCGCGCAATTTTCGTAAAAAGGGATACAAAGTTTTTGCTTCACGTATTAATAGATAGATTTTCTGCTGCAATGGATGTTGCTTTGTACTGACGTAAAACGCTTTGCACTGCGTACCTAAAAGAGGTAGCGTGTAACAAAGTTTTTACTTTACTGGTGGTAGGACCTCTTGTGAGAGTCCGCACGGGTAGGTACCACCCTCTCTATTTTTGTCGTGAAGCAGTAATGCGTTTCGGTTTGAAGGGTAGGGCAGCCGTTGTAACTATACTTGGGACCTTAGAACTTATATCTCAAGGTGGGTGGCGCATTTACGTTGTATATGTCTACGGGCTCCAATAACCGCTTAAAACCAGGTGGACTGTGAGCTCGTCCACCCGTCTAAGCAATAGATAAAAAAAAGAACTTGTCTTATTAATTACTCTAGCTAATCTAGTTGAGCATACTACATTACGCGCTGTACTTCAAGCAATTGCAGTAACGAAAAGCTAAGTTCATTGTAACTAATAAATATGTGCTGTCCATTGCGTTTTCTTAATTGTACGCTACCATACCTATATCATAGTCCGTTCTTTCTGGCTTGTTGACATTAAATTAGCACATGATCGATTAATATTCAAAGATTACCGTTTTTTGGAACGAAGTTCCTTATGGGACGATGCGGAGGGGTACCCTAATCCGGAAAAAACGTCCGTAACGTAAGATTTTTATTATTTATGTATGGTCTATGGCTATACAGTGTCTGATGTATAGTCTACGTGAAACGGTTATTATTATTATTCATATAAATAGCTGTTTCTTTGTATATTATTATTATATATATTTTCTATAAATCATTGTGAATAAAATAAAGTTGATAACTTTGTAAAGTAGTTTTTTTTTATCAATAATAAATCATAATAAAAAATATGTATACCCGAATAATTATTTTCTTTATACCTCGAATAGAACTTAAAATTAATATTTTTATAATAAGGAACTTCTTTCCTATCCGGTGTCCCACGACACCACACATCTTTTTTAGTACAACGACTGACCCTGCCTTACAAACCGAAACGCGTTATTGCTTCACGGCTGAAACAGGCAGGCCGGTGGTACCTACCCGTGCGGGCTCACCAGACGCCCTACCACCAGTAAGACTGCTCACAACGAATCTCTTGACTCGTATTTTATGAATTTCATTGGACAACGTGTTGAGAAGACGAGCGATCGACTCACTTGGCCTTCACAGCAACTGTCACCCAAGCCGCTAATGTCAATAAACTGCTAAAAGGCAGTTATAGTTGGCATTTACGTGCATGTTACTTTACGTGTTTGATTTTGATTTTAAAATAAGCCGTTCTTTATAACGAAGCTCTGTTGTAAGTTCAACTCGATTCACTTGCATACTACATCTTTTTTTTATTGCTTAGATTGGTGTACTAGCTCACAGCCTGGTGTTAAGTAGTTACTGGAGCCCATAGAGGTCTACCACGTAAATGCGCCTTTGAGACATAAGTTCTAAGGTCTCAGTATAGTTACAACGGCTGCCCCACCCTTCAAACCGAATCGCATTACTGCTTCACAGCAGAAACAGGCAGGGTGATGGTACCTACCCGCGCGGACTCACAAGAGGTCCTGCTACCAGTAAATCTACCTTTGATAGCAATAAAACTACTGTTACAATACTAATAATACGTGCGAAAGTGGCCTGTTGATTCGTCCTTATTTCGCTCAGAGCGTTGCTTTTATCGACGAGCTCTCTTTTTGTGTCACAGTTTCCGAGCCAGTGTGCTTAGTGCGAGTTTATTAACGTTCTCGACAGCGTAAAAGTTAACTCAAGTTTGTATGCAGTTGGAACAGCGCCCCTAGCGGCAAACGTAGGCAAACGTTCCAACTCCATACAAATTAAGAGTTTACTTTTACTCTATCGAGAAAGTTAATAAGCTCGCACTGAGCACACTGATAATGAATAGTATGCGACAAAACCCACACACATCTGAGTCGAACTATGATTCTTGTTACTGCAGGAGCCGAAAATTGGTACACACATAAATAGTATATAGATATTAAACACCCGGATGTGGAGCAAACAAGTCTGTTGTCTATACGAATGTCTGTTCCGATTGGGAATCGAAACTGCTGCTGTGCGATCACGAACCCAAAGCACTGAGCCATCGAGTCAGTCAAAGAATCACAGACTAGTTTAAATCCCGTAAAACAGAGATTGATTGTATATAGTCCGAAGAGAATGTTAACAATATCCATCGTCAATAAAAGCATAACGTTTAAGAGAATTTAATTTGATTCAAATGAATAGTAAGCACAAACAGCATTGACATAAAAAAAAGTGAAAATGCAACTTTTTACGGAGTCGATTCACAGGTCCAACAATGAAAGTAAGAAAAAAACAATCTTGATATCACTGGAGTTAAATCGGACACGATTGGACACGATTCCCGTCACTCTATAGCCAGAACAAAACCCGCATCGGTGCATCGATATCCGATCGGCAAACACACAAACATGACACAAAACAAACAGACAAAAACCGGGTAAAACTTACCGAATGTAGTAATGAAGATCTTTTCGTATTTACTTCGAACACTAAACACGGCATTAACAGTCTATAATATAAATAAACTACACGACAAATAGCACTGGCCGTAACAAATAACAAAAAAAATCGCACAAAAGATATATTTTTACATTGACGTATCGTAAAAAGATAGTTTTGAATTTGTTGCGAGGGGACGTTTAAAGTTTCTTTCTTTTTTAGATTATTCTTTCCGAGGGCACGTCCGTCGACCGCGCGGTTCGGTTTGTGACTGAGTTTGTCTCTGACCTTCGTGGACGTAAGGCTGTAACGCGAAGTTGGTTCCGCGAACCGGTTTCTAGGTTCTGTATGAGAGCTTTTTTTTCGAAGTCACTCACTCAACTTCGCTGCGTGTTGGTTAGCTTTCGGAACCGTAAGCTCGAGGTGGGCTTATTTATTAGATTCGTTTTATTGTTTTTTTTTTTCGTAAGCATGTTTTTTAATCTTTGCTCATTAATAAGCTGTCATGTATTGTTCTGGTTCAAAGGAACATTTTCTTGAGATATCAGGGTTTGAGGGGAGTCAGAAGAGGGCGGTACCCTTATAGCATTAGTGGTATGGCACAAGACTTCGGTAGTCAGCTTGCAAACGATCCTCAATAATTAATTTATCTGTCCAAATACGTGACCAAAAAGATAGCACAAGTAAAAGTAATTTAATTTTAGTCACACTAAATATTTGAAGATCAACAGATTTATTTTTTTATTGCTTAGATGGGTGGACGAGCTCACAGCCCACCTGGTGTTAAGTGGTTACTGGAGCCCATGGACATCTACAACGTAAATGCGCCACCCACCTTGAGATCTCAGTATAGTTACAACGGCTGCCCCACCCTTCAAACCGAAACGCATTACTGCTTCACGGTAGAAATAGGCAGGGCTGTGGTACCCACCCGCGCGGACTCACAAGAGGTCCTACCACCAGTATATTGAAAAAAAAAAGCACAAAAATAAATTTTATTTAGTTACACGATTCATTGAATGCGAAATATCTACAAAGGTCGTCGAACCTAATTTCTTTGGTCGCAATGAATTAATTTGCGATTGGAAAATACGAGTTTTTTATTTTAATTTTAAATAATACATCTCTATTTTAACTCTTCAGCGATTTTATAATTGTGTTGGTCTGAACGCAGCAAAACTTCTTACAAATGCATATTATTTACTTAAGGAAAGAAAATATATTTTGAAGAGGCATTTCTTATGTGCGTTCGGAAGTATGTGCCCCAAATGAATGACAGGAAGACTATGTATGAATAATACGTATATAATCTTATATATAAAATTCTCATGTCACAATGCTAGTTACCATACTCCTCTGAAACGGTTTGACCGAATTTTATGAAATTTTATATGCATATTCAGTAGGTCTGAGAATCGGCTACTATCTATTTTTCATATCCCTAAGTGATAAGGGTTGTCCAACCCCAAATATATTTTTTTAATTTTGTGGACAATTTTTTGTTTTAATGAGGCATCATGTGGTTGAATGAGTTTTTGTTATTTTTATATTCCTTCATCGTTCACAGCGCTACATGCCTTTTTCACTCATTTACCACATCCTTACAAGCAATAATTTCCTTTTTTTTTCTGCCCTACAAATCTTATATATAGCAAAACAACGTTTGTCGGGTCAGGTATAATATATAAATGTTTGTACCTACACGCTATATCCCACGAAAATTTCATGAACACTTGCACAGCCTTAATCAATTACAAGGAATCGAGCGCCATCTATAGTTCAATAGCAACAACCGAACATGCTTCTAATCCAATAGAAGTAAGTTTAAGTAGATAGGATATTTCGTCTCGCCACTACACGCTCGAACTTGTGATATACACACTGGTGTTACGGTCTATTGGTTACACGTCATTTCGGATCCTCCCGATCCACTAACGGTTCTTTTAGGTACATCAAGCACCAGTCATCGTTTTCGTCGAGGGCTCGACGAGTAAGATAGCCCACAGCCACAACCCACTGAGTTTCTCGCCGGATCTTCTCAGTGGTCGCGTTTCCGATCCGGTGGCAGATTCTGCGAAGCACGGCTCTCGCTAGGGTTCGTGTTAGCAACGTCGTCAGGTTTGAGCCCCGTGAGCTCACCTACTAGTTAAGGTTACGCTGAATAAGTCCCTCAAGGCTTAGGTGGAGAATAAAAAGGTCTATTGTAAGTCTACACCGGTTGATACAATTATTTCTATTTTGACTACAAAACCGTGATGTGTTGATTCGAAAGACGAAATATCAGCTGGTTAACAATAAATATGTATATAATTTTGTACGGCTAATTATATAAAGTATTTCATTAATGAATATATGACACGACAGATAAGCGAGAACGCGCCACCTAGTGTACGCGGGCCGCAACTGCTCGTCGAACATCGGCTTGCTTCGGGTGGTGTTCTTCGGCAAAGTCGAGATGCCATCACTCGGCTCGAATTCAAAAACATTCGTTGTCTGACTCAGGGTTCTAAAACTGCAATACTTTAAGACAAATATTTTTTTGTATGGCAACTAGCGACATCTTGTAGCGGATGCCCCTAAGATTATATGTTGTTAAAGTTAAGGCATTTAATTATTGTATAACTAAACACCAGAAAATGAAAAATATATATTAAGACATGTCATTGTATCAACGCAATTGAACGCAATTGAATAACGGCGTAAGAAATTACCGGTTCTCATACTACCAGTATGTTGAGGGAATTCATTTCCTTACTTAACTTAAACATCAGCCCGCTGAGTTTTTCACCGGATCTTCTCAGCAGGTCGCGATTCCGATCCGGTAGTAGATTCATTCGCAAAGCAGCTACTCTTGATTTGTTAGGTCTCTTTTGGAGGCGCTCGGGTAGCTGTTGGCAAATCCCACCCCTCCTGGCTGAGCCCTTGCTCGCCCCACTGTCCTGGTGAAACTGGAAAGGCCTTCGAGCCAGCAGTAATCACTCAATCATAAAAAAAAGAATGAATTTTCATATTTATTAAGCGGTAGGCAGCGGCTTGGCTCTGCCCCTGGCATTGCTGAAGTCCATGGGCGACGGTAACCACTCACCATCAGGTGGGCCGTATGCTCGTCGGTCTACAAGGGCAATAAAAAAATTAAAAAATATAGATTTAATACGCTTTTATTAGATTGGTGCGTACGTATGTAATAGAATCTTTGGCACGTTAAATAAACGTAAAAACTCACACACTCATACATACACACACTAACGCAAAAACAAACACGCACACATGCATCGAGCACTGATGACAATTTAATAATTTTAAAACTTCGCTCTAATATCTTGGCCAATATCAATAGGATGAAATAATAAAGATGAAATCAATTGTTAGTTCGATGCGCTATTTACACACTTTTCATTTAATTTTTAAACTAACTTTTTTTTTTACGATAAACTGTGGTGAATAACTTTAAAATACTTCAAAATTGACTTTTGAGTTTGCCAACAACAAAGATGGAGCATTAATTAAAATAAATAATTCATGAATTTTTAATCTCGTATTAAAAAGGTTTCAATTACAAGAATTCAAAATGGTGCTCTGTCAAAACAAAGCACGCGAATGTTAGCGGACGGTTTTATGTAACATATTCTAATGAAGAAATTTGATTGTTTCTTTTTTGCATCACGTAGCTAGAATAATAACTCTCGGTGCGTTGCTTATGCCCATGGACGCTATCTGCTTGCCTCCTTGATATGGAAGTCTCAGTTACATTCTGCTTATAAACGAGCATCCCATCTGTTTTGTTATAGAAATAGGAAATACTGTGGTATCTATCCGTTCTGGTCAAACTACTATTACTGGTGGTAAGACCTCTTGTGAGTCCGCACGGGTAGGTACCACCACCTCGCCTATTTCAGCCGTGAAGCAGTAATGCGTTTCGGTTTGAAGGGTGGGGTAGCCGTTGTAACTATACTGAAACCTTAGAACTTATATCTCAAGGTGGGTGGCGCATTTACGTTGTAGATGTCTATGGGCTCCAGTAACCACTTAACACCAGGTGGGCTGTGAGCTCATCCACCCATGTAAGCAATAAAAAAAAAAACTAACACCATGAGTACAAAAAATATCTTGTGCTCAATCAGAGTAAAATATTTATCGAAGACATGCACTT
The DNA here is from genome assembly GCF_030267445.1 of Bombyx mandarina. NCBI lineage: Eukaryota > Metazoa > Arthropoda > Insecta > Lepidoptera > Bombycidae > Bombyx > Bombyx mandarina. The sequence continues at coordinate 7,651,511 of NC_143233.1, forward strand.
GTTAAGAACATTGTCAGTGCTATCATAATAATATATCTTAAGCAGAAGAATCACTTCAGAAAACATTTCCATAAAAAAATGTACATTGACGAATAGATTTAAAAGAAAAATTGTCGCTCTCATATATCGATTAACAAAAAATAAAATAACAATAGGTGTATAGACATAAATGTATGTGTATACTTTTCAAATTTAGTATTGGTAATTGATAACTATATTATTATACTTCAATAAAATTGTATGAAAGCGTTCAATAAATGATTTAGTAAGCAATGCACAATTCAAGTTAGAGGATAACATTTTATTCACATACTAAATGAAGCTTACGGTTTCACTTACCAATAATCGAAACTCTGGGATAAAATCACATAATTCTTTCTTTTTCTTTATTGAAGTAAATTAATGAACATTTATTTCTCTGTTATATTGAAATGCTGAGATTTGTCTTCAACCACTTGCAATTTGGACAGCAGGAGAACAATAGCGAGGTTCTCTATTTCTTGTCTTTGAGCGATCAATTTCACGCAACATACTGTTTGAATATTTTCTTTTCCTACCTAATCTGGTAGCCTTGCGACCGAATCAAGAAATTCCGTAACGAAAATAAAACCGAACACCCCCACTCCGCCTACCATGTAGCTCGCGTTAAACACATTCACGCGTTGCGCTTGTGTAGTGTTTGTGAATAAGCGCGCAGCGTGACGTCGCACTGCATGCGCATCATGAAAAGTCTGCCAAATCTCTCGCTCGCGCGGTCTAGCTTATGAGTGTGAAGGGAACAGTTAATATTTTGCTTATGTTAATGTTTATTAATATAGCGTGGTCTTATTTTATTATTGTTTTAATATTAAATTATCATTGTCTAACTTGCATAAGTTGATAAAAAATGCTTTGCAATAGCTTTACCGCGGCAGTCCCCGAGTGCCAGACGTGTTTTTTTTTTTTTTTTATTTAGAGCGAAATACCGTTCATGTAATAAGGAATGTTGTGTCTTAGTCTTAGTGAAGCGTCTAATACTTTATTAAGAAGTAGACATTTTTTCAGGCATTTACATTGTGATATATTATGTGGACTCCGATAACCACATCAGATCAGATACGCAATAATATGTAAAAAATACACACGTGCCTGTACAACGTAAACAAACAAACAAACAAACTTTTGTCTACGTAGATATATTGAGATTCTTTAAATTTGTGAGCGCTGTCACCGTTCTAATTAATTTATCGAGTCGTTGATTCTGATTCGTGATTTTACGAATTAAGAGTTTGTATTTTTAAATTAAATTAAAAATATTTATTTGTTCTGAACACATTCGGTGAGTATTTCAGAGTTATGGCCAGTAGATTTTACACGGTCTGGTTCTGCTGATTTTTGGTCATACGAGCTTTCGGCTGATCTGATGCTCAGTAGTCAGGGTGGATCATGGACAACAACAATGCCAGGGCCACAACCAAGCTGCTACCTGCTTATTCGGTTTTGTCGCGCTACAAAATTATGGTATCTTCCATAATAACATTTCACTTCTACTCTTAGTCCCCTCTGCTGAGAACTCATTTTACCGCCCTACAGAAACATCATACTATTGTTACCCCAGTAAGAGCAACGTTATCTATCGTCGAATGGCGGAAGCGAATATCAAAGGAACAAGTAAAATTGAGAACGCTCGAAAAGTACAACGCCATCTACTGTCAAATAGTGGCAACACATATCGAAGCTACTCGACCTGTCAAGAATGTTCTCGATAATTGTGGAGATGTCGTATCGACTGTAAAAGAGATGACACGAAGGCAGTTTTGTAATTGGAACTACTCGAAGCGAAACAGCGAACGGACCACCTGAAGCGAAGCGGAAGAAGAGAATAGAGAATTCTAAAGTGTTCTTTAAGTGTTCTGAGTATTTAATAGAGTTTTAATTTGTATTTCGATAGATTTTTTATTTATCCCGAACCCCAGCACCTAACACTGTTTTCCTATCTACCATTTTATTCGACTATGACCTATACAGAGGGCTGTAGGCTACTTAAAAAGTTCGCTCTCATCTATTCAAGGTCGTGGTCAAGGTCAAGGTCATGTCATTCTTCAAGGAATTCTGCGTTCCAGTCCCCTGTGTCTATATGGAGGTGGCGTGATCCTTAACTGGTGTCCATGCTCGTCACTTCGCCTTTAGGGACTCTTGGTTCACGGACGGACTAGGGTTCTTTTGGGTTCTTGGGTCTTTTATACTGTAGATTCTATCTCTAGATTTGTCTAATCAAATGCTCCGTGCCATCATCCCCTTTTAAGAGATACATTCAAAGCGCGATTGCTGAGACTTTTCTTTCATGTAGCATCGGTCTTTAGAATAAATTTCCTTGCACATTGGATCTTCCGTGATATAATAAGTCATCTAATTGACATTTATTCAAGTTATACTTCTTTAGGCGCGTTATGAAAAATTGATGAGAGTGAAATTTTACGATACGCCCGCACCGTGACACAAAATTAACAGAAATGAAGTTGCCCACTAAATCGCTCATTACAATACGACCGACGTAACTTGGCGAGTCTGAATATAGCCGCAGGTGAACTTTCGCGCATGTACACTCGTAAAAAAGTCTTATTAGCATTCATTTTTTAACGTTAAATATTTATTATTAATTATTTAAAAAAGAAAAGAAATAAATGTAATAAAAATAAAGTATAACTTCTTACACGCACCCTTTTTTTATATATATTTTATTTATTTATTATATATAATATTATTTGTTATATATATTATTTATTAAAGCACGAGTATTTGTACCCATAGACACAGCTTAATGAGTTTCTTCCGAATCTTCTCAGTGGGTCGCGTTTCCGATCCGGCGGTAGATTCTGCGAAGCACTGCTCTTGCTAGGGTCAGTGTTAGCATCACTCCGGTTTGAGTCCCGTGAGCTCACCTACTAGCTAAGGTTACGCCGAAATAGTCTCTCAAGGCTGACAGCCTTAGGTAGGAAAAAAAGTATTTGTATTTATGAATATTATGTATGTTATATATACGTATGTTTAAGTAATATCACTATCACACTACACCTATCAAGGTTCATCTCTGTACTCCCCCAAGGTAGACTGTCAGAGAATGCCTATGGCATTAGATCCGCCTTTATACCTACTGTCCAGTATAGAAAGCTATAAATAAATAAGTTCATGAAACGGGCTTTTAAATGAGACTTTTGTGGTACGCAGAGGTTTGAAGACACTCTCAGTACTGGTGATTTTCGTGAGGGACTAACGAACGCCACGTAATCGACCACTCACTATGGATAATTAGAAAGAGAGCTCTGAATTGGGCGTCTTCCACGATCACTCCAAAGCAGACCTAAATTTTGTTGAACCAATGGAAAAGGATTACTAAGCCTTGGAATCTGTGCGTGATCTACCAGGACTGTAAATAGATTGAAAAGTAACAATCTTGTACATTTTCTCATGTCAGGACGTTGAAACCTAAGCTATCACTCCGCGGATCCTATTGTTAAACGGGTTTTCGTTGTTGTATAGAAATTTGGCAGTAAGTTCACTACGCTGCAACACTCCTAGTTACATTACACCCACTGATTTCCTCGCCGGATCTTCTCAGTGGGTCGCGTTTTCGATCCGGTCGTAGATTCTGCGAAGCACTGCTCTTGCTAGAGCTAGTGTCAGCATTTCACTCAGGTTAAGCTCGTGAGCTCAACTAACGGTCCGCGTGAAGTTGAGATATTCCAATACGATAGCGGGATTATCGTATCGCGCGACGTTTTCAAAGAAAACTGAATAGTTTAGCATCAGTGAATCAGAGGCGAGAGCACGATTTATGAGTCAGCATGAGTAGATACCAGCATTCTGCTTAATTATGCCGCGAGCAGTTATGCGGTGAGCTTTGAAGGACATGACGGTCTTTAGGCAATACACCGATCACCGTCCTCGCCGAACTGGTCGCTTGCGACGAAGAGCTCGACGAGTAAATTAGCCCATAGACACAGCCTACTGAGTTTCTCGCCGGATCTTCTCAGTGGGTCGAGTTTCCAAGTCAGTGGTAGATTCTGCGAAGCACTGCTCTTGCTAGGGCCAGTGTTAGCAACACTTCGGTTTGAGCCCCGTCAGCTCACCTACACGTCAAGGAGAAACTGAAATAGCCTTTCAAGGCTATCAGCATAGGTAGAAAAAAAGGCAATACAATTGCAACATCGTCATATTTTATGGTGGGTTGTGGCACCCACGGTGTCTACAGACACTAACCATTTCACATCGGATGGGTTAAGAGCTAGTTCTCTCATTTATTGGATTGTTTGGATTTTAAGGAAAGCATCATTGAACTGCCGCAATCTTTATGCACTAGCTTTCTGTTAAGCGCAGACACACCTGTATCTCTATCCCTGTTGCACTTTCGCAAAACGATATCTCCATTTCTTTCTGCCGGTCCGTCGTGAAAAGGATGCAGGCCTGCTCTTCGTTTTTTTACTTTAAATTTGAATAAATTTACACTTTTAAAGGTTCGTAGTTTGTAAAAGTTTATTGCACTCTGCACTTTGAATCGATTATGCGATAAAATTGCCGGGTGAATTGTTACAAAATCGATTTTAAACTTATTAGTATTCGTTTTAAAACTCGGCTTCATTTCGCTTTGAATTAAATAAATAATGAATAAACGCAGCAAGCTCAATGGCGGAAAGATAAGATGTTATTAAATCAAACGGAATGAGATTTTTTTTTTTTTTTTTTTTTTTTTTTCCTACCTAAGCTGAGAGCCTTGAGAGGCTATGTCAGCGTAACCCTAACTTTAGTAGGTGAGCTCACGGGGCTCAAACCTGACGATGTTGCTAACACGAACCCTAGCAAGAGTCGTGCTTCGCAGAATCTACCACCGGATCGGAAACGCGACCCACTGAGAAGATCCGGCGAGAAACTCAGTGGGCTGTGTCTGAGAGTTAATTTACTCGTCGAGCCCTTCGTCGCAAGCGACGGGTTCGACGAGAACGGTGACCGGTGCTTGAAGTACCTAGAAGCACCGTTAGTGGATCGGGCGGATCCGAGATGACGTGTTTTGGGCGACGTCGACTGCTTTCCATTCTGTCCGCAGGATCGGGAATGCGGAATGAGATGAAATGAAGCCTCAGTAAAATAGTGGTTATTGTTACTGAAACTTCAGTGGATCTTTTGGAGGAACCGAGAAGCAACGGTTTCTTAAAAAAAATTATTGCTTAGATGGGTTGACTAGCTCACGGCCCACCTCGTGTTAAGTGGTTACCGGAGCCCATAGACATCTACATAGTAAATGCCACCTTGAGATAATGAGTTCTAAGGTCTCAATTCAGTACAACGGCTGCTCCACCCTTCAAACCGAAACGCATTACTGCTTCACGGCAGAAATAGGCGGGGTGGTGGTATCTACCCGTGCGGACTCACAAGACGTCAAGACGACGTCCTATTACCAGTAAACGGGCCACGTCTTGCGACTTCGTTTAATTTTTCCACGCTCGTAGCCCTCCACAGATGCTAAACGATCAATAAGCCACCGTTGTTACGCATTTGAACCTGCAAAAATACTAAATTAACAAAACATAAACAATTCGTGCAACTTCACTGTCTGAGTTCCCGCCGAAAACATCGTATCGCATGTCATTAAATGTCCAGTGCGAGTTTTTTAACGTTTTCGATAGCGTAAAAGTTAACTCAATTTTTTTTATTGCTTAGATGAATGGACAAATTCACAGACCGCCTGGTCTTAAGTGGTTACTGGAGCCCATAGACGTCTACAACGTAAATGCACCACCTACCTTGAGATATAAGTTCTAAGATCTCAGTATAGTTACAACGGCTGCCCCCCACCCTTGAAACCGAAACGCATTACTGCTTCACGGCAGAAATAGGCAGGGTGGTTACCTACCCGCGCGGACTCTCAAGAGGTCCTACCACCAATAGCACCAAATTGCTATGCAGTTGGTACAGCGCCCTTAGCGGCAAACGTAGGCAAACATTCCATCTCCATACAAATTTGAGTTAACTTTTACGACATCGAGAACGTTAAAAAACTAGCCCTAAGCATACTGTTGTGTACGACGTAATGCCCCGTTTTACGGTGAATTAGTTCGGTGTTTTTAAGGCTTTTCGTTTTGTTTACAACGGTTGTTCCATGAGGTCGCACCTCGCACCACACCCTTGTGACAGCAATTAGGGTGAGGCAATAAGCCCGACAAAAGCGGCGAATGTTTATTTGGATAAAGTGCTGTTTTGATTACACCGGTCTTCGAGGTCGCTTGTATGGCCGTGACTGCTTTTTTCGTCAGTGTTAGATAGATGATTGGTTGCAGTTTATGAATGGATTTTTCAAGAAATCAGCCTGCACAGGTAAGATCTCTCATTCGGCCTATTTTGGCACGAAGCTGTCATGGTTTTCGGTCAAAAATACAGGGTATAACAGTACCATTGTTGTTGCGAACTGGTCTGTGGTGTAATTAGATGCCACACTCGTACACCGATAGCACCAGATCTAGCAATCCGATCCCTAAATTAGTAGTGTCAATTATGTTCCTTAAAAAATTGAGCTTTGAGCCTGATTTACGTTAAGTTGGTTTTTTGCTGTTTTAAAAGTGGCCCTTGCGAAATAATAGTTTTTAATATTGTATTTTGTCAAATTTGCTACCTGAATACGTTTATCTGATTTATCTTAGGGCAGAACTGAATTTAGACGATCCCAAATCATCGCATTGCGTGTCTAGTTTCGTGTCCTATCGTAATTTCGTGTGGTTTTACAGCTATTTCAGTAAAAACAGAGTCAAGGGCGTAATTCTGAGGGTTCTCTAGTTTATTGTAATGTTATATTCGACTGTTTTCGTAAAGCAATAAGGTTGAATCACGCATGTAGTGATGGTAGTCGTTTACGAGGGCGATGTGAATGAATGACGTGTCATGATTTAGTTGTTTTTGGGTGTGTTTTCGTGGATTTGTGTGTTGTTTATGTAAAATTGTGAATGGATTTGGAAACTATTGTTCTTGGGTAAGATAGACAGTCAATCTGGTGACTTCCACGGTGAAGGAATAACATCGTGTAGTAAAAATCAAAGCCGCAAAATTATAATTTGCGAAATGACTGGTGGTATGACCTCTTGTGAGTCCGTATGGGTAGGTACCACCACCCTGCCTATTTCTGCCGTGAAGCAGTGATGCGTTTCGATTCGAAGGGCGGGGTGGCCGTTATAACTAAACTGAGACTATACTGAAACGCATTACTGCTTCACGGTAGAAATGGGCAGAGTGGTGGTACCTACCCGCGTGGACACACAAGAGGTCCTACCACTTGTAAATCTTACAACGTCTTATCTTACAATGTAAAATAATAATCATTATTGCATTATTATTTAAATTCACGATCGAAACAGGCAATTAAATAATATCACCGCAGACAATCACCAAACTATAAACTTGGGGCAAATAACTTTAAACGTCCATTAAAACTTAACGAATTACTAAAGTTCAGCGTTCTAGTTTCGAAATGAGCTTTTTTTGTCGGGAAGTCCTATTTCTGTTTATACCTACTAGTGGTAAATGGTGTTGCAAGACGTCTCACGGCCCGCCTGGTTTTAAGTGGTCAGAATGACAGTCTTGAGGGCGGAGTCACACTTGCATTACGAGCATACCAACTGCTCACTTACTTCTTACGAGTATCTTACGTACTTACGCATTGCACCTCATATCTCATTTTGGCAATAATAAAAAAAAGGCAGCGGTTTAGCTCTGCCCTTGGCATTGCTGACGTCCATTGGCCATAACCATTCACCATCAGCTGTATGCTCGTCTTTCTAGAAGGGAAAAAATACACGATGTTGTTCACGAGTGTTGATGAGGTTTATGAGACACCCATCTTATTCTTGAGACGAGATCCTACAATTATTATACTGCATCAATAAGTTTCCATAATTGAACCTGAATTTGTAATCATAGTACAGACAAAATTTTGACATTAATTTTACATAATAGCTATAAGCGACACAGTTCCTTCGTGTAACTGAAAATTGTATCTAAATGATAATTGTGGAATAGAATAACGGCAATGTGTCGTCAACTAAAACTTTCAGGTTAATAGCTTTAAAGCACGGAAAGCTCTAATTACGAAACTACCAAACGAAAGCTGAATAATGAAAGTTTTGACTTCACTAACTGACTGTCTGAGTTCGCTTTGAATAATTCCGTTTGTTTTTAAAATTTACGACTACGTGGTTACTTGAGGAGAGCTTGCGTTATTAGCGAAGCTCTTTTATAATAAAGTAGCTTTTGCCAGCGACTCCGTCCGCGTGGAATAGTTTTGTTTGGCATAACGCAAAATTTTACCCCCCCTTCATTTACGTAGAAAGTGAAAATATTTTTGAATTATACAATGTTAAGGAAGCTATATAAACCCCTATTTTGAAACATACTTTATTGGTGCTCCACTTGTATTGGTCTTACCGTGATGTTATATAGCTTATAGCCTTCCTCAATAAATGGTCTATCTAACACTAAAATAATTTTTGAAATCGGACCAGTAGTTCCTGAGATTAGCGCGATTAAGCAAACAAACTCTTCCGCTTTATAATATTAGTATAGATATAATAAAAGTCTTGAAATCGTCGTGGCCTAAAGGATAAGACGTCCGGTGCATTCGTTTTGACCGATGCACCAGCGGGTACCAGTTTTTCCAATTAAATACGTACTTATCGTATGTACACGATTGACTTCCACGGTGAAGGAATAATAACATCGTGTAATAAAAATCAAAATCCGCAAAATTACCCTTTTCGTAATTACTGGTGGTAGGACCTCTTGTGAGTCCGCACGGGTAGATACCAGCACCCTGGCTATTTCTGCCGTGAAGCAGTAATACGTTTCGGTTTGAAGGGTGGGGCAGCCGTTGTACTGTAGAATTAAATCATTTCTCAAGGTGGATGGTGGCATTTACGTGTTTTATTTCTATGGGCTCCGGCAACAACTTAACATCAGAGGGGCTATGATAAAAAAAAACTAGGTTGAGATTAAGTTTTGTTATTTGCTGAAATTACTGTCTATGGACATAAGTGGACTCCGTAAGGAAGTGGATATTGATGATATCACTGCGACAATGCCACTTCTACATTGAGACATGTATTCCAAGTGCTTAGTGTGCTGAAAGGTAGCTACGCGGCTAGGGTTTACACGTGTAGGTAAATACACAAATGCTTGGAATCGAAATAAGCTAAGTCTTGAGGCAGTCACGTGGTTTATTTTGGATATTTGTATATATTCCTACAAGTGCCAACCCTAATGCAACGTGTTCGGACATCCGCACCTTTATTCCTGTCGTCTTAGCTGAAAGTGAAAATAATAAACACAATTACAATTACTGGACCTCTTGTTAGTCCGCACGGGTAGGTACCACCACCCCGCCTGTTTCTGCCGTGAAGCAGTAATGCGTTTCGGTTTGAGGAGTGGGGCAGCCGTTGTAACTATACTGAGACCTTAGAACTTGTGTCTCAAGGTGGGTGGCGCATTTACGTTGTAGATGTCTGTGGGCTCCAGTAACCACTTAACACCAGGTAGGTTGTGAGTTCGTCCAAGCATTTGAGCAATAAAAATAAATAAAATAATTACAGTACCAGGCAATAAATACTGCACATCGATATTTAGAAAGAGACAGTCGTCTAATGTTGTTTTTGTTGTTGAGCGTTACCCGTGTGCGACGAAACACTCCGGTATCTATGGAGACTAAATGTCAATTAATTAATGTGCGACAGATATAACACTCTACGAAGCAAAAATTAACTGTCTCTTTCCCACGGTCTACAAATACTACAAATAAAAAATTTACTCATTCGATTTCTAGTGACAATAATAAATGCGTAATTATATCGTACTAGAGGTCCCGCAGTAGTCGAAATTCGACTATAATTAATTGAAATTGTAAGTTTGTACACTATTATGATTGTATTTTCAAAGACTATTATCTTATACCTTTAAACGAGCAATTCTTGTATATATATGTCGCATCCGGGTCAATAGTTCGGAATATCAACGATACACAAACGTCAAGTGACAGAATGGCCGTGTCGTGGTTGACGACTTTTAGTAATATTAGGACGGTGGTTTTGATTATTATTTTAAATGATGAAATGTTGTTTTGATAAATATCACAAAATGAAGGGTAGACTCCGTAACGCCACAGTTATAAAATGGCGGTACGTGGACAGAGTCGTGGCATTCGTGTCAGACAGTGATTCCGTCCGTCTCAGCAGTGAGTCTCTGATAGTCAGTCAGTCAGTCAGTCAGTCGGTCTGTCGGTATGTGCAACGAAACTGTCGGTTTATCCTGTCATTGTGAAAGATGTGTGTGTTGAGTTTCAATAATTATTATTGAAAAGTTTTATTGACTAAACTGAGTTCAATCGAATACGAGTGATGACGAAACTACCGCTCAGCCATCCCTGCCGCTGCCGCCGACATCAGAAGTGAGATCAGGACTGTACTCTCACTGGCGTAACGTGTTTGAACATGTTCGAAGTACAGCAAAAAAACATGATGCAGATCAGAAAACTAGTAGTGGTACGCCACAAGAGCGTGAATGCAGCATACGTAAGTCGTGTAATAACGTCTCTGTTACCTCGATGGAAGATCTGAGCCACGAAGAAATCGTCACATCTTACGTTCTGGCTCATGTTGCCCAGTTGACTCTCGATTTATTACATGGCATTTACTAGCGGAAATACGACACGTAACAAGCTATTACAAGAAATTAAGGCAAGTGCAAGTCTCAAGTGAAACTTCGATCGCAATAATGGGTCTGTCATGACGAGTGGGTAGTTCCGACTCGAATCGTTTTTAAGCCAATGACTACTGCTAGAGTTACATGGCACTAGTGCAGTAAACCAGGACATGAGACTGTGAATTGTCGCTGAAATTTTGGAATCTACTAGATTCAATACCAATAACATTACACGTTCGATGACTTCGGGCTCCAGCAAGCAAGCAAACAAGAAAGCAAGCAAGTTTCCGTGGGGAAGAAAAATTGACACATCTGAAGTCGTCGTGACCTGTAAGATAAGACGTCCGGTGCGTTCGTGTCTGGCGACGCGGCGGTGTTCGGGTCCCGCTGGCGGATGCAAGTTTTTCTGGTGAAGTGCGTGCTTGTGCGTGCTTGACAAGTGTTTGCGGTTGGCTTCCGCAGTGTGGGAGTAACATCGTGTAGAAGAGGTGGAACCCGCCAAATTGTAGTTTGCGTGGTGGCTGGTAAGATTTGCTGTGGTAAAAAGTTTGCGTGGTGGTAAAATGTCTTGTCAGTCTGCACAGGTAACCGGAGGTGAGTCTTCCGCGGTCGCGGCCTACCCAGTCCGCGAGAACCAGGCAGATCGCCTCGACGGTACAGAGGCCGGCCGACGGGTCCGCCAAACGACGAGACCACGCCTCTAGCACGGACTGCCGGGATTGGTGCCCCCGCGCTCCGGCTACACTTGCGCTAGGGCGCGCCACCTCGTAGGAGACTGTGAGGTATCCTTGAATGACTGACTGCGATCGCGCGCTGCCGGCGTCACAGCCCGGCGACGTTCTCGTGGGTAAGGACGTGGCACCAGACGGGTGCTCCGTATAGTGCCATCGACCGCACGGGTACCATCACCCTGCCTATTTCTGCCGTGAAGCAGTGGTGTATTTCGGTTTGAAGGGTGGGGCAGCGGTTGTAACTGTGCTGAGACCTTGGAACTTCTATCTCAAGGTATGTGGTGCGTTTACGTTGTGGATGTCTATGGGTTCCAGTAACCACTTAACACCAGGTGGGCTGTGAGCTCGTCCACACATTAAAACGAAGAGCGTAATCAAACGAAATTAGATCCGAAGTTTAAAGGGCCGTTTAAAGTAGTTGAAGTATTGGATGGTGACCGTTACACATTGAAAGCTTTAAAACGTACTTACAAATACCCACATGATAGGCTAAGAAAAATGCCAGCATGACACATACCAGTCGAGGTTGATGTAAATGATGATAATGAAGAGCAAGCTTAAATTGTGGTGAAAACTCGAGTAAGGATAGTCTATCGGTCGTATTGTGTTCGACCGTACCAGTAGCTATTACGTAGTCGTAGCCCGGTAGAAATCGGTTGTCTCTTGAGGCTCTGGCGGAGGTCGGGGTCTGTAAAGACCATCGTGTGTAGTCAGCGGGTGATGCACACGGGCGATCCACGCTGTGGATGCGCATCATGAGGGCAATTGCGATTGCTGGTCGGCTGGAGAGCCGTGGCGTTAGATATTTTTACTCGGAAGTTTTCTTTGATCTGAGTTCCTGTAAGCTATGCCTGATTTGTACAGAGTAAATTTGAAGTTTGATGAACGACTGTGGTACGTACTCTGGCTGCTAAATAATGAACTTTGTATACCCTATTGTTTGATTTGGTTAAAATGGTATTAAAACAGTTTAAAGCTTTGATGACTTTAAATTTTCCGATAAGTCGTAAAGTGTAGTCAGGAGGGATCGAGCGGAACAAGTGTTCTCGTGGATGTTTTTGATTGTAGGTTAACCATCACACGAGGACGTGTACAGCCAGGAAGACCGTGTCGCAATCAACACGTGATTGCTGCAGCCAATACGAGATATGGGACGCAAGCGCCGTCTGTCGGCGCTCGATGGGTCAACTATTCACCGGCCGAGCGGAGCGACATGCCGGTAGCTGTGTAATATCGAGTATTTTTGGTAAATGAGAACAATCTGGTGAGTCGTATTATTTTTATTTGGATTTTGGTGCCGAATGTTCTCTTGTCGAGAAATCTATATGCGATGGTTCTCATAAAAGGACTGTTGATTAGAGTCACAGGGATGACTGTCGATTAGAGTCACAGGGATGACTGTCGATTAGAGTCACAGGGATGACTGTCGATTAGAGTCACAGGGATGACTGTCGATTAGTCACAGGGATGACTGTCGATTAGAGTCACAGGGATGACTGTCGATTAGAGTCACAGGGATGACTGTCGATTAGAGTCACAGGGATGACTGTCGATTAGAGTCACAGGGATGACTGTCGATTAGAGTCACAGGGATGACTGTCGATTAGAGTCACAGGGATGACTGTCGATTAGAGTCACAGGGATGACTGTCGATTAGAGTCACAGGGATGACTGTCGATTAGAGTCACAGGGATGACTGTCGATTAGAGTCACAGGGATGACTGTCGATTAGAGTCACAGGGATGACTGTCGATTAGAGTCACAGGGATGACTGTCGATTAGAGTCACAGGGATGACTGTCGATTAGAGTCACAGGGATGACTGTCGATTAGAGTCACAGGGATGACTGTCGATTAGAGTCACAGGGATGACTGTCGATTAGAGTCACAGGGATGACTGTCGATTAGAGTCACAGGGATGACTGTCGATTAGAGTCACAGGGATGACTGTCGATTAGAGTCACAGGGATGACTGTCGATTAGAGTCACAGGGATGACTGTCGATTAGAGTCACAGGGATGACTGTCGATTAGAGTCACAGGGATGACTGTCGATTAGAGTCACAGGGATGACTATCATTGAACACTTGTAGTCACAGGGAAGACTATCATTGAACACTTGCAGTCACAGGGATGACTATCATTGAACACTTGCAGTCACAGGGATGACTATCATTGAACACTTGCAGTCACAGGGATGACTATCATTGAACACTTGCAGTCACAGGGATGACTATCATTGAACACTTGCAGTCACAGGGATGACTATCATTGAACACTTGCAGTCACAGGGATGACTATCATTGAACACTTGCAGTCACAGGGATGACTATCATTGAACACTTGCAGTCACAGGGATGACTATCATTGAACACTTGCAGTCACAGGGATGACTATCATTGAACACTTGCAGTCACAGGGATGACTATCATTGAACACTTGCAGTCACAGGGATGACTATCATTGAACACTTGCAGTCACAGGGATGACTATCATTGAACACTTGCAGTCACAGGGATGACTATCATTGAACCCTATCATAACATTGAGAGAAGAAGTTCGTTCCAGATTCCTAACCAACTTTGTACATTGACTAATGGCGAATACCGTCAGTGTTATTGAGCATTAGGAGCGTTTTAACTGTCCACCGTAATTGATCGCTTGTGTTCTAGAAACTTTTATATGCATTCACGGCTTTGATTCCAGATAGGGTCGACAGAGTCTGTCTTGTAAAGATACGAAAAACACAACCTACTGAGTTTCTCGCCAGATCTTCTCACTCGGTCGCGATCCCGCCCGATGGTAGATTCTGCGAAGCACTGCTCTTGCTAGGGCCGGTGTTAGCAAATTTTCAGAGGTTGAATCCGTGAGCTCTCCTAACGCTCCGTGAGTTACTGCAATAGCTCCTTAGGCTATCAGCGATTAGGTACAAACCGAAACAAAGACAGCTTCCACAATCGAAGTTGGATCAAGTAAACATGTCAATAAAACATTAGCAAAAACATAGCATTCTAGGAATGCTTTTATGCTTACGGAGAACTCTCCGAAACAATGGCTATGATAGAACAATAAGAATCACAAAAAGTACAAACAAGCAAAAGGAATTATTGTCTTATAAAAAGGCGTTGCGAAAGTTATATATTTAAAAATAAAAAACGATTGGGTTCTGTTCGATTTTCACGCAATAATTTGAACTAACTATATCCAAGTCGGTTAATTGAAGTTTGGAGCCCTATTTTGATTGTTAATCGCAAAAAAATCTTAATCCGATAAGAATAGAATTAAAATTGGCTTTTCGGTTACATTTACGTATGTATTGTATTTGATTTAACTGGCATAGCCAAAGTGATATCTCGGAAAAAGTGAGCCGGCCAGATTTTTTTATTTACGGCCACATACTATTTCGTCGTATTGACAATCGGTAGGGCACAAAAGTACTGTAGTGGAGACCTCGTACTAGACGGCGTAACGTGGGCACCCAAGCCAGACCAGACCAGGCACCCAACGAGGTGGACTGATGACCTGGTCAAAGTGGTTGGTAGGGGTTGGATGCGAAAGGCAAGAGACCGAAGAGAATGGGGTGCATCCGATAATAGCTACACTCAGCATTGGGTGGACATGGGTTGAAGAAGAAGAAGATGTATTGTATTAAAATTTTGCGGCTAACTTAGGTACTCTTGAGGGCACGATTTTCTCATTAAATAAGTTCCCAATAGTTCGATTAGTGTTCAGTCGAACATTTAGTAAATGATTAATTGTTTTGACACTAATTTTAGTAGGTCGAGTGGTCTCTCTGAATCTACTAGTGAATCTAATAATGTTAATGATAATTGTCTTCTTTCTTGTATCATTAGAAATAAATGCAAATAGATAGTCTTCTAACTCAAAAGACAAAAAAAAACTCTTTAAAAAAAAAGTCTTATGTTACAAGTTTACCAATGCATCTTATCTCTTAGGATGCAACTATCTTATCCAGACTATAATAGGTACATTGACTCAGGAGAGAGATATACACATATAGCATAACAAGAGCTGATGTATCTATTCTAGCCCCTCAACTCATAGATTATTATATAAAGTAATTTCCCTGTCTCGATAAAACATTTGTCGATTGAACCATTGCGTTAAAATATAATTTAGACAAGACTTAAGCATCAATTGAAATGACAACGGCTCGAAGAAGGTGACGAATTTCTTGGTCCAGAAAAAAAACATGTCCATTTATTAGGTTTAACAATTATTGTCGAAATAAAAACATGTGACCCTAATCTGAAACAAAGAAAATACTGTGGTATCCCGACTGTACATTAAACCTTTTGAATAGCGCCTTCTTGGAAACATAAAATCCTTAAGGCCTCAGCGATTCCATATTGAATTTTACACATCATTTTCCTGTTTCGCAACATCGAAAGTTTTGCTTTGACCCATGACCCTAATAACTAATGGTAAAAATATTGATGAAGGCAAATTACGTCATAAGTTAGTAGTTTTGATATTTAGACCGGGCGAATTGGTGTTTTAGATAGCAAATTTACAAGTCTGGTAAAATGCCCTCAGTAACATCGGGCAAGTTTTTAATTGTATTTATTGCTTAGATGGGTGGACGAGCTCACAGCCCACCTGGTGTTAAGTGGTTACTGGAGCCCATAGACATCTACAACGTAAATGCGCCACCCACCTTGAGATAAGTTCTAAGGTCTCAGTATAGTTACAACGGCTACCCCACCCTTCAAACCGAAACGCATCACTGATTCACGGCAGAAATAGGCAGGGTGGTGGTACCTACCCGCGTGGACTCACAAGAGGTCCTACCACCAGTAAGATAATAAATTCTCCGAGTATGATTTTCAAAAGACGATATTAATGCATCCTTATGGGAACTTACGTAGGCTTCTGTTGTAAATTTACTATAAACTAGTAAAGGTTCAAAGTTATTAAATTTCGGGATGTTGAGTTTAAAAGCCACAACTAAAAGTGCATAGCTTTAATATATTCGATTAGAAGCTGTCAAATACTTTGATAGTTTGAACAGGAATGTATTGAAAATTATTACCATTAAAAAGGCGTTTTAAAGTTTCAACCCAAGTTTGGATTTTAAAACGCCAGTAGTGATATACAAATCCTATGGAAATTCGCCTCAATAGCTTAGCGCAAGGATTCCTGATTTGATCTTTGAACTCAGACCAAATTGTGAAAAAATGGGGTTCTTTGAAAGGTAAATTGAAAAGGAAATAGCAATATACTCATAATGGGTGTACATATAATAATAAGCAGATATCTACTCATCTTTTACTGTTATATCTTCTATTGAATCGTGGTTTGATTCTTAATTGAATTTAAGTTTTTTTTAAGTTCCTAGCTCAGATTTTGTTTGCAGGCTAATGGGGTATGCCGAAATAATAAGTGTGGTGATGAAAAACTTTCACTTTTTGATAGCTATTTTTGAAGCATTTCCCGATGACATAAGAAATTAAAAGTTTTTTTCTGTCGGGTCGAGCTTGTTGTAAATTTTGAGAAAATGAGAAAAAATATTAATTTGTACATTTATAATAAAAAAATTAAAAGCTCATATTTGTTTTTTAATTAATATTCCTGAAATTTGTTAGTGAGAGGCTTGGCTCTGCCCCTGACATTGCTGAAGTCCTCAAGCGACGGTATCAACTTACCATCAGGTGGGCCGTATACTCGTCTGCATACAAAGGCAATAAAAAAATATTATCGGCAACACCAACCTTAGTCGCATTTAATTATCATTAATTAATTATTTAATTTAATTTATTTATATTTTATGATTGGTTTAACTATTCTCTGAGTTTTTGTTTTTTATTTTGATCATTACTTAATAAAAACACCAAAAAATATATAGGAAAAGAAAATCCGTTCTAAATACGACATTTATCTTTTTTGTTGCTAAATCTTTCAAAATCTCAATCTCAGATGAACTGAATCAAAAAGATCACATCTAAAAGCTAATCCAAATTCTTTTCTGCTAAACCAATCTACAAAAATCGAAGTTATAAACAATCCAAGAGAACATCCATTCCTATCAAGCATAAACTTAAAAAAATAAAGTCAAAGTGGAAATTCTAAAGGTAATGTAAGAAATCGTAAAGTTTTATTCGTTCAATGCAACAAAGTCTCGTGTTGTGGAGGATATGTGACAAAATTCTGTGAATCTCTGCGGCTGTTCCGTCTCACCTCCGTGTATTGGAATTTCTCAAGAACCACCCGTCGAGCCAAGTTAAAAACCATCCTTCAAAAGTCATATACAATAGCTATAACTATAACATCAAATTTATATCAGAGTTTTTACTACATGCCGATGTTTGATTCCACCCGGAAAGAATACTATTCCAATTATCGATAATTCTGATCGCAGTTATTTGGTGGATCTGGGTTTATGGAGACTTTGATATTTTCTGTACATAATTTGGTTTGAAGGTTTGAAGTCGTCGTGGCCTAAAGTATAAGACGTCCGGTGCATTTGTATTTAGCGATGCAATGGTGTTCGAATCCCGCAGGCGGGTACAATTTTTCTAACGAAATACGTACTTAACAAATGTACACGATTGACTGAGGTGAAGGAATAACATCGTGTAATAAAAATCCTAGGTCCTTTTGTGAGTCCGCACGGGTAGGTACCACCACCCTGCCTATTTCTGCCGTGAAGCAGTAATGCGTTTCGGTTTGAAGGGTGGGGCAGCTGTTGTAACTATATTGAGTCAAATGAAGCATCCACGTCTTGTAGGTCCTATCGAGTCGGAAAAAACACTAAAAAAAAGAAGAAGAAAAGAATTCGCAGGACGCAGATAGCATACAGTGCGGGGTATTAAGAATATTATATATTTGAATGGATATATCCAATAACTTTATTTTGTGAGATACACAGACACTTCACAATATTGCCTTTATACAATAATAGATTATATACGATTTCGTACTTTGTAATAAACTGGTAGTTTCGAAGTATGGGAGCATCATAAAATGTCATGCGCTTTGAAATATGCAAACCTTTTGCGTACGGAATAATCTATACTAATATTGCATACGTGAAAGTTTGTTTGTTCGTGACGTAATCACGCAAAAATGTCTATAAGTGTTTGAATATAATTTCTCATTGAGGTAGTTTAGAATTTTACAAACCATTTACAATTTACTGCAAATGACAGGGCTGGAGTACCACCCATTCTAGTATTGCTTAGACGGGTGCACGAGCTCACAGCCCACCTGATGTTAATTGGAGCATACAGACATCAATTATGTAAATTCCGCCACTTGAGACGTAGGTTCTAAGTCTAAGTTTTATAGTACAACGGCGTTGGGAACTTTTTTTATTTATTGCTTAGATGTGTGGACGAGCTCACAGCCCACCTGGTGTTAAGTAGTTATTGGAGCCCATAGACATCTACAATGTAAATGCGCCACCCACCTTGAGATATAAGTTCTAAGGTCTCAGTATAGTTACAACGGCTGCGCCACCCTTCAAACCGAAACGCTTTACTGCTTCACGGCAGAAATCGGCGGGGTGGTGGTACTTACCCGTGCGGGCTCACAAGAGGTCCTACCACCAGTCAGTATAGGCAAGCAATAAAATGTTTATTACTTTTAAATTGTAAGCAAACATAGTTTCTATTTGCAATGTCATCTTTAGCTTATAGCTAAATCGTGTGATAATAATGAAGCCGGTATAAATTATGATTTGCGTAATTACTCTTGTAGGTAGAGCGTCTTGTGAGTCCGCACGGGTAGGTACCACCGCCACTCTGCCTATTTCTGTCGTGAAGCAGTAATGCGTTTCGGTTTGCTAGGGTGGGGCAGCCGTTGTACTGTAAAAACTGAGGATTTAGGACTCATGTCTCCAGGTGGGGGCGGTATTTACGTTGTTGTTGTTTATGGGTTCCCGGTGACCACTTAACACCTGGTTGGGAATGAGCTCGTCCACCCATAAAATAAAATAAACATATATATCTCCAAAAATCGGCAGAGTGAGCCCAACTTACACGCCTTTTTGTTACTCGTAGGACGTGCAAAATTAGACATATTTTGTCATTTAAATGAACACCAATAAGCCTTGTTCGGACTAGGCGAGTATTTCAGTCGAGTACCGAGTAATTTAGTAGCTAAATGTGTCTGAGCACCAAAAATTTAGTCGAATAGGTTAGTAAATAATTTAGTCAAGTCAATCCATTTTGTTGTATTTTTTTGGGCGAGTAGCGGGTAGTTTAGCCACTAAATTACTCGGTACTCGACTAAAATACTCGCCTAGTCCGAACAAGGCTTTAGGGACTCGCGATTAGTTCGCACAGACAATCGTAGAGGTGTTGCTCGCAGTATTTTGCCTTATTAACACTTTCAAAACAATTTGCTCGCTCGACCAGGGGGCAAACATAAACCAGAAAAAACTTTAATACAGGTTTATCAGTTGACGATACGTTCACAATTCTTAAACAAGTTGTAAGCAATCAATGTTCACAAAGCTGTTTTAAAGTCGAATACTGATTGTTTGTTTAACGAGGTAAATTATCAATGAAAATCAATGTTGTTTTTCTTTAAATTAATATAATTATATGGAGTGTTTCAGAATTATAAAATACTTAATTGCCTTTTCTGTGACATAATAAGAAAATAACATTTAAAACCCTTAATCTCTTTTAAAATTGATATTAAAATGATTAGCGTGGTATGGTCATGTGATGCGTAGAGAGAAGATACATGTGACTAGGAGATGTATGGAAATGGTAGTGCAAGGTAGAGGGGGAAGAGGTCGACCGAAGAAGACATGGATGGAGTGTGTGAATGACGATATAAGAGAGAGAGGAATGAGTGTTGAGATGACGGCTGATAGAAGAGAATGGAAGAGAAAAATTAGCCGTGACGACCCCACCAAGTGGGATAAGGTGGAGAAAAAGAAGATTAAAAATTAAACAGTACAGAGTATTAATAAACTATACAAAACTGAACTCTCTTTTTATGGAATGACATACTTCATTCCATGACTATGATTAACACTACAGAAAAATCCTTTTTAAAAACTTAAGAGTTTTAAATAATAAAGATTGTTCTTTACATAAATTAAAAAATCAAGTTCCAATCAACTGGTATAACCGCTACATAAATGTGTTAAGTGAAATATACAGTTGCCGAGTAAAATCTCATACCTGAATCTCATATTGAAGTTACAATGATTTACAGACACATATAAATGCATGCTTGGTTTGCAACAATTGGTCCAGCGCAATCCACGTAATAAGGAAGTGTGAATTACCGCTGAAATTTATTTCAACAGGTTGGATATTTGATGCAGTTCCCGGATACATAAGGACGATTGCTCGTTATTTTGCTTCAGTTGAATTCGTGATTTGTAGCCCACGTAACTCCGAAGCAAAAGGTCGCAAGTTCGGAGCCGGCCAGTTTAGCTGTTATTCCAGTGCAGTTAAGGACTTAAATGCGCTGATCGAGTTTATTATTAAAAAACAAATGAAAGCGACAATTGAATAAAAATCTATCGGAGGATTAGGAATCGTGGCACGGTAATTAAAGATTATACCACATTCAGTGATGCCTTATACAATCGAACGAGCAAACAAAAGCTTACAGTACAGTAAAGCACAGAAGCTCGTTAAGAACCCAGTTCACAGTTCGACAAGTATTATATTTTTCGTGAATTCGAGTTTTTTTCAGTATCAAATTCCATTTTCGCACCTTTGAATCTTTTCATCTATCGCCATTTTTGTTTGTGTCTGCATGCTTATTAGCTTTATTGATAGCGTTAATTACGAGTATTATTTATTTTAAATGGTTACACGTCCTGCACAAGTAAGCAATTATAGGCTTGTTTGATGCCTTTAATCTTAATAGGTATTTTAATCGCATTGGGCAGCCAAGCGATTGGATTAACATTACCAAACATTGACATAAACATTATCTAAGTCCGCTTTTTCATATGAGGTCCAATTCTCAGTTGTCTTATCGTCGTACCACCTTTTAGTTTGGAACCCATTACGGTACTACGGTCGGATAGTTATGTCAGTAGACCCATACGGGCGAGCAATATAATCAGTAATCATGGAACGTTATGCAGGTTCGATCTTTGTGGCATTTGCATACGCCTTCCTTCCGCCGCCTTTTTTCGTAAAATAAATTTTTAGCGTTTGTTTAATGCCAGTTATAGGCAATTTTGGATTTTTAAGCTATTGTATAGCTTTTATCGCGGGCTTTGAGCGCGGCGACTGAATCAAGAAATTCCGTAACAAAAATAAAACCTAACACCCCTACTCCGCCTACCTTGCAGCGCGCGGCGTGACGTCGTACTGTATGCGCATCATGAAAAGTCCGCCCATCTTTCTCTCGCGCGGTCTAGCTTATGAATGTGAAGGGGACAGTTATTTTTTTGCTTTTGTTAATGCTTATAAATATATCGTGGTCTTATTTTATTATTGTTTTAATATTCAATTATTATTATTGTCTAATTATAATTGCATAAATTGATAAAAAATGCTATGCAATAACTTTACCGTGGCAGTCCCCGAATGCTGCACGTGTTTTTTTATATTCTTTTTTTGACTTGATATCATTAAATAAACTGACGAACACCGGCTGCACGCAAGAAAAAGTGTCACGTTCCGCCTGAGCCTAAGCGTGCAAGCGTAATAAACAATAGAGAGGCACGATCGACCCAAGCGTTGGCTTGTATGTGACACATTTATCTCTCTTCTCGCGTGACGTCAGAGCTAGCAGTTGAAATAGTTCTGTTACTGACGTTATCACGTAAAACTATCGTCCGTAAACCGACTTTAGAGATAACCATTTTTTTTTTTTTTTTCGGTAATCGAAGTTGAATCGTGTACAAACCCACTTACAGTAGGGAAAGTAAGTCGTGCGTCCCTAAGGGCAGATAACGATGTAACTAATATGGACGCAGTAATGAGCATTCAGGAGCCTAACGTGGAATATATTGAGGGAACAGAGATGGCATTAGACCCGACTACTGAACTTAAATGGGCCGACGAACTAATTGGCTCCCGCTGAGAAATAGCCTTACAGTATTAACTAGTGGTCGCCCAGCGGTCGAAATTTGACAACAATTAAAAATTTAAATTATAAGCTTGAACGTTATTGTTACGCGCTGGGGTTCGCGATAAATAAATGTTTCACAAAAGTACAACTAAAATTGTATTAGCACTTAGAACACTTAAAACACTTCTTTTTTTTTTATTGCCCTTGTAGGCAGACGAGCATACGGCCCACCTGATGGTGAGTGGTAACCGTTGCCCATGGACTTCAGCAATGCCAGGGGCAGAGCCAAGCCGCTGCCTACCGCTTAATACTCTCCACAAGCCTCGTTTGAAGAACGACATGTCATAGCGCTCAGGAAACACCGTGGAGGGGAGCTCATTCCATAGCCGGATGGTACGTGGCAAAAAATACCTCTGGAAACGCACTGTGGATGACCGCAGTGGCTCCAGGTAGTACGGATGAACTCTACTCCGGTGGCGGGCGGTGCGATGGTAAAAACTTCGCTAGGACTTTACAATTCTCAATTCGCTTCTTCCGCTTCGCTTCAGGTGATCCGTGCGTTGTTTCGCTTCGAGTAGTTCCGATCACTAATTGACTGCGTGCCATCTCTGTAACGCTTTTATAGCCGATATCACATCCCTAGAAATATCGAGAATATTCCACACAAGCCGAGTATTGTGTTTCCACTATCTGACAGTAGATGCCGTTGTACTTCTCGAGCGTTCTAGATGCTACTAGATCATTCGATATTCGTTCGTCTATTCGGCGACAGATGGCGTTACTCTTACCGGCGTAACATTATTATAGTTCTATTGTCAAAGACTTCTATAAACACATATTGCGTCTACAGTACTCCAGGCCTACACCATCTTTGGCTGACTTGTAGAAAGTACTTTATGCGTAAAGCTTATTAAATAAATTGTATGTTTTTCCGGTCTGATTTTGTTACACAGTATTCTACATACTTTAATCGCGGGAGTCAATCGTGAAAATCGTCAATCGTTGTCTGTAAAGTCGGTTTGCTGACGATAGTTGAACGTGACAACGTCATAAGAAAATACTGATGGGATGGTTTCATTTTTCAATTATCGCAATTATCGTTGCTATAAACAATTGACACCACATTCACTTTTCACTGAACTTCATACTTGACGAAAACATGTAAATGTATTATTGTATAGCTGCTGTCCACGCGGATGCATCGCTCACTCAAGTAGGAAAGAGACAGATGTCGAACGCTGCCGAACGCGAAGGCCGATTGTGCCTCTTTGTCACTCGTTGCGCGCTCTCGCTTGCACTTCAAGCCTTAAATAAAACGCCTCAGAGCGAGGTAACGCCGCATGAGTCATGTTTTTTCGTGCGTGTAGCCGGCTCCATCGAATTATAAGACTTTGTCACGTCAAAAAAATGGTATCTGCTTGCGGGATTCGAACACCATCTAATCAGGCTACGAAGGCTGCAATTTTCTCTTTAAACACCTATACAAAATCCAACGCAATTCAATTATACATATCACTTCTATAAGATGGTTTTTGGGTGTGCTCGTCTCTCCAGTTAAAATACATAGCTTCATGCCTTTAGCTCTCCTCAAGATTGGTCTTCCTGTCACCTTCAATAACACCTTGCCTTACATATTTTCAAACCAGTGTATTGTCAATGTCATGAACCATTTCCAGCTTCCTACATTATTGTTGATCGATTTGCCGCTGTATGATGATATTTTGCAGTCGTTAGTTACCCTTTGCTTCGTGTTCATCAGTGCTGAGGGTCGTGATCTTTACGGAGCAGTTTTGTTCGGACTATGTTCCTCCATTTATTCCTGTCCTCTTCGCAGGGGATAGTGACAGTGATGTTGGAGTCCAATGTTGTCTTAATTTGATCAGACTAGAGCATGAGAATAAGCCACTTTGTCTCTTTCCTTCCACTTATCGCCACTATCCTTCTATTTTTGTGCCATATATCCCATTCCACCTATCCTACGCCGCCGTCCCACTTCCTTCCGTCCCTGTCTGGCAAACTCTCTCTCAATGTTTTTTTAAAGAGAATTTCACATCCATCCGTCTTTTAAGCATGAATGTATAGTCTAGTCGACAAGTTGAAGATGGTACAAAATAGAGATACTGCTCTTAAAATTATGTGCGATAGCTCATTGGATCCGGAATGACGCCTAGAAAAATGTACTAAAAACGTGTATTTAGCACATAAAAAATTGCAAAAGTTATAAACAATTAAAGATGAAAAAAAAATGGCATATCGTTTTTTGTCAATATTTCATAAACTATTAATATTTAAGAAAATTAAAAAAAAGATTCTGAAAGAGGAGGAAATTTCCAATAAAAAACTCTTAACTCCCGGAAACCTATCTCCATTATTTATAATTTTAATTTAACGCTGAAAATAGGTCTGCGCGCGACATTTTTAGGTGGCGCGCGTGGCGTCAAAAGCGAGTACCGCACATTAATTAATTAATTTAAGGTATTGATTTAGTAGGTAAGTAATATATAGATGATGTATAGATTTAGTAAGTAAGGTATTATTTTAATTAAGTATTTAGTAAGTAAGGTAAGTAATTAGTAAGTAAGGTATTATTTTAATTAAGTATTTAGTAAGTAAGGTAAGTAATTAGTAAGTAAGGTATTATTTTAATTTGAAAAAATTATGGTGTGTTCTAAACACTATAAATAATTTATTCCCGTTGGAAATTTTACTTAAAGTTAATTTTTCAACAAGTTAAACAACTGTTAACTAACAAAATTTTCTAGACTAGACTAGTATGAAGGTGTCAAAACTATTCGCTTGTAAACAGTAACAGAGATAGGAAAGGAAGGAAAGGAAATGAGAAAGAATAAACCTTTTGTATGTATGCAAGTTTTTTTATTGTATTATTATGTCTATAGCTTTCAGTGTTCAACTGACAGAGGGCGGGGTTACTGACCCTCGATATCGACCTAAAGCAAACAGTTAAGACCCAGTCTTTCTAGATCTTAAGTCGTAACCTGTTATGTAAGTCTATGACCTTCGGTTAATTTATTTTTCTCTCGCTGTGGATTCGATATTATTCGTTTAATTTACGATTTGTTACTTTTGAACCACAGTGGTTTTAATACTAAAATTACCGTTACGACAAAAAAAATATATTGTTTGAAAAATAATACATAGATTTTTTAAGACTTTCAATTTACCGTAAACTAAGTAAAAAAAATTAAGTTTTTATTATAGCGCCATCTATCCAAAGGAACACGAAGTACAGGTTCATTTTATTTCAAATCCATGACTAAGCTGTTTTAACTTCGAAATAAGTTTGGCAGTACATAATTTTGTCGGTAGATGGCGGTGTTTTAAATAAAGCTGTGTGTGATAGATAGTTAATAAATGCCAGGCTTACCTGACGACCTGTTACAAGCAGTCAGTTAAATTCTCACTTTCAGCAACAAAATATCGAAATTGTCATAGTTCTACTTAAATCCAACGACCTATGTGCTTAGTGCGAGTTTTTTTACTTTAAAAAGTTAACTCCGGTTTGTATGTAGTTAGAACAGCACCCCTAGCGATAAACATAGGCAAACACAATGGGGTTGGCCGGTTAAAGCTTTTCTCAGATGTCGCCAGCGTAGCTTGTTCCCTTGTCACAGAGAGCCGCCATTTTGTGTGTTTTGCGTTCGTGATATTTCGGCATTTTGTGACTTTGATATGGTTCTCATTACTTTCTAAGTAGTGCTAAACAGTTTTACAACATGTATTCCAACTGGATAGTTAAAGAATTAAAGGAGGAGTTGAGAAAACGTGTTGCATCTTTACGAAGAAAAAAAGTGGATTTTGTCGAAAGGTACAATGTTGATGTTTTATTTTAACTTAGAAAACTTCTCTCAAACTGTTTCCGGTAGCTATTATAATAATAATATTAAATTGTGTACCTTAGGAACTTTATTCCTTGTAGCATGTGCAAAAATAATTGCTCATATTACACACATTACCTACCAACTAATGTATTATTTTACTTTTTTCAGATTAGAGCTACATGACCATATTTTAATTTTGAAACAAAATGAAAAAAATGCTCTAGCAAAATATGCTAATATATATGATTTGCTAGTGGAGCCATGTGGCATTTTCAATAGCCAAGAGCGCCCATATCTTGCTGCATCTCCTGATGGTGTGTTGGGCGAAGAAGCTATAATTGAAGTGAAATGTCCATACGCTAGCAGAAAACATGAAATAAATATATCAACGGTGCCTTACTTAGAACAATGTAACGGGATATTGTCTCTAAAAAAACCTGCCCATATTATTATCAAATCCAAGGACAGTTATACTGCTCAGGCAAAACATACTGCAACTTGGTCATTTACACCTACAAGGACATCAAAGTGATTTATGTTGAAAAAGACAATAATTTTATAAATAATATGTTAAATAAATTAGATATCTTTTATGAAAATATTTTCAAAGAAGCATTGTATGAAAAATATCTGTATTATAACTATACACTTGTCGAAATAAAAATCAGGAATATTTTTAATTATTTTTATTGACAATTCCTTCTCTAAAATTACATAAGCAACTTCTCTACTTTTTGTTTCTTCAGAAACTGGTTTCATATTCCATGAAAATATAGATGGTACAGCACCTTTCTTCAGATATTTATGTTAATATTTGACACCTGCAACACAAAGAATAACATTTAAATATACTATCACAAGGAAACCTGACCATAGTTTCAAAATATTTGTTATTGCAATGGATGCAGCGATTTAGACAGAACTTTCAATAGTAACAGCTGATAATGAACAACAGCTCATGAGGAATGTGTTTCCTCCAGTCTGATTTTGTGTTTGTTAAAAGGTTCCTTACAGCATAAATCTACTTGCAAAATATGTTAGCAACTAATAGTGTGCCTAACTAATTATTATTGGATTTTTTTAATAAGAGAACAAAGATGTGTGCTACACCTAGTCATGCATTATATATATTTGACAGAAAGAAGCATACCTGTGTATTTACTAATGTTTTCATAGTCAGATTCCACAAAGTGTTTACGACATAACCTCGAACTTTTTGTGTGAGCACTTTTTTCGCGTCAAATGGCCTTTAACCACAGTCTTCCAATTTTCTTGTCCTTCGGGAATTGATGTAATCCAATTTCTGAGCATATTGGTACAAAACAACGCGTCATTGTGCTTAAAATAATTTTTAATCAAAAATTCCAATACAAATATTGAATGTTATGGGAACAATGCACACCAGCGCCACTTTGACAGTTGCCAACCCCATTGTACAGATTCCCGCAAGTGACTTGGCAATGAAAAAAACTGTGACAGACTTTGACTGTGAGGTCATTGTGTCGAATTCTTAATTTAATAATGAATCTTAATGTTTTCTTAAATTTTCGCTCGTTTATTGTGTATTTTCATTAAATTATTTTCGACTTTTTATTTCCCTACCTAATCGTTGGTAGCCTAAGGCTGGCCATACGCGGACAGCCTGAAGAAGTCAGGATCGACTGCTTCAAGCTGCGACTGTATCGTGTGTAGTTCACGATACAGTCGCAGCTTGAGGCAGTCGATTACGTTTCAGAGGACCGGGCATATCGATCTAATGATCCGTATTCCGAAGTATCTGGCAGCCGTCTGGACTATGCACAGGAGAAGTAGGTAAGAGCGTTTAAAAAAAAAGGGTGCGTGTACGTATGTACGCGCGTAAGAAGTTATACTTTATTTTTATTAAATTTATTTCTTTTTTTGGAGTTTACTCCTTTAGAATCGATTTACATATATAGGCCCGGGGTATGAAAATTATGGGGACCAAAATCGTACTAGCATGTCACACGAAATGCGTTATGCGCATTT
Organism: Bombyx mandarina; assembly: GCF_030267445.1. Taxonomy (NCBI): domain Eukaryota; kingdom Metazoa; phylum Arthropoda; class Insecta; order Lepidoptera; family Bombycidae; genus Bombyx; species Bombyx mandarina. The sequence continues at coordinate 7,679,812 of NC_143233.1, forward strand.
CGTGTGACATGCTAGTACATGCGCCGGCAGTCCGCCACAAAGCCTCGTACTGATCGCGCGTTTCTCTCATTATTGTATTTTCATATATTTGTTAGTCGTTTGTTTTGTGTCTCGTTAATTTGTTAATAATCTGTAGTGTATCGTGTTGTCGTAATATAGAACTATTTCTCGTATTGTTTCGTTTAATTTTTTATATCCAGTAAACTCCAGTCGTGCGTCGGAGCGGACACACACACTTTTTGGAGTTTACTCCTTTAGAATCGATTTACATATATAGGCCCGGGGTATGAAAATTATGGGGACCAAAATCGTACTAGCATGTCACACGAAATGCGTTATGCGCATGTCACACGAAATGCGCGCCGGGCTGCTGCGCCGGCAGTCCGCCACAAAGCCTCGTACTGATCGCGCGTTTCTCTCATTTTGTATTTTCATATATTTGTTAGTCGTTTGTTTTGTGTCTCGTTAATTTGTTAATAATCTGTAGTGTATCGTGTTGTCGTAATATAGAACTATTTCTCGTATTGTTTCGTTTAATTTTTTATATCCAGTAAACTCCAGTCGTGCGTCGGAGCGGACACACACACTTTTTTTTTTCATTTAAGTTTTAATCAATTTGATAAAAAATCGATTAAACAACATCCTCAAACACGCATATTGGACATCCCTTTTTTTGACATCGTATAAATTCGGTAATTCTCGGTACGGTTCGGAAAGTTCACCTGCGGCTATATTCAGACTCGCCAAGTTACGTCGGTCGTATTGTAATGAGCGATTTAGTGGGCAACTTCATTCTGTTAATTTTGTGTCACGGTGCGCGCGCATCGTAAAATTTCACTCTCATCAATTTTTCATAACGCGCCTAAAGAAGTATAGCTTCAAAAAAGTGTGATATCGTGGGACACCGGATAGGAACGAAGTTCCTTATTATAAAAATATTAATTTTAAGTTCTATTCGAGGTATAAAGAAAATAATTATTCGAGTATACATTTTTTATTATGATTTTGTTATTGATAAAAAAGACGACTACAAAGTTATCAACTTTATTTTAATCACAATGATTTATAAAAATATATAAGAATAATACATATACAAAGAACCAGCTATTTATATGAATAATAATAATAACCGTCATCACGTAGACTATACATTTGACACTGTATAGACATCATACCAAGACTATACATAAATAATAAAAATCTTACGTTACGGACGTTTTTACCGGTTACCCCTCCCCATCGTCCCATGTGGAACTTCGATCCAAAAACTCTTATTACTTACCGCAGACCCGACCTTAATAAAGATATAGGTCGCGGTCTGTATTCAACTTTGGACTTTCATTGCGATGGTAAAGTAAAGATTTTTTTTTATACTGAAAAATCATTTTACAATACGTTTTACAATAACTCGAACGTCGTAAAGAATTCGCGTCGCTTGTAAATTACCCTTCGGTCCAATTCCCCGTTTATTATCACAATAAAACAAGTAATATTACTCGGAATACGGGCTTTATGGCCCTTTGATATTAAGAAGCGTCCATTTCTGTTTTAGGGCCGCGCACCTTTCAAATTGTTCAAGGCTTATCAATTTAAATTTTCATATACGCCACGGGTCGTATTCGGATGTTTAACATTCAGTATGCGTTTTTCGTGATCATCAAAGATATCTTAATATATGAGTATACCATAGTTAGTATGGAGATAATGAAGTCTGAATTTACTTTTACACTGCTTTGCTGGCAAAAACAATACGCCCAAAAACAATGTTTACAAAGCCATAACAAAATGTAATCTATGGGTGAAACTAGAGATTAGTATATGGTTTTGCATGAAAATTTATTAATATATATGTTTTAAATAATTTGCAATATATAAGCACGAATATGAAAAAAATGAGGGTTAAGCCACTTTTGCGCTGATGACCTCATATATAAATTACATGTCACGTTGTGTTTGTCCGCGATGGACATCTAAACTACTGAACCGATTTAAACTTTTTTTATTTTTAATTATGAGTTCTGTTCCAACAGCTCACAGCCCACCTGTTGTTAAGTGGTTACTGGAGCCCATAGACATCTACAACGTAAATGCGCCACCCACCTTGAGATATAAGTTCTAAGATATCAGTATAGTTACAACGGCTGCTCTACCCTTCAGACCGAAACGCATTACTGCTTCACGGCAGAAATAGGCAGGGCGGTGGTACCTACCCGTGCGGACTCACAAGAGATCCTACCACCAGACGTTTTATCCTTTAGGCCACTACGCCTTCAAGCTATACAATAGCTTAAAAATCGTATCGGTCTTCGAGAAAATCGTAACTGACTGGAAACAAGCATGACATTTAAAGGGAGTTTTTCTGGTATACGCAGAATCTCTGCGCACATTATGATTTTTTTTTTATTGCTTAGATGGGTGGACGAGCTCACAGCCCACCTGGTGTTAAGTGGTTACTGGAGCCCATAGACATCCACAACGTAAATGCGCCACCCACCTTGAGATACAAGTTCTAAGATCTCAGTATAGTTACAACGTCTGCCCTACTCTTCAGACCGAAACGCGTTACTGCTTCACGGCAGAAATAGTTAGGGCGGTGGTACCCACCCGCGCGGACTCACAAGAGGTCCTACCACTAGTAATTACGCAAATTATAATTTTGCATGTTTCATTTTTTATTACACGATGTTATTCCTTCACCGTGGAAGTCAATCGTGAACATTTGTTTGTTGAACATATGAAGGCGAAAACCTTCAAACCAAAAATATCCTTCCTACCTTTCTGTTACTCTATCTTCTATTACATCAACGACAATCAATAAAACACTAAAATATACTTCAGATAGATAATAAAACAAACATTTTATCGTGCCGCGATCGTTTGATGTAAATTATATAAATTGTAACGATACGACAACGACAATTAAAATCGGATTGTAAAGTTGGAGTATTATTGTTACGCCAGTTAACTCTTTGATTAGTAGAGTGGAATTGAGACGTACTAGCGTTTGTTGATAGCGTTACGATTAGGGTAAAACGTGCAGTTATTGGCGGCTTGGCACAATCAAAGACTATGAACTATGATTAGTGTAAGCAGTTTAAGTCTGATAGAAAAATATTGCTTATCGATAAACGCGCTTAAGGCAGGCTATAAAATAGAGAGGTTCTGACCCCAAGAGGAGATCGGACGTCGGATGAAAGAGTGCAAGGGGATTTGCTTTTTATTTTATTTTTATTTTACTGCTCAGTTGGGTGCTCGAACTCACAGCCCACCTGATGTTAAGTGGTTACTGGAGCCCATGGACATCTACGACGTAAATGCGTTACCCACGCAAATTATAATTTTGCGGATTTGATTTGTATTATACGATGTTATTCTTTCACCGTGGAAGTCAATCGTGAACATTTGTTGAGTACGTATTTCATTAAAAAAATTGGTACCCGCCTGGGATTCGAGCACCGGTGCATCGCTCAACACGAATGCACCGGACGTCTTATCCCTTAGGCCACGACGACTTTTTTGGTGCGATAGGGCCCTAAAAATATCCTTGAGCCCGCGGTCTGCTCCCAGAATCTGCAGACCATCCCACATACCCTACGTGCCCAAAGGACACCTCATCGGAGAATCGACCCCTTCCCGAAAAAACGCAATAAAACAGAGACTTAGAACTCATGCCCCACGGCAGGTGGCGGCACTTATGTTATTGATGTCTTTATGTTCTCTTAAACAAGGTGTTTACTTTACCTAATAATTTCTGCCGCGTGAGAGTCATACGATCCAGTCAAAAGCATGAGACCGGCTTTATGGTGTTCAATTGAACTTCGAACTTATGACTCAAAGGAGGTCATGTCCTTGTATGGGCGTTGTGATTACTGTGATCTCCGGTTACCATCTTACACCATTTTTTTTTTCTTATTACTTAGGCCCGTGGAAGAGTTCAGGAAACATCTGGTATTAACCAGTTACAGAAGCCCAAAGGCATTAACAACCTAAATGCCGCTACCCACCTTGAAACATGCGTTCTAAGTCTTAGATTTACAGTACAGCGACTGACCCACCCTTCGAACTCTAACGCGTTACTGCTTCACGGCAGAAATAGGCAGAGTGGTGGTACCTACCCGTGCGGGCTAATAATAAGCCCTCCACCAGTAAACCTAGACCTGCAGTTTCAAGAAACTGGGTGTTCTTTGACCAACGGATGCCACTAAAAACATCAATACCTATTTCATATTCCTCATCAACATTTATCACACCACGACCTATTATACCGAAACTCTTGCGCGAATGAAATAACCAAATGATAAATAACTAGCCCTATCCCTTCTTCGGTATGAAGGTCCTTTATGGCCCTTAACTTCCAATATTGAATAAGCGTTGTGTACGTGACCTTACCGACAATTAGTGTTGTGTTGTGCCGTGGTAGACCTAGTCTTCACTAGTCGATAATTACAAATATTTTCTTCAAGATTCTGTTGTGTAGAATATGAGAGTTGCGACTAATCAGAGGCTCCGTAGCATTTACACTATCTGAAGGCAGTTCTTCGCTTTGAGACAGCTTGAGACAGACTTGAGGTCTCGCTTGGTTTGTTTAGCAGCTGTCCCAGCGAATAGAGCTGGCTATCGAACAGGCATGTGGAATGGTTAACGTTGACCTTGAATGACTCGCGAAATCCTGATTGAATTGATGAAAAAAAAGGTCAACACATTTTTATAAATTTTATCCGATTTTCGCGTGTCGGATACATAACTAGAGCCACTTTTACGTTTAGGAGTGATCAAGTCATCCGTGACCAGGATCCAAGTCCTTCCAGTATCCAACTTTAAAATATTCGATACTTCATAAGATATTCGTAATATAAACACGCAATAATAATAAAAACCCGAAGTACATTTTACTGTACATTACTGTACAAGTACATTTTCTGATGAGAACCTGGGTGGCTCGCACCATTTCCTCCTCGCTACATTCAAGGTCCATTAAAGAGGAATAGGAAGAGGTAGACCCAAGAAAAAATGGATGGATTGCGTGAAAGACGACGAAGAAATGGTATATGCTAGAGGAGTATGGAAGGAGAAAACATGTTGCGCCGACCCCAGGTGACTGGCAGAAGGGCAGGAGAATGATGATGATTCAAGGTCCAACATATTGTGTTGTCTGCAATTGGCTGTTTCGATATTGTAAAAAGGCATAGTTAGTTCACGACACAATTAGCCTACTACTATTTTACCTCCACTAAACTTAATACCTATACTTCTAGGACATCAAAATCTAAGCTTTCAAGTTAGTCATTACTTCCAAACGGCCGCCCGTTTCCAGATGCGCCACTCAACTGTGCAAAAGCTATCGATAAAAGCACATCTCTACGATTCACTTAAAGTCCGCAGTCACGAGTGAGCCTAACGATCGCCTCGGTTCGCAACAAATATTCAAGGAAAAGAATACCCACTTCTAGAACTTTCCACATAAAACCCTTTTTATTGTTCCAGCTAGACAAAAAGGTCAACTGTCCCGTATATTGTGTGGTCTAAAAACTAAAACAACGTATCTTTCCAAAAATCGGCATCTATGTTTGCCATATTACGTATGTATATAACGGATATAGGCGCTTGTCCCATGGTGTTTTTAAAATTATGACGTCTGTGTTGTTGACGCCATTCTTTTCATCATTATCAATGCCTTCCATAGTGACAGTAATTAAGACTCACTTCTCCAATGAATTCCATTTATTACATTTCAAGTGTACAACGATAACAACAGAGAGCTCCGCCTCGTTCGGCTGCTCGAGTCGGAATGTTTTGTGCGACAATATTGACTCGTGTTTATAGTAGAAAGTGGGGGTAGCTTAGTCATGAATTCTCTTGAATACCGTCTTAAGCAGTTGTTGACATGCGTCGCATTTAGGAAACAGTTACTTTAATTATTTTTAGTCAACTAAATAGTGGCGTTGTGCCGACATAATATATATTCTTTGAAAGTGTCAAATGAGGCTTTATATGCCTCATCTGCATCCTACTACCGTACGCTCAGTTTGCTGTTGCTTACATGGATAGGCGAGCTCAAGGCCCATCTGGTGTTAAGTGGTTATTGGAACTCGTAGACATCAGCAATGTAAGCATAGACTAACTTTAGTCGTAAATTTCTGAAACACTTTTCAAACCGAAGCGCATTTCTGTGTCATAGCATTAATATACAGAGCGGTGGTATCTACACGTGCGGACTTCTACTTCTTGCTCTTAATCCATTATGTGCGGTCGGCGCAGCATGACCTCAGTGTGCCTAGTGTGAGTTGTTTAACGTTCTCGATAGCGTAAAAGTTAACTCAATTTTTTAGGGATTTCAATCAGTATTCTTTGGGTTACAGTGGTAATGATTTTAAACTTTTTGAGATCACAACTGATTCGTTCAAAGCGAATCGCTAAATCTTCTCCCTTGCGACACATGTTAAGGGCCAGCACAGACGCAGCGCACGGAGAGGTCGTAAAACACAAGCGGAGCGTAGTGCCATAATAAAACGCAGATTTGTTAAGCAACGTCGTACTGTATCAATGTAGTATTTATTTGCTCACTAGTGACACTTGAGGCGGGTGAACGCGGTATCCTTTGCTCGTAATAAAACGCTTTAACGGTGGCACTACTGTCAGAAAATATTCAGAGACGTATGTTGGTAGTTCTGCGTGTTTCGAATACAAATTCATCGTGTTAGAATATCGAAATACTTCGAATTCTAAATCGATTTTGTACTTATGTGTATTCATTGAACAGCGACATCGAGGCTTATGGCGATTTTGAATTTTAGATAAATTTACTTCTAGTTATACTTTAACTTCAATCCAAACTATCTTCGTGTACAGTCTCCGCCAAAGACATACTGAAATTATCCAAAAATAGAACACAGATTCATTCGTGAAGCAGCTGCCCTTGCGTTGATAGATTTTTTTCGGAGGCGTTCAGGCAGCTGTTAGCAAATCCCATGCCTTCTGACTGAGCCTTTGCTCGCCCGGCTGTCCTGGTGAATTCTTTCGGGCCATCCTTCATTCCAAAAAAAAAACCAGAATAGTGTAAGCGCCGTAATAGGAAGATGTCCCAGTGCGAAAGTATTTTATTAGGTACAAAGCACACAAACGATCCTGTAGACCGAATGGTAAACAGACGACGTCGCCCTAAACACGTCATTACGGATCCTCCCGATCCATTAACGGTGCTTTTAGGTACCTCAAGCACCGGTCACCATCCTCATCGAACCCGTCGCTTGCGACGAAGGGCTCCACTAGCGAATTAACCCAAAGACACAGCCCACTGAGTTCCTCGCCTGATCTTTTCAGTAGGTTGAGTTTTCGATCCGGTGGTAGATTCTGTAAAGCACTGCTCTTGCTAGGGCCAGTGTTAGCAACGCTCCCGTTTGAGCCCCGTGAGCTCATCTGCACGTTAGGGTGAAATAGCCGCTCAAGGCTAACAGCATAATTAAAAAAAAGATACAAAGCAGTAGATGTATATAGAAGGCTTTACATTCCAAATTCATCAATATCCATACGCTTAACAAAACGTTCTCACATATAAAGCCCGAAATCGAACATCAAAAATAACATTTTCTCATTCAAGTCTGGCGAACCATTAACGGGCAGTGTCTTCGGTGTGATCGAGACGGCGTCAGGACAAAGGCGTGTCAACAAGGACAGGAATTTAATTCTGCGAGCTATCTATCCGATCAGAGATTAGGGTTTGGCCAGAAAATCGGCTTTTCGGTATCGATATTTGAGCGTTTTGTGATACATTGGTTTTGACCCAAAGTGGAAAATCGGGGACTAGCGACGTCTCTAGTGCGTCTCTCGTTTTTACTGGTGGTAGGACCTCTTGTGAGTTCGCACGGGTACGTACCACCACCCTAACTATTTCTTCCGTGAAGCAGTAATGCGTTTTGGTTTGAAGGGTGGAGCAGCCATTGTAACTATACTGAGACCTTAGAACTTATATCTAAAGGTGGGTGGCGCATTTACGTTGTAGATGTCTATGGGCTCCAGTAACCACTCAACACCAGGTGTGCTGTGAAGTCGTCCATCCATCTAAGCAATAAAAAAATAAAAAATAAAGTCTCTCCTTGGGCTTTGAACAGTCTGTCTAAAGATAGGTTCAATGGTAGCGATGCAGACTACGACCGATTTAGCCTCTTACAGCGGTGGAGTGGTAGTAAGATATGTGTTCTCGGTGCATCGCCTCATCTTAACCGCAGTTTCTGGTGAGTTCTCATCTCAGGCTTGGCTTGTACATCGACAGGGGCTTAGTCGGATCAACTTCAATATACAGTGCCTATCTACACCTGACGTTTAGTGAGAAGCGCAGTGATTTCCTCTCCCCCAAAAAGGCTAAAGAAATAAAGTTATCTAGTTTGATATGTGTTCCAATTTTCAAGGTAATTGGATCGCGAGTTGAAGAATATCAGTTTGAAAGGTTCTTTAATATAGACAGAAATATTGATACAATTACAGCTTATAAAAACTTGTTAGAAAACCATATCGAGGGTATTTTCTTTAAGCGAAATGTTTACAGCTTTACAAGTAATCTACTTAATGTTTAAATTTTGGAAAAATATCATAACGAAAAAACTGCTTCAGCTATTTATTTCAATAGAGTAAACATAAACAAACTTAATGCATTAATTAACCCTAAACACGTACCTATGGTAAAAATCATTACAACTGTTCCTTTTCTTTTTATATATATGTGTGTATGTGTGTGTATGTGTATGTATATAAATATATATATGTGTGTATATAGATGTATAATATTCGCTTAACCATTTTGATTTACTCGTATATTCAGCACCGTTATTACTAGTTTTAAGATACTCCTGTAAAAAACTCTCCACGAGACAGGCAGTGCCTAGTGTGGAGAGTTTTTAGCAAACTGTTATGTGTAAATGTTTTCAAGGTTAATAAATAAATTATTATTATTAAATTATTATTATTATAATTGAAGTTCAATTAAAAATATCGGACGGTTGATGCTAAGACCAAATAAAATGCACTATTAATTACAAACATAAATGTTGCGTATTATGATAAAAATCTCTAAAACCATTAAACATTTAACTCTTCGATATGAAAAGGTTTTTTTTTGGAAAAAAAAGTACTTGTGTTTCTGGCATCGGTTCTCATGGCCCCCGGCGGGATTACGCGTGACCCAACCACGCGTGGCGCCATTTAGCGTAAAATACCGTTGAAAATATCAATGCTACAGAATCTAGATTAATTCGGTCATCGGGTGGGTCCCTCTGGCTGGATTAATTGTGGTCGCATTGCCAAATTGCATTTCGGTTGAATTAAATTCGGGCGATTCATGTAATCGAGGTAATCCGAAATGGGAGTGATCATAAATTAAACATAATAGGAAAGTTCTCGACGGTTTTGTGGCTTGAGAAACTATTTTGTTTGGCAATTAACTAAATTGCAATGAAATTGTTCGTTTATATGAATCTACGGAGATCTTTTACGATAAGCTACCGTTGTTGATGGATAAAGTCTGTAACACACTACGTTTTGTTAACTCTTATACCTTTAAACGAGCAATTCTTGTATATATATACATATAATGTGAATCTCGGAAACGGCTCCAACGATTTTCATAAAATATAGTATACAGGGGATTTCGGGGGCGATAAATCGATCTAGCTACGATTTATTTTCTGAAAATGTTGTTTTATTCGTGTTTTCAATAATCAACTCTTCCCGACATCTATTGGCGAATAATAATACTATTTTTCTTAATTGAGGGCAACTAACCGCTTTAAAGACACAACAAGATGGCGTTATCAAAAAAAAAACCGTCAAATTAAAGTATCTATTAATTTATAGTATCTTTTTTTTTTGTAAGGTTGTGTAGCTTGTATACTCATTGTATGTTGATGCCAAATTGCCACAATTCCTTTAAATCCTAAATCATGGAATAATTAGAGTGACTCCGTGGAGCAGTTAGCGACCCTGACTGATGCGCCGAGGGTCGTGGGTTTGATTTCCGCATTCGGCAAACATTTGTGTGATGAAGAGGTATGTTTGCTCTTTGTCTGGGTGTTTTTTTATCTACTTATGTATATATTTGAGTATACTTAGTCTGGCCATAAATACTGTTACAATTAAAAATAAACAAAATATTACATTTGAATTTGGAATCTGCCATTTTTATATGATTGCTCATTGAGTTTTCTCATTTTGGCGCCAATACATTGTATAATATTTTGCGATATTAAAATGGAGTGGGGTGATAAAGAGAACCGAATCGCTGTGATTGCATTACAAAAAGTAGGTATGGAGCCAAATGTAAATTTTTAAAACTCTCCATACGTTTGGTATTAGTAAAATGTTTGTGTACCGGGCTATTAATAGGTGCAATGAGACCTCCTCTGTTTGTGACAGAAAAAGATCTGGCCGTCCACGTAGTGTTCGTATGAAAAAGGTGGTCAAAGCAGTAAGGGAAAGAATTCGTAGAAATCCTGTCCGAAAGCAAAAGATTTTATCTCGGGAGATGAAGATAGCACCTAGAACCATGTCGCGTATTTTAAAAGATGACTTAGGACTTGCAGCCTACCCGCTCGGCGGTGTATCGCGTTCCGACCCGGCAGGCTGGTTCTGGCCCAGCGGGGTATCCCGGAACACCAGCGGCATCGCCCGGGCGGCCTGGTAGGGCCGCCGTACCGCGGAGACCGACGTCGTTAGTCGTCGATTATCGCCTCAACGACCTGTCGGTCGGGCGTTCTTGGGGGTGTGCCGCGTGTCTGGTTCTAGTGTTGACCGCGGGAACCCCCCTACTCTGACCGGGTTCTGACCCCGGACGGAGATCGGACGTCGGTTGTAAGAGTGCAGGGGAGTTGTTTAGTGGGTGGGCCCTAAAATCCTTGGGCCCGCGATCTGCTCTTAACACCTGCAGATCGTTGAGTCTCATATACCCCGCGCGCCTCTTATGCGCGGGGACCTCGTAGGAGGTTTGGCCCCCGGCTCGAAAAAAAAAGAACTTGCAGCCTATAAGAGACGTACTGGTCATTTCTTAACTGATAATTTAATAGAGAATAGGCTGATAAAATCGAAACAACTAGTGAAGCGGTACGCAAAGGGAGGTCATCGAAAAAATTTGTTTACGGATGAGAAAAATTTTACAATTGAGCAACATTTTAATAAACAAAATAACCGTATTTATGCTCAAAGCTCTAAGGAAGCTTCCCAATTAGTCAACAGAGTGCAACGTGGGCACTATCTGACTTCAGTGATGGTTTGGTGGGGTTTTAGCTATGAAGGAGTGCCTGAGCCATACTTTTGTGAAAAAGGTATCAAAACATCGGCACAAATGTATCAAGATACCATTCTTGAGAAGGCAGTGAAGCCCCTTATCAACACCATGTTCAATAATCAAGAATGGTTCTTCCAGCAAGACTCGGCGCCAGGTCATAAAGCTCGGTCTACGCAGTCTTGGTTGGAAACGAACGTTTCGGACTTAATCAGAGCTGAAGACTGGCCGTCGTCTAGTCCCGATCTTAATCCGCTAGATTATGATTTATGGTCAGTTTTAGAGAGTACGGCTTGCTCTAAACGCCATGATAATTTGGAGTCCCTAAAACAATTAGTACGATTGGCAGTGAAAAATTTTCACATGGAAAGAGTGCGTGCTTCTATTGATAACTGGCCTCAACGTTTAAAGGACTGTGTTGCAGCCAATAGAGACCACTTCGAATAAACTTTTTATACTTTAAAATTAAATTGTTTTATATTTATGTATTAAACTAAGACACTGTAAAAATAATAAATGTTATTTACAATAGATTTTTTTTTCCTTTGTAACAGTATTTATGGCCAGACTAAGTATGTATGATCATCAGTCTCTGGTACTCATAACACAGGGAATCCCAAAATTCGGTGGTAGGACCTCTTGTGAGTCCGCACGGGTAGGTACCACCGCCCTGCCTATTTCTGCCGTGAAGCAGTAATGCGTTTCGGCCTGAAGGGTGGGGCAGCTGTTGTAGCTATACTGAGACCTTAGAACTTATATCTCAAGGTGGGTGGCGCATTTACGTCGTAGATGTCGTTGGCTTCCAGTAACCACTTAACATCAGGTGGGCTGTGAGCTCGTCCAACCATCGAAGCAACAAAAATTAAAAAAAAATTAAATTCTTGACACGTTTTTATTGAGTATTTTTAGTCTGTTCTTTTATTATTAGTATACATTATTATCACTCTTTTAAGATAGCCTCAAATGACGTCACACGTATTGAAGTTACGTCGGCCGTGGATCATTTGCGTGGCCATAGTGCAAGCTTAAAGCTTCGTATTTTGAATCAGTCACGACGATAATCACAACCCTCGTTCCTGTAGCTGGACTAAGAGGGTGGCCCATTAACAACCTGTCATCTTCTAAAGCTAAGCAACAAAGAAAGCACAGAAACGTTTCATTAAGCCATAAACATTCAGGTAGATGAGCTTTCATGGTCCATATAAAGCATCGTATAAGATAATGGAAACAGTAACAATTTGTATGTAACTACAGTGCTTACGTTTATAGGAAGGATTTTATGGGAACTTTTATTTCCTGTAGTCTGGTCTTGCAGGTGCAACGGGATAGGGATTTTCCATTGGAGATGATGAATGATGATGGCTACAAAGATAACTTTCCTTTCAGAAAGGACTACTTCGGACGCTAAGCAGTATAGCAGTTTGAAGGGAGAGAAATTTGAGAGCTTAGACCTCATGTCTCAAGGTGGAGGAGACTTTCGTATGGTTCGTATATAACATCTAGTCGGTCATTTTCGTTCGTTCACTCTGTCCTGGTGAAACTGGAAAGGCCTCCTAGTAATCCTTCCTACGCAAAAAAAAAAATAGTTGTGCATTACATGAATATTATGTAGGTAGGTCAAAAACTAAAAAAATGTTGATTAATAGCTGGCTAATTTGTTATCCCCCGAGTAATTGCCGTCTGCTGACAGTTTCTACTGCAAGCAGTCACGCGTTCTAACTTGACGGGTAAGAGGTCCGTATATTATGACATAGTATCTATACCTAGTCAGGTCATAAGTATTGTCACACAGTAAAAACTTTTCTTTTAGAATGCTGGCCACAAAAAAGTTTATTGAATTCGAATTTCGAATTGTTCATGAAAATAAAAATGTATACTTTTAGAATTTTACTCATTTTTAAATATGGAGTGGACGCTTAAAGAAGACCGTGTTGCAGTTATTGCGTTACATCGTTGCGGTTACGCGCCAATTCAAATTTTTAACATACTGAAAAAATTGAATATAACCAAAAGATTCGTTTATCGTACCATCAAACGATACAATGAAGACTCTAGTGTAGATGACAGGTCAAGAAGTGGTCGCCCTCGGTCTGTTAGGACTCCAGCAGTGATAAAAGCTGTGAAGGTGCGAATTCAAAGAAATCCCAAACGTAAGCAGAAACTGTTGGCCCTTCAGATGGGGTTAAGCAGAACCACGGTGAAAAGGGTGTTAAATGAAGACTTAGGGCTTCGTTCATATCGAAGAAAAACAGGACATCGTTTGAATGCACGTCTAATGGACCTGAGACTTAAGAGATGCCGCGCTTTGTTGAAGCGGTACGCGGGGAAAAAAAAATCGGGAAATTCTTTTTTCGGATGAAAAAATTTTTACCGTTGAAGAGAGCTACAATAAACAAAATGATAAGGTGCACGCACACAGTAGTGAAGAAGCGAGCAAGCGTATTCCGCGTGTCCAACGAGGTCATTTTCCATCCTCGCTCATGATATGGTTGGGAGTTTCTTATTGGGGCTTAACAGAGGTACATTTTTGTGAGAAAGGTGTAAATACGAATGCAGTTGTGTATCAAAATACAGTTCTGACGAACCTTGTGGAACCTGTTTCTCATACCATGTTCAATAACAGGCACTGGGTATTCCAACAAGATTCGGCGCCAGCTCATAGAGCGAAGAGCACACAAGACTGGCTGGCGGCGCGTGAAATCGACTTCATCCGGCACGAAGACTGGCCCTCCTCCAGTCCAGATTTGAATCCGTTAGATTACAAGATATGGCAACACTTGGAGGAAAAGGCGTGCTCAAAGCCTCATCCCAATTTGGAGTCACTCAAGACATCCTTGATTAAGGCAGCCGCCGATATTGACATGGACCTCGTTCGTGCTGCGATAGACGACTGGCCGCGCAGATTGAAGGCCTGTATTCAAAATCACGGAGGTCATTTTGAATAAACTTTAGTGTCATAAGAATCTATGTTTTGTTAAGTTCATTTTGGTATATGAATGGTTACATAATGAATAAACTTGTTTCAATTATTTTACATTAAACATGTGACAGAATTTATGACCTGACTAGGTATATGAATACGTGAAGCAAAAACTTTGTACCCCCTTTTTACGAAAATCGCGCGGACGGAGCAGTTTGAAATTTCCCACACTTATAGAGAATATAGAGAAGGAGTGCAGAATGTTATTTTTTTTTAAATTATGCATAAAAAATACATTAAATCAGTAAAGAAAATACACACACTACATACCATATTGACGCACACACGCATGCATACTATTTATTGTCAAACTTTTATTCTTGACGTATGTGGTCAAATTGAGAATAGATTAAATATTGTTTGTCTTTATTAAAATTTGCTTAGAGTGTAGTCTTGGTGAAATCAATTATTATATATATAATTTGACAATAGAATCATAATAATGCTCAAACTTATAATTTCAATTAATTATAGTCGAATTTCGACTACTGCGGGACCACTAGTTATCTTTAAGAAATATGACCTTTGCAAAAGAACCAATGAACCGCGTGTCACATCTCTTATCACATGTTCAGATTATTGTTATGAATGTAACTGCAACACAATGTTGGAACGTTGTTATGCGCGATGAAGCGATCTATATTGATGACTAGCTGACCCGGCAGACTTCTTAGTGCCTTAATCGATAAACAAAAGACCTAAACTTTTGTATAAAATAAACTTAAAACTAACAAAAGGAATCCGTCCGACGGGGGACACATCAAAGGGAAAACGAAATTGTTATTTTTATTTAATTATGAGAATTTTCATATTTATCTACCTTTTAAACCTTCTCTGGACTTCCACAAATAATTCAAGACCAAAATTAGCCAAATTGGTCTAGCCGTTCTCTAGTTTTAGCGATACTAACGAACAGCAATTTATTTTTATATATAAATACTACATCATTCAATGTTATAGGTTCCAAAATCGATCATAGATTACCTTGGTGTCATAAACGTTTCTGCCAAAGGTTAATCTGTAAGGTAGTTAATGAGAAGCTTGTTTGTTTTTTTATGTTCGTAATCATTTCTTTTTTTGATAGTATTCTCAAATATACCCTTTTGAAGGGTAGGGCAGTTAATTTTAAAATGTAACTAAGACTTGAAATTCCAATTCATTTCAAATCAAAAAATCAAATTCAAAATGATTTATTTGCCAGAGACATATACAAATTAAAAATAAATATCAAATTAATTGAAGATTAGTAAAATGTCAATTTATAATACAACATTCATAAGTTATAGTCATAAATAATTTAATTACATTCATAATCCATTAAAATCATAAATAAATAAATAAATAAATATTTACTAACAATCACGCCACGTTAACTGGCCCCGTGATAAGTTCGTAAAGAACTTGTGTTACAGGTACCAGATAACGGAAATAAATGTAAGATTTTTATTATACACATACATATATTTAATAGACATCTATAACCCTGGAAAAGACATTTATATTTATCACACAAATATCTTCCCTTGGCGGGATTCGAACCCGCGACCCCCTTGTGTAGTGACCATGTCACTTACCACTACACCAGACGGCCGTTGATAAAGTAATAAATCTTATCTATTAAATATTATTATCATTACAAAATTCACAAATATCATAATAACGTTTCCTTAAAGAAAAACCTCACCTCGTTTTTGAATTGTCGAATCTTTTGTTCCTTGAAAATATCAGCTAAAACGGTTATAAATTTTAATGGCCATACAATAAACATTTTTCTGATAATCTGTCAATCTCAGATTTGGTACTTGAAGGGTGTGTTTATATTGAATTCTAACATTTCTTAAATTTTGAAATAAATTTAAATTATTTTGTACAAAAACACATATCTCAAACATACTCGTCTATAAACGTGAAAGAGGCAAAATATTACTGGAGATAAATTTAGATTTAAAACTATCCGAAAAACCCATGCCGTAAATTGCGAGTAAGCACTTTTCAAGACTACGGATTTTATATTGAGACGTCTACAAGATCATCAAGATCTGAAGTCGTCGTGGCCTAACGGATAATACGTCCGGTGCATTCGTGTTGAGCGATGCACCGGTGTTCGAATCTAAGGCGGGTACCAATTTTTCTAATGAAATACGTACTCAACAAATGTTCACAATTGACTTCCACGGTGAAGGAATAACATCGTGTAATAAAAATGAAACCCGCAAAATTATAATTTGCGTAATTACTGGTGGTAGGACCTCTGGTGAGTCTGCGCGGGTGGATACCACCACCTTGCCTATTTCTGCCGTGAATCAGTAATGCTTTTCGGTTTGAAGGGTGGGGCAGCCGTTGTAACTATACTTGAGACCTTAGAACTTATATCTCAGGGTGGGTGGCGCATTTGCGTCGTAAATGTCTATGGGCTCCAGTAACCACTTAACACCAGGTGGGCTGTGAGCTCGTCTACTCATCTGGCAATAAAAAAAAAAAAAATGTAACCTAACATATGTACGTAACCGATCTCAGAGAAAAAAAGATGTGTGGTGTCGTGGGACACCGGATATCAACGAAGTTCCTTATTATAAAAATATTAACTTTAAGTTTTATTCGAGGTACAAAGAAAATAAAACTGGAGGTTTCACAACAACCCACGGTCATTCGGTAAAGTGCGAACTTATTGTGGTATACTTCATTCACGGCTGTTTGCATAAGAGTTAGTGTATTGCGCAAACGAACGCTCTGAGAACGTGGTCAATGAATGATAAAAAAATGTTATTTTTTGTACGTTATTACAAAGTTAAGTCGTACGCTATGTACATTACTAATTTGTACGTAATTACAAAGTTAAGTCGTACACTGTGTGCATTACTAATAAAAATCTTACGTTACGGACTTTTTTCCCGGTTAGGGTGGTACCCTCCGCATCGTCCCATAAGGAACTTTGTTCCAAAAACAAAGATTCTTGGCTCCGTTCAACATATCAACATCCGTGACGCATCTTGTGAGATAAACCACGAAAAGAACCCAAGACTTGGGGGAATATTTCTTTATCTCTGTATTCAATGGGGACTTTACCTTCCGCATGTAAGGGCCTGTATAAATACATCCTTGTCGCAATTGCTAACTACATTCTGAATTAACTAGCCAAACCACAAACAAGTGAGTACATCCTATTAATCTAATTCAACGAATAAGTATTTTAACGTGACCAACATTATCATCATTGTCAGATGTTTTCAAAAGAAAAAAACTCTGAAGATGCAATTGAAGCTAAATTTAATTATTTTTCTTAAAATTCTGGCAGACTGGAAGATAATTTGTACTTATGCTCTCATTAAAGAGAGCTAAAAGAATATGCTGTAGACACAATACATCATTGTATCGTCTTATTGTTTTGGCGATATTAGTTAATCTTTATTATTGTTTTAGCTCAAAATGAATTCCAAATTGCTGTTTTTCATCGCTACAGTCCTGGTGTGTGTAAACGCAGAAGTATACAGGTCTCCTGATTACGAAGAAGAGTGAGTAATTCTTATCACTAGTCTCGCATTTGATTACCATGGATGGGTAAATGCCTACCTTTGAATATATCCAAAAAATGTAACAAATTATATTTACACTTCAGATACCCCATCAGCGGCCTATTCTCAAAGAGACACCCCCGTGACGTCACTTGGGACACAAAAATGGGGGGAGGGAAGGTCTTCGGCACTTTGGGACAGAACGACGATGGACTCTTCGTAAGTATTGAAATAAACCTTAATCCAGTCATTGGGCAGCCTACATCTTCAACTATAGACT
This sequence comes from Bombyx mandarina, assembly GCF_030267445.1. Taxonomy (NCBI): domain Eukaryota; kingdom Metazoa; phylum Arthropoda; class Insecta; order Lepidoptera; family Bombycidae; genus Bombyx; species Bombyx mandarina. The sequence goes on from NC_143233.1 coordinate 7,697,853, forward strand.
CTTAAAAAAGGTTTACAAGAAGATATTTTCCAAATTAATTATAGTAGCAGCAGACTGTAATGGTAGGCAGCAGCATAGATATATTTTTAGTACGATCGATATTTATGGGAAACTAGCTGTACCCGTCCGCTTCGCTGGGCATTTAAAATGAACATTATTATTTCTTACCCCCACAATGATTCTCATCATTAACGCCCCCGCAACTGTTATAGGGAGTTCAACACTCATATAAATATTAGCCTATCCGTTAAGTACATGTATTTTCTATATGGATACCAAGTTTCAAGTCAATCGGATGCATAGTTCAGTAGTTATAACGGAACATCCGTAAAAACCACTGTTGATTTATATATTAGTATAGATGATGTTCTCAATAAGTTCAGGGAACTCTGGTTTTCTGATATTGGAAATTAAAAAGCCTTCACCAAAAGCAAGCCCGTTTCTTGACATTGTTGCATCCGAATAGTTTGAGGAGCTATCGGGTTTGCCATAACTGTTTGTGAATAGCTTACTTTGAGACATGCAGAGCTATATATCTTGAAGTCCTTAGTAATTGAGGAATTGTTCGAGATGATACCGTCATCTCGTTTTTACCATCGCACCGCCCGCCACCGGAGTAGAGTTCATCCATACTACCTGGAGTCACTGCGGTCATCCACAGTGCGTTTCCAGGGGTATTTTTTGCCACGTACCATCCGGCTTCGGAATGAGCTCCCCTCCACGGTGTTTCTCGAGCGCTATGACATGTCCTTCTTCAAACGAGGCTTGTGGAGAGTATTAAGCGGTAGGCAGCGGCTCGGCTCTGCCTTTGGCATTGCTGAAGTCCATGGGCGACGGTAACCACTCAACATCAGGTGGGCCGCGTGCTCGTCTGCCTACAAGGGCAATAAAAATAAATAAAATAAAAGTAAGCTGGAATGAGAGCAATGACTAAAAAGCAGAAATCATAGTTGCATAAAACGCATTATCTTTTAGCAATCATCGTTTGATGGATCGTATAGTAATAATTGTGTTTCAGGGTAAAGCCGGTTACAACAGAGAGATTTTCAATGATGACCGCGGTCAGCTAACCGGCCAGGCTTACGGCACCAGGGTCTTAGGACCCGGAGGTGACAGCACTAACTACGGTGGACGTCTGGACTGGGCCAACAAGAACGCACAAGCCGCCATTGACATAAACAGACAAATCGGAGGCAGATCTGGGGTAAGATTTCTGTTATTGCATTTTTGAGCTCAAAGCGCCCCCTTCATAAATGCGCTAGATGTCCTGGCTGCGTTAGAATAAGTGCTATGTGCTTACTGGTAAGAGGTTTTTAATTTAGCCATAAAACAGTAGAGGAAGTAAGGTAGATGAGAACGGTAAATATGAATGATGGGAAGTATAAGAATGAGAGGTTTTGTATTGCATGCTTTTTCAGCTTTTGGCTGACGTGGTGTAGTTATCGGAGTCCACAGACGTCACAGCATGAATGAGACTATCCATCTTGAGGCAAAAGTTTGAGGTCTTCATTTAATTGTGTGACGTTTATCCCATCATCCAAATCTAAACGTGATGACATGACTATTTCGCGGCGGTAATTTGCAGGATTGTGGTACCTAACAGAGTGTGCTTACATTATTCTCCACTTGTAAACGTCGGTTGATGATCGTAGAATGCTACAGGAGTCAGAAAACGTGGCTGCCATTCTCTGGTGAATCCCTTTGTCGCCTTTCAGATATCCTTAAGAAGGGATTGGTACACAGTGATACACATTGGTAAACAGTCCAAATCTGTACTTTTGCATATTGGCCAAAGATGTTGGAGCTCTGGATGAATAGATCTCCATCCTGGATCCTCTGCTTTGATCTTCTATGACAAAACACAATAATTTTTTGTTTTTTTTATTGCTTAGTTGGGTGGACGAGCTCCTTAGTTGGGTGGACGAGCTCTTAGTTGGGTGGACGAGTTCAATAATATCTAGAATCTGTTCATAGTTTTGTAGCTCACCGTCTATTCTTAAAAAAGTGAGACCGTTCGAAGGCTGCTTAATCGTTGTCGATAAATAACCCAAGTCTTGATTCTTATGTTTCTCTTACAGATGACAGCCTCGGGCTCCGGTGTGTGGGATCTTGATAAGAACACCCACATTTCAGCCGGCGGTATGGTCTCGAAGGAATTTGGTCACAGAAGACCAGACGTCGGTCTTCAAGCAGAGATCCGGCATGAGTGGTGATTGTCAACACAATCCCATCATTCATAGAATTATGTTTGTTTGTCTTTCGCCAAACTATTTTTTTTCTGTGTATATTTTGTAATTACTAGTGTGAAATTTTATTTTTGATTCATTTAGGGAAATGTCAATATTATTAACGAAATATGTCTTACATATGTACTGTTAACTTGTTTTCTTAATGTAATTAGGCAAACAGTATTTTGCTTTATCTCATACTTTGTGATAAATTAATTAAACCATGTAGATAATAAATAATAATAATAATAAATTCATAGTTTAGTTATTGTTTTTCTTAATTGCGATAGTCGTTGCACTAATTAAATTACTCGATAAGATATATTATTCATAAATATTAACAATGATGATGTTCTATAATTGATATAACTATTCCCATCTATAATGAAATAAAACTTTCATATAAGCTTAGCAGTGGGGGGTTGGGTGACCTTGGGCACGAAGGGCCTTAGCTTGCAGCCGAAGCCAACCGAGGGCGCGAGCTTTATTCGCACTTGTCTGTTTTTTTGACCAAAACCGATTAAAAGTTTCAACTCATTTAATAGGGATCAGCCGGTTTTGCGGCTTCGGTCGAACTCGCAGAGATTTATCAGCGCAGACCACTCACACGAGTGAGTTCAGGGGATTGCGAAAGCTTTTCACGCAGCTCTCCCAAACTTTCATAGTTCACATTTATTTTTGTGCGAGTCTTTTTTTTTTTTTTTGGGAATCACATTTAGAACAACGGACGGACTTTTTATTACTTTGAAACTGCATTGCGAAGTGGCCCGAAAGTTTGAGAAACTGCGTGACGCTAAATTACCAGAGACAAAAGAGTTGGGTATCTTTAGCAAAAAGTTTTAACGCTTCTCAAAATGTTTCAGCTTCAAAGCTATTTCATACACTTAATGATACTTCTTTGTCTTCTCGCTTCGGTTTCCTCAATACTGAGGCTCGTGACCACCCCCTCGCAACAAGAGCTTATTTTGGACCATTCCAAAATAGCGAAAAACTGTCTAGAAATGGAACTGTCTAGAATGACTGGAAAACAAATCACATAAACAAAAATCTAGAAAATTGCTATGAAATTGCTCTGTAAATATCAGACCACGATCTAAGAAATTACGTTACTCCTTTAAAATGCACTATAAAATTGAATTGAAGCGATTCGCAAACACGCGATGCGCTCCCACTTCGATAGAAGTGGTACTAGTCCCGGGTATTCGTATGTTCTTGCCATATTTGTATATGTAAAGAAGATCTAAGTCGTCGTGGCCTAAAAGATAAGACGTCCGGTGCATTCGTGTTGAAGCGAAGCACCGGTGTTCGAATCCCGCAGGCGGGTACCAATTTTTCTAATGAAATACGTACTTAACAGATGTTCACGATTGACTTCCACGGTGAAGGAATAACATCGTGTAATAAAAATCAAACCCGCAAAATTATAATTTGCGTAATCACTGGTGGTAGGACCTCTTGTGAGTCTGCACGGGTAGGTACCACCGCCCTGCCTATTTCTGCCGTGAAGCAGTAATGCGTTTCGGTTTGAAGGGTGGGGTAGCCGTTGTAACTATACTGAGACCTTAGAACTTATATCTCAAGGTAGGTGGCGCATTTATGTTGTAGATGTCTATGGGCTCCAGTAACCACTTAACACCAGGTGGGCTGTGAGCTCGTCCACCCATCTAAGCAATAAAAAAAAATAAAAAAAACTTCCACGGTGAAGGAATAACAACGTGTAATAAAAGTGAAACCCGCAAAATTATTGCGTAATTACTGGTGGTAGGCAGTCCGCGCGGGTAGGTACCACCGCCCTGCCTATTTCTGCCGTGAAGCAGTAATGCGTTTCAGTTTGAAGGGTGGGGCAGCCGTTGTAACTATACTGAGACCTTACAACTTATATCTCAAGGTGCGTGGCGCATTTACGTTGTAGATGTCTATGGGCTCCAGTAACCACTTAACATCAGGTGGGCTGTGAGCTCGTCCACCCATCTAAGCAATAAAAAATAAAAAAGATCGGACTTTGATTAATGTCAAAAATAGTATAAAGTACATAGTCTTTATTATTTTATTATTTAGTACATAAAGTAGTTTTTATATTAATTATTTTTGACATTAATTCACTTCGACTAGTCTTTCTTCGGGAGTAAAAATGACTTTTTTTGTTCGTTTGTAAACAATTAACATTTTATATTATTATCAATAGAAGATCTTTTACTGGTAGATCACAGTGCGGTCATGTACATTTACGATTATCTGTAGATACTAACAGATTCATTAGGGTTAAAATCAGACCTATGAAGCTTGAAATTTTAATAGACTTTTATGTATAAGGTATCCTATCAGAAAGTTCTTTGGGAGTTCGAAGACTAGAGATAAAATAAAAGACGAACGATTGTAACGGTGCTTTTAGGTACCACAAGCACCGGTCACCGTCCTCGCCGAACCTGTCGCTTGCCACGAAGGGCTCGACGAGCAAATTAAGCCACAGACACAGCCCACTGAGTTTCTCACCGGATCTTCTCAGTGGGTCGCGTTTCCGATCCGGTGGTAGATTCTACGAAGCACTGCTCTTGCTAGGGCCAGTGTTAGCAACACTCCGGTTTGAACCCCGTGAGCTCATCTACACGTTAGGGTGAAGCTGATATAGCCACTCAAGGCTATCAGCATAGGTAGGACTTCAAAAAATAAGAAACGCGTTATTTCACACACACTACACGGATATTGGTGTTTGCTTTTTCCCCCAAAAGTGTTAGTATTGCCTTTCTAGGCGGACGAGCATACGACCTACCTGATGGTAAGCGATTATCGTTGCTTGCAGCGAAGTTGCTGCCTACCAAAGTGTAGAAGCTTAAGATTTCAATCTAAATTATTGTTTTTTTTTTCGTCCTGTTTGTAAGGCATTCATTCGATTGTAATAAATAAATAATAAAATAAAATAAATATAAAAAAACATGTGTGCAATTCACACTTGTTAGAAGTGAAACCTTCAAAAATTACAATACAATTATCCTAAATGTCTAAGTATATGTAAAATTTGGTCATTAGTAAATAATTGTAAATCATCTTTTATAGTATGAGGTAGCGCCCTCTGTGAATCGATATTTTAACGTCACGTATAATCCTAAATTGAAATTCACTATTTTTTTTTTTTTTATTGCTTAGATGTGTGGACGAGCTCACAGCCCACCTGGTGTTAAGTGGTTACTGGAGCCCATAGACATCTACAACGTAAATGCGCCACACACCTTGAGATATAGTTCTAAGGTCTCAGTATAGTCAAAACTAACAGAGGTTTCATACGCACGTTAGTATTAAAAAATCTCATAGATGGCGCTGTATTAAACATTTTCGACACTTCCGTTGCATACCTGCGTGACGTTACATCTGTAAAAAAATTTTTGTACATTGCGCTTAAAGAAGTTTCACTTCTACTATAATCTGATTACGATTAACGCTCCATTATGGGCGATATCATCGATTTACGATCTATAGTAACATCGATGTGCGGTAAGTGAAGTGCGGGTATTTTTAAAAACTCTACGTATTTCATACAATTGAACGGTAGTTGTCTTCCGTATAAAATTATTTTTCATTCTGCTCTCAATCTATAAGTTTACTGGTCCAATATTTATTATTTCCACTGCTGGCCCGATCCACGCTCCGATTCAGACGTTGATTCTGAGCGAACGGACACAGTCTGTTATAGAAATGTATTGATTTGTAAGTGGAAAAGTGAATTACGTCGATTTAGCTTTCGTCGTAGCTTCGGGACATATAAGGAGCATAAATGGCAGCTTTGTATATTATTTATTTTGTCTCGTAGCGTTTGAGGAAAGATTAGAGCAACTAAGTTAATAAGAAGCTGATCTTTATAAAGTAGAATGAAAAGTTCCAAATCTGATAAAATTTGTAAATCAGGGATTTTACTACATTATTTATATTCGTGTTATATTTTTGGTGGATAGTAAGAGTTAGTTTCGAGATTTATAATTTTTTTTTTGTATTCCTATTGTTTTTCTTGTAATCTTTTATTCGACTAAATGGTAATTTTATTTAAGAGCCGGTAACACTGATGCAGTTGCGCCTGTCATGGCGGACTAACGTCGTAGTCATTCATACCATTAGGTCAACATCATTTATTATTCTTTTAATCCCTCATTTTTCAAGTAATTTATGTAGCTATATAAATAAAATAATCTAAATTCAACACTACGGTGTAAATATTTCAACGTTACCTGAACTTAAATGCCCCCCCAGACTACTGTAGTGACTTGATTCAACAATAATATGCGACAGTCCGGCCTACCGAAGCTCCTATATATATCAATTGAGAGCATCGATTTCATAAGTAATGCATATGAACGCTATGGAGCTTATAATAGAACGCTCCACGAGGAGCTTAAAGGAGATTTGAAAGCTATCTCCGAGCACACAGCTTAAAATGGCCATTGTTGGAATCCGGATAAATCAATACATTGAGCAGTGAACGGAAGTGATAAGCTAATTTGAGCTTTGTTAAGCTCAAAATGAAGCAAAGCTTGAATTGCTTTCGATTGGTCGCGCAATGGACACGAAACTATTTTTGGTTTCCCCTACTCATTCCCTAATCGATGACCATCGGATGCGCTAGTTTGGGAACTTTTCTTGGGATCTATAGCCACTTATGTCATTCAGTGGTACAGTAGCCCACTAAGTTTCTCACCGGATCTTCTCAGTGGATCGCGTTTTCGATTCGTTGGTAGATTCTGCGAAGCACGGCTCTTACTAGGGTTCGTGTTAGCAACGTCGCCAGGTTTGAGCCTCGTGAGCTCTCCTAATAGTTAAGGTTACGCTGATATTGTCTCAAGGATTTCAGCTTAGGTAGAAAAAAAAAAGGTCCAATTATAGTACAAAACTAAAAACATGTGTTCAAATGAACTATTTTAAACTTAGTTGGTAAGCTCACGGATGTCTTAACAAAAGTAAATAGGGCAACAAAGTTTTACTGGTTTTGCGATAGTATATTACCCGGTGTATCACGAACTTTATTGGTAGCAAAGCTCTTTATTGTACTCTGTCTTACTCTTTAGAACTGACGCAGGTCTTAAAATTCGAAATCTAGATGTACCAACCGTTTTAATTAATCTTTTTGTTGAGTTTGCACCATCCAAGCTCAAGCTCAAATCTCACTAATTAAGCTCTTGCCCAGACTCCTGGGACGAGTGTCATGGGTTCCCGCATCGGACCAACATTTGTGTTATAAACAGACTTGTCTGATTTTTACCTGAATGTTTTTTGGAGATGCTTAAAGGACAAAGGGAAGATCTTCCACCGAGCGGGTGATATTGCTCGGTAGACCGACGGTCCGAATGTTGTTCTTCGGAACTTGTATATATGCGCTTTATCTTGAAAATGTCGTAAGCGAGATTCAGACATCTGTCAAATATCTTGCGTTGTATGATGGCTTCCGCCAAATGTTTCATATCTATATATTTATACGAATGTGAGTCTCTGGTTTCTATATACAGGGAATCTTCTTTTGGGGCCAGATGTGGATGACTTATTCCCAGTTATTATTATCATAATAAACTCATACAGCAATCCTATTTTCCTTCAAAAATGGCTGCTTCACTGGTGGTCATTACCATTGCTACTTAAACCTTTAGTATGATTGAAGAGGTAACCTTCCGAATCCAACTAACTAGACTAGCGTTTTCGATTCGTCCAACTTTAGATTTAATTTCTGTGCTTAGTGCGAATTTTTTGACTTCTCGATCGCGTGAAAGTTAACTCAAATATGTAAGGAGTTAACAGCGCCCCTAGCGGCAAACGAAGGGAAGTTGTTGTGCATTTGTGATGACACAAATATGAGATAATTACACGTTGACCCCGAAATTGGAAGTATTTTCGACAGTAATATCGGACGTTGTCGTAGTCCGAGTCAACAGTTTCTCTTGGATGAAAGTGGACCGATTTCCTCTTTATTGCATTCCCTTTGTGGATTAAGAGGAGAGAATTTAATGCATAGCGTCTTCATTGGAAGCAACAGCTTCGAACGCCCCGGAGGATGTTCCGGCACATCACTAGCCGTGCCTCAGTGGAGAGGCGCGGGGAGGGAGGTTTCGGCTCGCGGCTGGGAGCGCGGCCGCCGGACTTCTACTCCAAGGAAAATCGCTAAGCGTACGTGCATCAATTTTGTAATTCAAATACAATTTCGGCCACGGCGTCTTGTAATCAGCGATTGTAAAATAATTATAGTCGTGTCACAAATTTAGACCAGAATTTTATTAAGAGGACCTACAAATTCAACAGTACCAACTCATCGTGAGTGGTTATCGTCACCTATGAACTTCAGCAGTGTCAGGGGCACAGCCAGTCCGCTGCTTATCCATACTGTCTATTGTCAATCCTATTTTGAGTCGTGGAGCTCATTGTCAAACGTCATTGTCAGCTTACTAACAGGTCTTGATACTTTGTTTCTGACGTCCTACCTTACTCACTGTGAGCAATTTTAGCGATACTCACAAGAGCCTTCCAGGTTTTTTGTATCTATGTTTTTAGACCCTATCCGAGTTGCATGACTGACAATGCAGCTTTTGTAGACTTAAATAATGCCTGTAGTAGCGTTTCTTGGCAAAATCAAAGTCTTATCCATTTTTAAGTGAACATTGTTTTAATTTAATAAAAAATAGAAAACCAAACTTTAGACTTTCAGAAGACGTTTCAGGCGCTTTTTGTTTTATATTAACTTTCGAAATTTGAATAATTAACAGAATGCTTTCGAGGCACGTTGTAATTGTTGTTTTCTAGAAACTTCTTTTTTATTTATTGCTAGCGGCCCACTCCGGCTCCGCTCGGATCTTTAACAGAAATTTCAACGATATTTAATGTTGTCTATACTAGTCTATACTAATCTATACTAATATTATAAAGAGGAAAGATTTGTTTGTTTGTTTGTTTCGAATAGGCTCCGAAACTACTGGACCGATTTGAAAAATTCTTTTTCCATTAGAAGCCGACATTGTCCCTGATGAACATAGGCTACTTTTTTTTATTTTTTTTTATTTTATATTTTTGGTTTCATGTGTGTTTTAATGTTTCCGAAGCGAAGCGAGGGCGGGTCGCTAGTTTTAAATAAAAGGACACTCATTGTAGCACAACTATAATAATTAGACATAAAATATGCTGTCGCAACATTCTTTGTAAATAATAATGTGATCTACAAAGTCGTAATACATTCTTTTATTCTATCGTCAATAGTTTTCGCAGGGCACGCGATGTAAAGAATATTTTAGGTAATTTTTTTACACCTTTGGTTAAATTATTTGAGTTTTAGTAAGGATTCCTAATTTTTTTCAAAAAAGATTATAGCCTATGTCACTCGGGAATAGTGTAGCTTCCAAACAGTGAAATAATTTTTCAAATCGGTTCAGTAGTTCCGGAGCCTATTCAATACAAACAAACAAACAAATCTTTCTTCTTTATAATATTAGTATGGATTATTGGATAGACGGGTGGATGGTGGGCGGTGGACCAGACCTCATGGACAAATTTCCATTACATACAATCTTAAGTGTGATTCGTATTAAGGACAGGATAATTCCCGAAATTCAAAATCCAGTAAATCAAAGAGCTTTTAAAAAAACTTGTAAGTTGGCTTGACCAACGTGATTGCTGCTACCTACTTTGAGGTGTACATCTAACTTGTACAGTAATTTGTAATTCGTAAACATAAGTCCAGTTCTTGTTATACATATTGTTCTTTTAAAAAACTTCGTCCCTCTTTGCAGGATATGAACACCGGCATATCCGGATCGCACGATACGAGTACACTGCTCTTCTTATCCTTTATGTCAAGTTGACTTATAAGCTTTTTCAAAGTTTATCTGCTTCAAGTTGAAAAAAACGCATTACAGCTTTTTTTTTTTTTATTACTTAGATGAGTGGACGAGCTCACAGCCCACCTGGTGTTAAGTGGTTACTGGAGCCCATAGACATCTACAACGTAAATGCGCCACGCAGATATAAGTTCTAAGGTCTCAATTATAGTTACAACGGCTGCCCCACCCTTCAAACCGAAACGCATTACTGCTTCACGGCAGAAATAGGCAGGGTGGTGGTTGAGCTGATTCCACTTTTTCAGGGTTAAACTATTCTTAATACGAATCACACTTAAGGTTGTATGTAATGGAAATTTGTGAGCTTTCAGAATGATTACCAGTCTGCCTATTTCTGAAGTGTCATGTCTTTTAGTTTGATGGAACGGATATTACACGATTGAAATTTCAACCTTGAGTGAACCAAAACTCAAAAACACAACCCACTGAGTATCTCACCGGGTCACCGATGGTCTCACTGGGTCGCGATTCCGATCCGGTGGTAGATTCAGCAAAGCGCTGCTCTTGCTAAGGCTAGTGTTACCAAATCTGTCCTGGTTGGCCTCGTGAGCACCCCTATCAGTCTATATGTAGGAATACCCCACCTATTAACGATTAGCTAAAAGCGATTCCATTCTTTTAAGGCAGTTTAAAGTTGGAGCACTTCTCACTGCATCCGGCAGAGCAATACTTTATTTATTATCCGTAAATAAACAAACGTACGGTACGTGTGTGTGTGTGCCTGTTTTTTTTCTAATTTGAAACAGAACAGGATATCAAATATTTAGCATAACATACATTTTGTATGCGCCAAACGAAGGAATATCAAAGAGCCTGATTCCGAAGCAAAAGTATTTTCCTTTATGTTTCTCTTGCAATACGATTTGTCCATACATCTTAAACCGAATAAGAGCTTAAGGGTCTAAGAGGAATATAGATTTTGGGCATTCATTTTGGAATGCCTTGTGGTAACCGGTAAAATAGAGGGAAAAGGGCCTAAGGGTAGAGGTCCTAAACGATGGTCGGACCAAACAGCACTCCACCAAGCTAAAAGACGGGATTGATGGAGACAGCTGGTTGACGGAATCGGACGGAGTCGCGATCCTCAGCAGTGAGGGACCGATCGAAGAGAGAGAGAGTTAAAAATAAATCTAAGCCACAATCAATATTTAAATGGCCATCGTACTGCTTAGATTATTTCCGATCTAGATCTACTTTTGGCACTTTTAGACATTCCGAGCAACGGTCACTATTCTCATCGAACTCGTCAATTAGAAAAGATCGATCGAAGAGTTCAACTGAGTTTCTCGCCAACTTAGCCCATGTACATAACCCGCTAATTTTTTCGCCTGATCTTCTCAAAGGGTCGCAATTTCGATTGGGCACTAAATTCAGCAAAGCACTGCTCTTGATAGGGCAGATGTTAGCAGAGTCTCTCTAGCCATTTCCCGCGAGGTCATCTACCCATCCGTTGAAACTAAAATAGCCCGTCGAGGCTAATGGTAATTAGGTAAAACAAAACAATACCGGTACGTACCGATGCTTAGCAACAAAAAAGAATAGGTTTGTTATTACATACTTAAATTGAATCACAGCACTCTTGACCACCAGGAAAAAACCGCCAAACTTAACACATCATCAGGAGTGAGCATATCGTCCATGATTAGTAATGCTAGCAACGCAATTGAACAAGTTCCTATAGCCCAGGTCCTTGAAACTATCCAAGAAGCGTCTTTTCACCGCAACGATTGACCGCCGCGAATAATATTGAACTCGCAAAGTCTCAAGTTTACCGAATAAAGAATAGTACCACGAAACACAGAGATCTGTCTACATCACAAATGTACATACGTAATGTGGAGTCTGGTTGTGATTTCGTTCCACCGAATACAGAGTAAATTCTTTCTACCGAACTGTTTTTTTTGCGAGGAAGTAATGTTAAAGAAAATTAATTTTATAAACAAAAATACTATGTGCTAATAATGCTTCAAATATGTACCTTGTCTGGCATATATCATAATAAACTATAATGCCATTGAGAATCGCCTTCGCAAAGTTGGTCAAAGCGATTTTTTTCACGAAAACAAAGAGACCTTTAGTCATGTTTGCTGGTGGTAGACTCCAACTATGGTGGTCGAATGGCATTAGACATTAAGACCAATGACATCTGAACATGACTAAGCTAAGCGGCTGTAGACCTTTAGATGATGATGCAGCATATCGCAATCGAATATTGAAAGCTCTAAAGCTCGAAACGAAGTTACTTCTTTTAATCTACACTGCAATGTTAATAAACCATATTTGTGGGTATGTTTTCTTCTCATATTGAATCGAATCACATTTAAATGCTAATTCCAAACTTCAGTCTTTCTCACCGAGGAGTAAGTTTAAGTTTTCCGTAATAAGCAAACTTGTCTGATCAATGAAAATACCGGAACAAAGACTTGAAAAAAAAAAGCGCGAATTTGCGGATAACAAGCTTCAACCCTCACGCACCGAATAAGAGGAGGCGAGCTTGTAAGCTTTTACAGCTTGTTCGAAATCAAACGAAACTTTGGAACTATCGGGGCCGACGTATAAGCGATTAGGCCGTTATTTAACCCCTAAACAAGGGTTGCTATCAGGCAGTTTTTATGCCCCACAGGCCCGTGTGCTTTACGACTTTTGTTTGCTAATAAATTTTAAAACGACCAGAATGTTTTGAGCCCGCGTCAAGACGATTTATTGAATTGGGCCGTGCGGTTTTGGGTCATAATTTTTTTTTGTATTGTGCGTACTTAGCTCGTGTGATCAGAACTCATAGAACCAATATAAATGTCATCAAACTGGATCTTGGCATTGCGATAGAAATATGCAATCTGTGATGAACTCAATGTGCCCAGTTTAATATTTTACTTTGTATAGAAATTCCTAAATAATTAACTGCACCATGTCATTATCAGCTTATAGACTCTACACTCTACTACTGGATATTCCCTATCTTTTCTCAATGCTCTCCACAATAATCTTACGTTGACCGCATTCAACGGGTTCTGACGACTTTAATCAGGGATCCACCCATACGAAATTTTTGTGCTATTGGCCATCTGCTCTGCAAAAACATACCTTATTAATTGCCTCTTAAGCCTCGCAATCCTTTGGGCTGCATCGGCTACTATTATTTTCCTGCAGTTCTCCTCAGTTCTGATACGATCGCGCAGGGAAATTCCAAGCCTATTAATAATAGGATAAGACCCATTCTCAGTGACTAGTCGTTTATCTCAAGCTGTAGGATTTATGCACCTTGAAGAAAACATATTGGAGCTCGCGGTTCGGTACATATTTAGCGCAAGGACTAACTCACTTGGAAATTGCTCTTGCTAGGGCTAGCGTTGGCCATTCTCTCAGGTTGAGCCCATAAGCTCATCTACCGGTTCGCGCGAAGATGCAATAGCTCAATAGCTCCTTAGGCTACCAACAATTAGGAAGGGAAAAAAATGGAAACTATGATCATGTAATTTGAAGTTTGATCTCCTATAATATATGATAAACATATTAATTATTTTAGTCCTATAGAGACATCTATGGGAGATATTGTTGTTCGTTCTTTCCGTATAGTTGCAGCAGAATAATAGTTTTAGGCTTAATAGAAAACTAATGCGCTCTTAAAGTGTTCGAAGAAAAAACCTGTTGACATCATGAACGTGTCATTAAGTTCAGATGATATATACTCAAGAACGATCTAAAAAGGTACTTATATAGATTTATATGCTCCTAAGATTCTACTCACAGTCTTCAGTCTATAATATGTATAGTGCCGTTGCTAATATGGTTTTTAGATGTAGAGCACTTGGCACCAGCTGGTATATAATAAAAGTCTATATGTTTGTAGGTTCAGTATAAGCTCCGAAACGGCTGGACCTGTTTCAATATTATGTTCTGATCGACCCAACGGCTGATACGGTGAAGTTTGGTAGCGACGGTATAAATGTCAAATCAAACATCGCTTACCATAGCAAATTCCATTTCACTCCGATTACCTTCAAAAAAAATATCAACAATATACAACATACGTAACTATACTTGAGACCTTAGAACATGTGTCTCAAGGTGGGTGGCGCGTTTACGCTGTAGATGCCTATGGGCTCCAGTAACCACTTAACACCAGGTGTGAGCTGGTCCACCCATATAAGCAATAAAAAAAACTAATTGATTATTAGGTTTGGTAGGCAGCGGCTTGGCTCTGCCCCTGGCATTGCTGAAGTCCATGGGCGACGGTAAACACTCACCATCAGGTGGGCCGTATGCTCATCTGCCTACAAGGGCAGTAAAAAAAAAAAAAAGATTTGCAATACATTTTAATGGGACATCAAAAGCTATATATGATGTAACACTGTACAACTGTTTTGTTAACTGCGAAAGTTCATTGTACTCTGGCGTTCATCCTTACTCAATATCCTGATATCCCAGTTTGCGTGATACTCGAACCAACTTTATCCACCCGTGACGATTGAAAAGCCATGCATATATAAAATAAACTATCTTCTTTTTGTTTTTATAGGAAATCGCTCATCTTTTTTAATTTGGAATACCTTTAAAGCTAACTGAAGTTGTATCGGGTAAATGACTTCATATTTCGGCGGCGGTTGCGAGGTCTTTGATATCATATATGATATCGACTTATAAGTCGTGACTTTGTTCGCCTATGTATGAAATAAATAAAGAAGTCCTGATTAGTGCTGATTGCTAAATCGTGGTGGCAAAACAATTTTGGACTCGATTCAAAATTCAAACCAATCGTATTTTTTTCTTTCGAATGCATAAATATCTCCGTCTTGCCCAGAGATGTACTACTGCGGTTAGGTCATGTGATTATGTTTTGTTGTCAATGAAGGCATAGGACACAACTAGGGGTGAGTGTTCGCCATTGGGCATAGCTAAGCCGCTGCCAGTAGCTTGTTAATATCTTCGAACCCTTTTTTTTAGAAGAACACGACATAACCTTCAGGAAACACTTTTAAGTATTCCATTCTAGTCGGGTCGGGAATTAGGTCCGGATTATACTCGATTTAAAAGATCCCAAAACAGACTGTACTAGAGCAGTTGTACCTGATTCTGAAGATTCTGAGAACTTCGTCTTTTGTTTTTGCGCAAATAGTTAATTAGCTCTTCTGCTAATTCTATATTAACCAAATCACTAACAGCATCGTTGACTCTACAAGCCCACGTGCCCGTCATTACAGAAATACCCAATCTACACGACAAGCTACAATCATTTTGTGGCTAAAAACGGTTTACATTGATATTCAACCGGCGTTGAACGTTCTGAATTCGCTTTTCAGTTGGGACCTCGCTCTAAAATATCCTCGTTAGGTAACATTGTTGTATGTAACACTACAAAATGCAAGAGAACACGCTATATAGTCGCATCAGGACTCATTGAAAAACAAAATCATTTATTTTCAACCACGCATCTCTTGTTTGGTTGTGGCTGACCTAAAGATATTTGGGAAGTCGGAGAAGAAGTTAGGAGTTTGAGGAGGTTTGAGGAGAAAAATTCAATTTGTTCGTCTTTCACGCAGCAATGGCACAATTGTTGATTCCTAATTGTTATTTTTTATGGGTTTGCCAACACAGCGCTTGACGCACTGATCATCAATCTAATAATTAACCCACAGACACAGCCTACTGAGTTTCTGGCCGGATCTTCTCAGTGGGTCGTGTTTCCGGTCCGGTGGTAGATTCTGCGAAGCATGGTTCTTGCTAGGCTTCGTGTTAGCGACAACGTCAGGCTTGAGCCCCGTGAGATCACCTACTCACTTGGTTACGCCGAAGTGATCTCTCAAGACCATTAGCTTCGGAAAAAAAAGCTTGCCGCATTCAAATTTCATTTTGTATATAACTGGGTGCTTGAAAATTTTATATCCATCAAATTTAATTACTGAATTTGAGTACGCCGTTATATTAAAGTTAGATAAAAGTAGTTGAATTGCGAAATTAACGCGATATTAAAACTGTCTTACTGGATTGTTTCGAGATTAATATTTTAACTTTGTGCTTCGTCCGTAGACCAGTTATTGATAAGAGTGGCCAGAACATTTTTATCTATATGTCGTGGATAACGACTTTTAGTAATATTAAGACGGTGGTTTTGACTATTATTTTAAATGATGAAATGTTGTTTTGATAAATATCACAAAAATGTAGGGTAGACTCCGTAACGCCACAGTATAAAATGGCGGTACGTGGACAGAGTCGTGGCATTCCGTGTCAGACACTCATTCCGTCTGTCTCAGTCAGTGAGTCTCAGTCAGTCTGTCAGTATGTGGAACGAAACTGTCGGTTTACCCTATCATTGTGAAAGTTGTGTGTGTTGAAGTTTCAATAATTATTATTGAAAAGTTTTATTGACTAAACTGAGTTCAATCGAATACGAGTGATGACGGAAATTACCGCTTAGCCGTCCCTGGCGCGTGCTGATATATAACTAGTCAGGTCATAAGTATTGTCACATAGTAAAAACTTTTCTTTTAGAATGCTGGCCACTAAAAAGTTTATTGAATTCGAATTTCGAGTTGTTCATGAAAATAAAAATGTATACTTTTAGAATTTTACTCATTTTTAAATATGGAGTGGACGCTTAAATAAGACCGTGTTGCAGTTATTGCGTTGCGTCGTTGCGGTTACGCGCCTATTTTAATTTTTAACATACTGAAAATTTTGAATATAACCAAAAGATTCGTTTATCGTATCATCAAACGATACAATGAAGACTCTAGTGTAGATGACAGGTCAAGAAGTGGTCGCCCTCGGTCTGTTAGGACTCCAGCAGTGATAAAAGCTGTGAAGGCGCGAATTCAAAGAAATCCCAAACGTAAGCAGAAACTGTTGGCCCTTCAGATGGGGTTAAGCAGAACCACGGTGAAAAGGGTGTTAAATGAAGACTTAGGGCTTCGGGCATATCGAAGAAAAACAGGACATCGTTTGAATGCTCGTCTAATGGACCTGAGACTGAAGAGACGCCGCGCTTTGTTGAAGCGGTACGCGGGAAAAAAATATCGGGAAATTCTTTTTTCGGATGAAAAAATTTTTACCGTAGAAGAGAGCTACAACAAACAAAATGATAAGGTGTACGCACACAGTAGTGAAGAAGCGAGCAACCGTATTCCCCGTGTCCAACGAGGTCATTTTCCATCCTCGCTCATGGTATGGTTGGGAGTTTCTTATTGGGGCTTAACAAAGGTACATTTTTGTGAGAAAGGTGTAAAAACGAATGCAGTTGTGTATCAAAATACAGTCCTGACGAACCTTGTGGAACCTGTTTCTCATACCATGTTCAATAACAGGCACTGGGTATTCCAACAAGATTCGGCGCCAGCTCATAGAGCGAAGAGCACACAAGACTGGCTGGCGGCGCGTGAAATCGACTTCGTCCGGCACGAAGACTGGCCCTCCTCCAGTCCAGATTTGAATCCGTTAGATTACAAGATATGGCAAAACTTGGAGAAAAAGGCGTGCTCAAAGCCTCATCCCAATATGGAGTCAATCAATACATCCTTGATTAAGGCAGCCGCCGATATTGACATGGACCTCGTTCGTGCTGCGATAGACGACTGGCCGCGCAGATTGATGGCCTGTATTCATAATTACGGAGGTCATTTTGAATAAACTTTAGTGTCATAAGAATCTATGTTTTACATAATGAATAAACTTGTTTCAATTATTTTACATTAAACATGTGACAGAATTTATGACCTGACTAGGTATATTAATACGTGAAGCAAAAACTTTGTATCCATTTTTACGAAAATTGCGCGAACGGAGGAGTATGAAATTTCTCACACTTATAGATAATATAGAGAAGGAGTGCACAACGCTAATATTTTTTAAAAATAATGCATAAAAGATACATTAAATCAATAAAGAAAACATTACACACACTGCCATGTATTTGACAGACACATATGTATATATACTCTTTGCTTATTGTCAAACTTTAGTTAATGCTTAAAGTCTGTGATCAAATTGAAAATAGGTTAATATGGCTTCTTGACTTTTATTTGGTAATACAACTTTAATCTTATAATATAACAAATCAAAATTATTTAACATAAATCAACTAACACAGTTGAACAAATCTTCCAATGCGCTTGAAGGAGGCACAGTTCCCAAGATACTGGCTACGTTACCTCGTTGGACAGCCAGACTGTACACTGTCTGTGTAAAGTATTAATATTGTTTATTAAATATTATTTGTCTATAGTGTAGCCTTAGCGAAATCTATGATTATGGAAATAATAGTCTTTGACAATAAAAGTTCAAACTTATAATTTCAATTAATTGTAGTCGAATTTCGACTACTGCGGGACCACTAGTACAGTGAAAGTTTTAAGAAGTCGTCGTGGCCTAAAGGATAAGACGTCCGGTGCATTCGTATGTAGCGATGGACCGGTGTTCGAATCCCGCAGGCGGGTACCAATTTTTCTAATGAAATACGTACTCAACAAATGTTCACGATTGACTTCCACGGTGAAGGAATCGTGTAATAAAAACCAAACCCGCAAAATTATAATTTGCGTAATCACTGGTGGTAGGACCTCTTGGGAGTCCGCACGGGTAGGTACCACCACTCCGCCTATTTCCGCCGTGAAGCAGTAATGCCTTTCGGTTGAAGGGTGGGGCAGCCGTTGTAACTATACTCATATCTCAAGGTGGGTGGCGGCATTTACGTTATAGATGCCTATGGGCACCGGTAACCACTTAACATCAGGTGGGCTATGAGCTCGTCCACCCATCTATGCAATA
Source organism: Bombyx mandarina (assembly GCF_030267445.1). Lineage (NCBI taxonomy): Eukaryota > Metazoa > Arthropoda > Insecta > Lepidoptera > Bombycidae > Bombyx > Bombyx mandarina. The sequence goes on from NC_143233.1 coordinate 7,716,703, forward strand.
TATAAATAAAAAAACACGTGTGGCACTCGGAGACTGCCGCGGTGAAGCTATTGCATAGCATTTTTTATCAACTTATACAATTATAAATCGACAATAATAATTTAATATTAAAACAATAATAAAATAAGACCACGCTATATTTATAAACATTAACGGAAGCAAAACATTAACTGTCCCCTTCACACTCATAAGCTAGACCGCGCGAGAGAGAGATGGGCAGACTTTTCATGATGCGCATGCAGTGCGACGTCACGCCGCGCGCTTATTCACAAACACTACACAAGCGCAACGTGTGAATGTGTTGAACGCGAGCTACATAGTAGGCGTAGTGGGGGTGTCAGGTTATTTTCGTTACGGAATTTCTTGATTCAGTCGCCACGCCCAAGGCCCGCGATAGAAGCTATGCAATAGCTTAAAATGTAATTAATATTTTATTTTGGTTAAAAGAATTCGTTTCGAATTCAGATTACTTCGAACTTTCGCAGTTAAATCTCGATATCAGAATAAATTCTGACGTTCGACTTATCGTCATGCTTAGAATTCAAATCGCGAGCGAGCCTCCGATCCGGGCAAAATTATCGAAACTATTGATCTAGTCGCATTCGTTTTGAATAACCACTTAAAGTCGAATGTGTGACGTAAACTAGAATACTTTTACTGCTTTACTTTTTAATACGCTTTTATTAGCTTCAGACGTATGTATGCTTGTAACGGAATCTTTGAACATAATTTTGACCCCATTCAAAACGTCGGGTTGACACGAAATTTGGTATACTTATTGAGGACTGATGTCAATTCAATATTAAAAAAATATATTGTAAAAATTGAAATTCAACTAAAAAATGAAAAATAAATAATATAACAAAAAAAAACGTGCTTTTCAGGATATTATCAAAATAATCTTTCTACTCATATCTGTTCATAAAATATTTATAATTTAAAATATTTACGCATCCTACCCATGGGGGCGGCTCTGCTTTTCCTCTGGTGATCCTGACGTTTGTGCGGACCGACTTAAAAACGTGGTGCTTCGGGGGATGGAATTGTTAATTTCTTCTTCCAAGGTGTCCGTCGGGGGTCGCAGTGGCCTCTGCAAGTGGATCGCTAGCTTTTTGGATGGGCGGAGCATCACGGTCAGTCTAGACGGTGAATGCTCTGATACCATGACCATTAACGCTGGCGTTCCACAAGGTTCGGTGCTCTCCCCCACGCTTTTCATCCTGTATATCAATGACATGCTGTCTATTGATAGCATGCATTGCTATGCGGATGACAGCACGGGGGTTGCGTGATATATCGGCCATCAGAGTCTTTCACGGAGCATGGTGCAAGAGAGATGATCAAAACTTGTGTCTGAAGTGGAGAACTCTCTGGGGCGAGCCTCCGAGTGGGGTGAATTGAATTTGGTTCAATTCAATCCGTTGAAGACACAGGTTTGCGCGTTCACTGCGAAGAAAGACCCCTTTGTCATGGCGCCGAAATTTCAAGGATTATCCCTACAACCTTCCAAGAGTATTGGGATCGACATTTCGAGCGATGTCCAATTTCGGAGTCATTTGGAGGGCAAAGCCAAGTTGGCGTCAAAAATGCTGGGACTCCTCGATAGAGCGAAGCGATACTTCACGCCTGGACAAAGACTTTTGGTTTACAAAGCACAGGTCCGGCCTCGCGTGGAGTACTGCTCCCACCTCTGGGCTGGGGCTCCCAAATACCAGCTACTTCCATTTGACTCCATACAGAAAAGAGCCGTTCGGATTGTCGATAATCCCATTCTTACGGATCGTTTGGAACCTCTGGGTCTGCGGAGGGAGTTCGGTTCCATCTGTATTCTGTACCGTATGTTCCATGGGGAGTGCTCTCAGGAATTGTTCGAGATGATACCGACATCTCGTTTTTACCATCACACCGCCCGCCACCGGAGTAGAGTTCATCCATACTACCTGGAGCCACTACGTTCATCCACAGTGCGTTTCCAGAGATCTTTTTTGCCACGTACCATCCGGCTATGGAATGAGCTCCCCTCCACGGTGTTTCCCGAGCGCTATGACATGTCCTTCTTCAAACGAGGCTTGTGGAGAGTATTAAACGGTAGGCAGCGGCTTGGCTCTGCCCCTGGCATTGCTGACGTCCATGAGCGACGGTAACCACTCACCATCAGGTGGGCCGTATGCTCGTCTGCCTATAAAGGAAAAAAAAAAAAAAAACTTCTGACACCATGCACCACACGCTTTTTTTACAATAAAATCATTTTTTCTTACACTATTTTTTATTCAAATTTATTAACATCTTTCTAATAAAATTTTCTTTGTCACGGAATGGACGTGAAGCATCAAAGTTGTGAAAACACATATCTCAATGAGATTTTCCGCCGGATCTTCTCAGTGGGTCGCGATTCCGATCCAGTGGTAGATTCAGCGAAGCACTGCTCTTGCTAGGACTAGTGTTAGCGAATTCTCTAAGGTTGGGCCCGTGAGCACACCTACCCTTCCAGGCGTAGCTGGGCTCCTTTAGACTACTCCAACTATACAGAGAAGCAACGGAGTATATAGACCCCTTCTGGCTGAGCCCTTGCTCGCCAACCTGTTTTGGTGAAACTGGAAAGGCCTCTGGGCCACCAGAAATAACTCAATCATAAAAAAGATGTGTGGTGTCGTAGGACGCCGGATAGGAACGAAGTTCCTTATTGTAATAATATTAATTTTAAGTTCTATTCGAGGTATAAAGTAAATAAAACTGGAGGTTTCGCAACAACCCACGGTCATTCGGTAAAGTGCGAAAGTGCATAAGAGTTAGTGTATTGCGCAAACGAACGCTCTGAGATCGTGGTCAATGAATGTTAAAAAAATATGTTATTTTTTGTACGTTATTACAAAGTTAAGCCGTACACCTTGTGCATTACTAATAAAAATCTTACGTTACGGACGTTTTTTCCCGGTTAGGGTACCCCTCCGCAACGTCCCATAAAGAACTTCGTTCCAAAAAGTATAGTGTAAACAATGCGCGAGGGAGTCTAGAGGGGTGGCGTAGAGGAGTGAGGTGGCGTCAGAGTGGCATGCATGTGTGCATTGGCGTCACGGCACAAGGTTCGATTTTACCGCCAAGACGCGCCTATAGATGTTCCACATAAAAAAGAAGGAAGTTCTCCGTGTGTGTGTGTGTTCAGTTTTTTGGTAATCTTTAATTTAAGTTGCGATCTTAGTATGATTGTTTGGATAAATAAAAATTTACAAGCTCAATTTAACCACTTCCTTTTGAAAAAGAAAAAAAAAAACAGCTCGTTACAATACAATGAGATAGCTGTTGCCCATCCTTGGGTGAATCTCTTTTAGGACATCCACAGAATGAAACAGATGAGTGATATTTTAAGTCCCCCCCCCCCACGCATCCTGAGCATAACACATTTTTTCACAATACCAAAATAAAATTTCCCTAATAACTCAGTAATTAAAGTTCTAAAGCGCATATCAGTGTGTACGGGCCCTAAGCTAGTTAGTGCTCACGTCCTCCTTAATGACGTCACGTGCCCCGTTGGACATTCAAAGACCCAAACTTATGAACGATCATCTCGACCATTCGGCTCCCTCTGAAAATTTACTGCACGAATTTATTTGAAAAATATCGCTCATGTAGGTAACAACGTGTCTTGGATGTTTATATGGTGATTGTGAAACAAACATGCCACGAAACATTGTATATTGTAAAATTGTAGAGCTTACACCTAATTCAGGTGTGTGTTTTTTTTTATTGTTTAGATAGGTGGACGAGCTCACAGCCTACCTGGTGTTACTGGAGCCCATAGACATTTACAACGTAAATGTGCCACCCACCTTGAGATATAAGTTCTAAGGTCTCAAGTATAGTTACAACGGCTGCCCTACCCTTCAAACCGAAACGCATTACTGCTTCACGGCAGAAATAGGCGGGGCGGTGGTACCTACCCGTGCGGACTCACAAGAGGACCTAACATTAGCAATTACGCAAATTATAATTTTGCGGGTTTGATTTTTATTACACGATGTTATTCCTTCACCGTGGAAATCAATCGTGAACATTTTGTCGTGTTCGTATTTCATTAGAAGAATTGGTACCCGCCTGGGATTCGAACACCGGTGCATCGGTCAACACGAATGCACCGGACGTCTTATCCTTTAGGCCACGACAACGTGACGATGTGACGGTGTGATTTTCGGTATTGACCTGTTTTTTTTTGGTCGGCAAAAACCGTTTTGACAAAAGCTAGTTCGTATGTGTTGTGGTCCTAGGATACCCCGCTGCTACATGGGGCCCTCACAAGTTATCTCCACTTAACGCTGTCTTGCACTTGCTTCTTGACATCACTTCAGGTCACGTTGGCAGTCCTCATGTCACTCTCCGCGGTGCATCGCCAAGTATAGGGCGACCAGGTCTTCTCCTACCAAGCGGTTGCCACTCAAACGCGATTGATGCTGCGTTGACTCCGCTGCGCCGTAGAGTGTGTCCTATCCGACGATGGGGTTTTGGTCACATTTAGTCGTTAGTTCGTATATGGGACAAAAATGTAGTGTATTCAATCCCGTCGAGTTTACTATTTGCCTTTCTGATTTGTTTTTCTGTTTCGTTATCAGCAAAATAGGTTGATCGTGTATTTTTATTGCTCTGGGTCCATGTCGTGTTCAATGATTACCAGAACTTATAGATAACACGATGAAGCTATAGTTAGTCTTTAGGATGAAGTGACGCATTAATAAATGTCTGCAAAAAACTCGATTTAAATATATTAATAAATGCTTAATAACTATCGTCATTGAATCGTACAAAAAGCCCGACTACATTTAAAAAACTAATTATAAAATATTAAAGTAATATTGACAACGGGGAAGTTTAATTTCTTATATATTTTAACATGAAAGCCTGCAATTTTTTTTTTTATTTTTTTTATTGCTTAGGTGGGTGGACGAGCTCACAGTCCACCTAGTGTTAAGTGGTTACCGGGGCCACAGACATACAACGTAAATACGCCACTCAGCTTGCGATATAAGTATCAGTATAGTTACAACGGGTGCCCCACCCTTCAAACTGAAACGCATTATTGCTTCACGGCAGAAATAGACGGGGACTATCCGTGCGGACTCACAAGTGGTCCTACCACCAGTAATATGCATAGTGTATTAGATTAATGACTCAAGGTAGTATGCATAAGTAGGTGACTATGAATTTGTCGATCTTTGCTGGGACTGTACATCCAAGCTATGTACTTAATGTTATCTTTATTACTGTTTTCTATCATAAGCGCATTCTAATAAGTAAGTTTCAAAATAACTTTGAATTATCAAGCGATTCCCTTCGTATAATTCATCATTCTGTAATTGTATTTCGGTATGATGAATGATTCTCTCAGAAGTCTAGAAACGTTTTTCAACCTAGATCTCATTAAAGGAGCTGAAATTGTTTGAGCTTTGAAAAGCTTTCGCACTTTTGTTCATTAATATGAATGTTTTGAAATTAATATTTAAATTGAACTAACTCGTATCTAATGGTTAAGACGAAGTGATTTTACTATTAAAAAAATGTCAGAGGAAGTGTGAAAGTAGCCCTGGTGATTGACAAATTAAACAGCGGACGGTTAGCTTGGTATGGACATGTGATGCGTAGAGAGGAGACGCATGTGACTAGGAGATGTATGGAAATGGTAGTGCGAGGTAGAGGTGGAAGAGGTCGACCGAAGAAGACATAGATGGAGTGTGTGAATGACGATATGAGAGAGAGAGGAGTGTCTGTTGAGATGACGGCTGATAGAAGTGAATAGAAAAATTCGCTGTGCCGACCCCACCTAGTAGGATAAGGTGGAGATAAAGAAGAAGATAAAACAGATGTCTGCCGAGTAGATACCAATATCCCGCCTGTTCCTGTCACGAAGCAGTCATACGCTCCAGTGCCATAATTTGACATTATGTATCAACGCTGTAATGTACTTCGATCACTTGCTAGCATCACAAGTGCTAAGTGAGCTGAAAGCTGGTATACTGGTGGTAGGACCTCTTGTGAGTCCGCGTGGGTAGGTACCACCACCCTGCCCCTTTCTGCCGTGAAGCAGTAATACGTTTCGGTTTGAAGGGTGAGACAGCCGTTGTAACTATACTTGAGACCTTAGAACTTATATAAGGTGGGTGACGCATTTACGTTGTGGATGTCTGTGGGCTCCAGTAACCACCTAACACCAGGTGGGCTGTGAGCTCGTCCACCCATCTAAGCAATTAATAAAAAGCTAGAAATTATTTAAATTTGACCTTCACTGTGACCTTACGTGAATATTTATTTGGACGGTTCATGCACCTCACAATATTGGCCCTTCCGGCCTTCGAGCCACTAATTACCCTTCATTCTTAATAAAAAACAACTTTATCGTATAGTAAATAAATTGCTATATTAAGATACATAGTATTTTCACATTAACATCATTAGGCTTGTGTACATAGGCATAAAAGTTTTCCACGCCACATAAAGCTCTTTCAACTTATCTTAAAAAAATAAAAAAATATTGTTTATTCATCTCTGAAATCGTTAAAATTAAGAAGATAATGAAACATCTAAATAGAACCTAACTACGACATTATATCAATTGTCTTCACAACAGATCGAGTCGGTATGGTCTAGTGAATAATCTCACGGTCCATCCGGTGTTAAGTGACTATCGTAGCTCATAGATATTACAACGTGAATGGCGGTTTTGAGACATGAGGTAAAAGCCTCAACTCTATGGCGCAACGGCTTTCCCAGCCTTCAACCTGCTGCTTCGCGACAGAAATAGGCAGGGCGGTGGTACCTACTATACCTAGTCAGGTCATAAATTCTGTCACATGTTTAATGTAAAATAATTGAAACAAGTTTATTCATTATGTAACCATTCATATACCAAAATGAACTTAACAAAACATAGATTCTTATGACACTAAAGTTAATGACCTCCGTGATTTTGAATACAGGCCTTCAATCTGCGCGGCCAGTCGTCTATCGCAGCACGAACGAGGTCCATGTCAATATCGGCGGCTGCCTTAATCAAGAATGTTTTGAGTGACTCCAAATTGAGATGAGGCTTTGAGTACGCCTTTTCCTCCAAGTGTTGCCATATCTTGTAATCTAACGGATTCAAATCTGGACTGGAGGAGGGCCAGTCTTCGTGCCGGATGAAGTCGATTTCACGCGCCGCCAGCCAGTCTTGTGTGCTCTTCGCTCTATGAGCTGGCGCCGAATCTTGTTGGAATACCCAGTGCCTGTTATTGAACATGGTATGAGAAACAGGTTCCACAAGGTTCGTCAGGACTGTATTTTGATACACAACTGCATTCATTTTTACACCTTTCTCACAAAAATGTACCTCTGTTAAGCCCCAATAAGAAACTCCCAACCATACCATGAGCGAGAATGGAAAATGACCTTGTTGGACACGCGGAATACGGTTGCTCGCTTCTTCACTACTGTGTGCGTACACCTTATAATTTTGTTTGTTGTAGCTCTCTTCTACAGTAAAAATTTTTTCATCCGAAAAAAGAATTTCCCGATATTTTTTCCCGCGTACCGCTTCAACAAAGCGCGGCATCTCTTCAGTCTCAGGTCCATTAGACGAGCATTAAACGATGACCTGTTTTTCTTCGATATGCCCGAAGCCCTAAGTCTTCATTTAACACCCTTTTCACCGTGGTTCTGCTTAACCCCATCTGAAGGGCCAACAGTTTCTGCTTACGTTTGGGATTTCTTTGAATTCGCGCCTTCACAGCTTTTATCACTGCTGGAGTCCTAACAGACCGCGGGCGACCACTTTTTGACCTGTCATCTACACTAGAGTCTTCATTGTATCATTTGATGGTACGATAAACGAATCTTTTGGTTATATTCAAATTTTTCAGTATGTTAAAAATTTGAATTGGCGCGTAACCGCAACGATGCAACGCAATAACAGCAACACGGTCTTCTTTAAGCGTCCACTCCATATTTAAAAATGAGTAAAATTCTAAAAGTATACATTTTTATTTTCATTAACAATTGGAAATTCGAATTCAATAAACTTTTTTGTGGCCAGCATTCTAAAAGAAAAGTTTTTACTGTGTGACAATACTTATGACCTGACTAGTTATATATAATCTGAATCTCGGAAACGGCTCCAACGATTTTCATAACATTTACTATACAGGGCGATTTCGGGGGCGATAAATCGATCTAGCTACGATTTATTTTCAGAAAATGTTGTTTTATTCGTTAGCCTTTCGCAAACTCAACTGTAAAAAAATAACTAAAGATTTCTTTAGAGAAACGCTCTTTTAATATTAAATTTCACTGGTGGTAGGACCTCTTGTGAGTCCGCGCGGGTGGGTACCACCACCCTGCCTATTTCTGCCGTGAAGCAGTAATGCGTTTCGGTTTGAAGGGTGGGGCAGCCGTTGTAGCTATACTTGAGACGTTAGAACTTATGTCTCAAGGTGGGTGGCGCATTTACGTTGTAGATGTCTATGGGCTCCAGTAACCACTTAACACCAGGTGGGCTGTGAGTTCGTCCATCCACCCAAGCAATAAAAAAAAAATAAAAAAATTTTTTTCTTAATTGAGGGCAACTGACCGTTTTAAAGACACAACAAGATGGCGTTATAAAAAAAAAACCGAGCCAGCCTCGGTCATCATCTAGTTATATTTATAAGCATGCAAGCTTCAATAAGAAGGCTTTTTAAACAATTTAACAACAATTTTCATTGATATGTGTATATCATATGACAATTTTCAAGTTAATTATACGTCTTGAAGTCAGTGGATGCTCGTAAAATAAAACATTCTCCATCATTTTCGAACGATAAACACAGTTTAAGGATGCGCTATGCCACTACTCCGCGAGCGCTTACGGTAATTTAATTACAAATTCAAAACTCGAAATCAAAAACGACTTGTTTTAGAGGGATCACGTAATTAATTATTTCGGGGAGTACAGACCTAATTAGGATTCAGATGGGATGATTTATATTAGTTAGTAACAAGATATTTTAGCGTCAGAGAAAATCGAGATTATTATGAAGCTTGTGCTATATATATTGTAATTTTAAGTCTAGAATTAAACTGAAGAAATTTAATTAAGTTTAATTATTAATTATTAATTTAATACTTAAATATATGAACGGTCTAAGTAGAATTGGATTATTGTTTCATAAAATGTATGTAGATGAAGCAACCACAATCGTAATTAGACTGTAACTATACTTGAGATCTTAGAACTTATATCTCAAGGTGGGTGACGAATTCACGTTGTAGATGTCTATGGGCTCTAGTAACCACTTAACACCAAGTGGGCTGTGAGCTCTTCCACCCATCTAAGCAATAAAAATAAATAAATAAACTATTTTACGGTTTATTTTCGAAGTTTGATCGTGATCACGTTGTATAAATTGATGAACACCGGCTGCACGCACGAAAAAGTGTCACGTTCCGCCTGAGCCCGAGCGTGCAAGCGAGAGCGCGGAACAAACGATAGAGAGGGACAATCGGCCCAAGCGTTGGCTTGTGACTTTTATTAAATCTCTCTTCTCGCGTGACGTCAGAGCTAGCAGATCGAATAGTTCTGCTACTGACATTATTACGTGCAACTTTCGTCCGTAAACCGATTTAACAGATAATCAATTTATTTTTAATACGCTTTTACTAGCTTCAGACGTATGTACGTTAGTATGTAACGGAATCTTTGAACATGATTTTGGCCCCCTTCAAAACGTCGGATTAACTCGAAACTTGGTATACTTATTCCTTAATATTCAATATTAACAAAAAAAAATTTAAAAATTGAAAAATAAATAATAGTTTAAAAAACTAACAAAATACGCTTTTACAATAAAATCATTTTTTCTTACACTATTTTTAATTAAAATTTATTAAATTGTGTTAAATTTGTTAAAATTTATTTTCTATTTTTTAGTTGGATTTTCTATAAAAGCGTGTGGTGTTAGTTTTTTAAACTATTATTTATTTTATTCGGTTTGGTGTCTGAAGCGGGGATTACAACGCGACTGGTCTCTGTCGCTAACCATTTAATACCAGATGGAGCTTTTGCATTAGGCAACAAAGAAAAAACACCCAAACTTAATAATCTACCCTAACCCAACAAGTTCTTCAGCACCCCAAATCCTTTTAGTTGTTAATCGACCTGTGAAATACATGAACAATTTTCGGTTCAATGGCGGTACGCTAATATCGTTACCGTCTTTCAGGCTGTAGTGAACATTGGGCATACGTGGACAAACGTTGGCCGAATTGGGTATGCGAATTCGTTCGTATGTACCTAATACGCGCTGAAGTCATTTTATATATATGTCGCATCCGGGTCAATAGTTCGGAATATCAACGATACACAAACGTCAAAGTGACAGAATGGCCGTGTCGTGTTTGACGACTTTTAGTAATATTAAGACGGTGGTTTTGATTATTATTTTAAATGTTGAAATGTTGTTTTGATAAATATCACAAAATGAAGGGTAGACTCCGTAACGCCACAGTTATAAAATGGCGGTACGTGGACAGAGTCGTGGCATTCGTGTCAGACAGTGATTCCGTCCGTCTCAGTCAGTCAGTCAGTCAGTCGGTCTGTCGGTATGTGCAACGAAACTGTCGGTTTATCCTGTCATTGTGAAAGTTGTGTGTGTTGAGTTTCAATAATTATTATTCAAAAGGTTTTATTGACTTTTTATAAACTGAGTTCAACCAAATACGAGTGATGACGAAACTACCGCTCAGCCATCCCTGACGTGTGCCGACATCAGAAGTGAGATCAAGACTCTACTCTCACTGGCGTGACGTGTTTGAACATGTCCGAAGTACAGCAAAAAAACATGATGCAGATCAGAATACTAGTAGTGGTACGCCACAAGAGCGTGAATGCAGCATACGTAAGTCGTGTAATAACGTCTGTGTTACCTCGATGGAAGATCTGAGCCACGAAGAAATCGTCACATCTTACGTTCTGGCTCATGTTGCCCAGTTTGACTGTCGACTTCATCACATGGCATTTACTAGCGGAAATACAACACGTAACAAGCTATTGCAAGAAATTAAGGCAAGTGCAAATCTCAAGTGAAACTTCGATCGCAATAATGGATCTGTCATGACGAGTGGGTAGTTCCGACAAGAATTATTTTAAGCGGCTGACTTCTGCTAGAGTTACATGGCACTAGTGCAGTAAACCAGGACCTGAGACTGTGAATTGTCGCTGAAATTTTAGAATCTACTAGATTCAATACCAATAACATTACACGTTCGATGACTTCGGGCTCCAGCAAGCAAGCAAACAAGAAAGCAAGCAAGTTTCCGTGGGGAAGAAAAATTGACACATCTGAAGTCGCCGTGACCTGTAAGATAAGACGTCCGGTGCGTTCGTGTCTGGCGATGCGGCGGTGTTCGGGTCCCGCTGGCGGATGCAAGTTTTTCTGGTGAAGTGCGTGCTTGTGCGTGCTTGACAAGTGTTTGCGGTTGGCTTCCGCAGTGTGGGAGTAACATCGTGTAGGAGAGGTGGAACCCGCAAAATTGTAGTTTGCGTGGTGGCTGGTAAGATTTGCTGTGGTAAAAAGTTTGCGTGGTGGTAAAATGTCTTGTGAGTCTGCACAGGTAGCCGGAGGTGAGTCTTCCGCGGTCGCGGCCTACCCAGTCTGCGAGAACCGGGCAGATCGCCTCAACGGTACGGAGGCCGGCCGACGGGTCCGCCAAACGACGACACCACGCCTCTAGGACGGACTGCCGAGATTGGAGCCCCCGCGCTCCGGCTACACTTGCGCTAGGGCGCGCCGCCTCGTAGGAGACTGTGAGGTATCCTTGAATAACTCTGACTGCGATCGCGCGCTGCCGGCGTCGCAGCGCGGCGACGTTCTCGTGGGTAAGGACGTGGCACCAGACGGGTGCTCCGTATAGTGCCATCGACCGCACGGGTATCATCACCCTGCCTATTTCTGCCGTGAAGCAGTGGTGTATTTCGGTTTGAAGGGTGGGGCAGCGGTTGTAACTATACTGAGATCTTAGAACTTCTATCTCAAGGTGTGTGGTGCGTTTACGCTGTGGATGTCTATGGGTTCCAATAACCACTTAACACAAGGTGGGCTGTGAGCTCGTCCACACATTAAAACGAAGAGCGTAATCAAACGAAATTAGATACGAAGTTTAAAGGGCCGTTTAAAGTAGTTGAAGTATTGGATGGTGACCGTTACACATTGAAAGCTTTAAATTCAAAACGTACTTACAAATACCCACATGATAGGCTAAGAAAAATGCCAGCATGACACATACCAGCCGAGGTTGATGTAAATGATGATGATGAAGAGCAAGCTTAAATTGTGATGAAAACTCGAGTAAGGATAGTCTATCGGCCGTATTGTGTTCGACCGTACCAGTAGCTATTACGTAGTCGTAGCCCGGTAGAAATCGGTGTCTCTTGAGGCAACTCAAGTAGTCCGTGGGTGCGCGGTGCACGTTTGGCTCTGGCGGAGGTCGGGGTCTGTAAAGACCATCGTGTGTAGTCAGCGGGTGATGCACACGGGCGATCCACGCTGTGGATGCGCATCATGAGGGCAATTGCGATTGCTGGTCGGCTGGAGAGCCGTGGCGTTAGATATTTTTACTCGGAAGTTTTCTTTGATCTGAGTTCCTGTAAGCTATGCCTGATTTGTACAGAGTAAATTTGAGGTTTGATGAACGACTGTGGTACGTGCTCTGACTGCTGAATAGTGAACTTTGTATACCCTATTGTTTTATTTGGTTAAAATAGTATTAAAACAGTTTAAAGCTTTGATGACTTTAAATTTTCCGATAAGTCTTAAAGTGTAGTCAGGAGTGATCGAGCGGAACAAGTGTTCTCGTGGATGTTTTTGATTGTAGGTTAACCATCACACGAGGACGTGTACAGTCAGGAAGACCGTGTCGCAATCAACACGTGATTGCTGCAGCCAATACGAGATATGGGACGCAAGCGCTGTCTGTCGGCGCTCGATGGGTCAACTATTCACCGGCCGAGCGGAGCGACATGCCGGTAGCTGTGTAATATCGAGTATTTTTGGTAAATGAGAACAATCTGGTGAGTCGTATTATTTTTATTTGGATTTTGGTGCCGAATGTTCTGTTGTCGAGAAATCTATTAGTAGTTGCTTCATAACTCAGGAAATTTATGCGATGGTTCTCATAAAGGGTCTGTTGCTTTGACCAAGACTGTCGATTAGAGTCACAGGGATGACTGTTGATTAGAGTCACAGGGATGACTGTTGATTAGAATCACAGGGATGACTGTTGATTAGAATCACAGGGATGACTGTTGATTAGAATCACAGGGATGACTGTTGATTAGAGTCACAGGGATGACTGTTGATTAGAGTCACAGGGATGACTGTTGATTAGAGTCACAGGGATGACTGTTGATTAGAGTCACAGGGATGACTATCATTGAACACTTGTAGTCACAGGGATGACTATCATTGAACACGGGATGACTATCATTGAACACTTGTAGTCACAGGGATGACTATCATTGAACACTTGTAGTCACAGGGATGACTATCATTGAACACTTGTAGTCACAGGGATGACTATCATTGAACACTTGTAGTCACAGGGATGACTATCATTGAACACTTGTAGTCACAGGGATGACTATCATTGAACACTTGTAGTCACAGGGATGACTATCATTGAACACTTGTAGTCACAGGGATGACTATCATTGAACACTTGTAGTCACAGGGATGACTATCATTGAACACTTGTAGTCACAGGGATGACTATCATTGAACACTTGTAGTCACAGGGATGACTATCATTGAACACTTGTAGTCACAGGGATGACTTAGTTACTGTGTACATGAATTGTACGGGGAGAACTTGCAGCAGTAGTAAATCACTTATTTTCGTTTGTGTAATCTTTCAATGTCGTTATAGAATTTGTGATGACAAGACTTTTATTTTAGTAGAGTGGTCAGATATGGCCGAGCGTGAATGATACTGTGCGGTATTGGCTTTTGTTTCAGATTAACACACGAGGACGTGTGTAACACAGGATGGCCGTGTCGCATCCGGGTCAATAGTTCGGAATATCAACGATACACAAACGTCAAAGTGACAGAATGGCCGTGTCGTGTTTGACGACTTTTAGTAATATTAAGACGGTGGTTTTGATTATTATTTTAAATGTTGAAATGTTGTTTTGATAAATATCACAAAATGAAGGGTAGACTCCGTAACGCCACAGTTATAAAATGGCGGTACGTGGACAGAGTCGTGGCATTCGTGTCAGACAGTGATTCCGTCCGTCTCAGTCAGTCAGTCAGTCAGTCGGTCTGTCGGTATGTGCAACGAAACTGTCGGTTTATCCTGTCATTGTGAAAGTTGTGTGTGTTGAGTTTCAATAATTATTATTCAAAAGGTTTTATTGACTTTTTATAAACTGAGTTCAACCAAATACGAGTGATGACGAAACTACCGCTCAGCCATCCCTGGCGCCCCGCCTCCGACATATATTTATATATATTACGAAACGAAATAAAAAAAGTTAATAGCTAAATAATGTTTCTCACGTAAATTAATACGGTAGGACTGGTGGTAGGACCTCTTGTGAGTCCGCGCGTGTAGGTACCACCACCCTGCCTATTACTGCCGTAAAGCAGTAATGCGTTTCGGTTTTAAAAGCGGCTCAGCCGTTGTAACTATAATTGAGACCTTAGAACTTATATCTCGAGGTGGGTGGCGAATTTACGTTGTAGATGTCTAAGGGCTCCAGTAACTACCTAACACCAGGTGAGCTGTGAGCTCGTCCATCCATCTAAGCAATAAAAGTAAAAAATCGTAAATTATGAAAGTAAATTGAGAGTTGGTAAATGATCAAACCTTGGTAACCGTACTCGTCGAACTCGCCAAAGACCTCCCTGTGAAATTTGACCCATTCTCGAATTTTCTGAGTTTCTTGCCGAACCTTCTCAGCGGGTCGCGATTCCGATCCGGTAGTAGATGCATTCGCGGAGCCTTTGGCTGCGTTGGGGCAGCTTTTGTATTATAAATACCAAGCCTCCCGGCTGAGCCCATACTCGCCCACCTGTCTTGGTGAAACTGGAAAGGGCCCTGGACCACCAGTAATCATTCATTCCAAAAAATATAGATAAAACAGCTCTTTTCGAAACGAAGTGACGAACGGACAACCTCAAGGAAGCGAAGAAGTGAATTGTGATGGTGAATTCTACCCTTAATTATCGTACTAACGTACGGGTCGTCGCATCCCGTTACGGGGGCGTGGAAAGGCGGGATTGTGGCTCCCTGCCTATTGAGGCAGGGGTAATAAGTTACAGGATTGAGCTGTTTGGGTCTGAGCTGATGGTGGGTGGGATTCTTCTTCTTCTTCTCTGGCTAGCTCAGGCGATAGAGCATGAGACTCTTAATCATCGCATTATTAAATTGAGTCTTAATTAGTATTTCAGTGAAGAGTTTTTATATTTTATCTCAGTTCGTTACAATCCGTATCTATTTCGTTAACAGACATAATTATTTCACAACGAAACAACCTTAGAAATATCAGGATACGCGAGAGCTTTGTATGTAACATTATCCTGAAGTAGCACAAGAATTAATTACTTTAATTTAGACCTATACGTAGAAAGAGTATTACCCAAGTTGCTCAGAGGTCATTAACCACTGATTACGACATAGCTTCCTGGCATAACGCGACCGCAAATTGTCAATTAATCAACTGCGTCGGTGGCGCGGTTTGATTTGAGCTTTGTTTAATGTTGGTTCTTGTTCGAAATTTAAAAAAAGAATAATAAGTTTAATTCTAAGCTCGAATTGGTCCAATTTAATGCCGCCTTAAAGTGACCTTCGACCTTTGAAGACCTTAAATCCAAAGTAGCCTCTTGCGAGTGTTACAGGTGTCATATATTTTGATTTGGTCGAAGATACCGCATCTCACGCAATGAAGCGGTAACTTGTGACTGCGACTTAGCTCTCACCTTCATATTATGTGTAGTGGACCGAAGTTCACCTTTCGAGCTTAAAAAAGCTCACGATATTTCCTAGTGCCGATACGGTACCGGACTATGAAAGGTGACATTTAACATATTCCCATCCAGCATCCAAGTGACAGTCGGATATAATATTATCGTGAAAGGTCCTCTAGTTTGAAGACTATTATTATCTCAATATAATTGTACAATATACCTTGCTGTTTCGTTTCAGATTCAAAATTACATCATAATAATGACCCTGTGAGGTCACGTCTCAAAATGAGTATCCCCAAGAAGGTGTACTCCTCTTTAGTTTCCTGTTAAGTGTGTTCATTGGCACTCACGGCAACGTTTGTTTTAAGATCATGATCTCATAACACTTGCGTCCAAGCTTTTAGTTACAAACACCCATGTCCAAATTAATGGATGACTCCATCCTAAAGTTCGACGTATTTATATGTATCAGTGAAACTTTCCAATAAGGAAAAGCTCTGTGGAAAACGGGAAAAAAGACGGTTATCCTCTAAGCGTATTTCAAGCTTGTCTGTGTGCGTCTCGTTATATACAGACCACAATGTTACACTTTTGTAACATTGCTATGGTGTCACTGGAATAGACGGGCATTACGAATTCGAATACGCTATGTAATTCCTCCCCTATGAATTCATCGTATTATATATTATAAGTATATGACTGGTGACGTCAGCGCCTTATGACGTCAGCGACTGGCGCCATGTTGTTTTTTACAAATTTGTTATTGTCATTGCCTTCCACAGAGACAGTAATTGGACGCACTTTTCCAATGAATTCGATTTATTGAATTTCACACATACAACAATAACAACATAATATAACGCCCGACTGCAGTTCTATCTCTTGCTCTAAAGCCTTACACATTCATATTTAGAACTCTTTTACCAACCTCATTGTCATTTCGTCTCATCACATGTCCATACCATCCTAAAAGCGCACTTTCAACACCTCTGTCACAGGTGCTACTTTCAGACTTCCTCTAACATATTCATTCCGTATTCTATCTATTCTCATTACTCCACACATCCATCGCAACATTCGCACCTCTGCTGCATGCAATCGCCTTTCATTCACCACTTTAGTGGTCCAACAAGCTGATTCATACAAGACGGCAGGCCTTGTTAAGGTCGAATATATCTTCCCTTTTAGGAATAGAAGAAGAATGTGTGAGTCACACGTGGTACACACAGAGTCTTATCTTTAAAGCCACGATGACTTTTCTATCTATACTAATGTCCCTTCCATTCAATCGACATCTTTGTAACGCTATTAGTCGTGTTACGTAACTTGCGTGTCTCGTGTAACTCCATTGCGCCTGTTAGGGGGTACCATAATTATACCATGTTCACTATTTTCACGTTATCCCACGTGTCTAACCATTGGCTTTGTATTTCTTTAATGGGGTTCCGTAGATGGTGTTTACCGCTTGCTATTCAGCTTTCTGAAAAGCGTCTTTAAGGTCGTTTTTTTTATGTTGCTACGCGTTGAAGTTCGGGATAAATAAAAAAATTATACCGGAGTACAAATTCAAAACTGTATTAGCACTTAGAACACTTCACAAGCACTATAAAATTCTCAATTCGCTTCTTCCGCTTCGCTTCAGGAGATCCGTTCGCTGCTTCGCTTCGAGTAGTTCCCATTACTAACTGAATGCATGCCATCTCTGCAACGCTTTCATAATCGAGACGAAATCCCTAGAATCGTCGAGAATATTCCGTAAAAGTCGAGTATTGTGTGTTTCCGCTATCTGACAATAGATGGCGTTGTACTTCTCGAGCGTTCTAGATGCTACTAGATTATATTATATGATATTCGTTCTACTATTCGGCGATAGATGGCGTTACTCTTACCAGCGTAACAATATATACCATAATAAATTCTCCAAGGAGTAGTTTGTTAAGACTGGTGCCACCGAGGTGCAGAAGTTAGCGGCTTGAGGGTCGTGGTTTCGATTCCTACATCGGGCAAACAGTTTGCTCTTCTTCGTCTGGGTGTTTATTGTCTATATATGTATATATTTAAACGTATATGACTATGTATGTTAATTTCTGGTACCCTAACACAGGGAATGCTTATTTGGGACCGGATAACCATGCGTGATTTATTCCCAGTTATTTATTATTGTTTATTTATTATTATTATAATTCGATGATATCTCTGTGTCATTTTACTAATGGTAAGATGTGTACAGTGCCCGGCGATAAATATTGCACATCGACCGTGGGAAAGAGACGGTTAATTTTTGCTTCGTAGAGCGGTATGTCTATCAAACGTTACCTAATTGACATTTAGTCTACATAGATACCGGATCGTTAGTGTTTCGTCGCACACGGGTAACGCTCTACAACAAAAACAAAATTTGACGGCTGTCTCTTTTTAAATATCGATGTGCAATATTTAATGTCAAGTACTGTAGTTAAGCCTCATGAGATCATCATCATTATCATCATCAGCCCACAGTCGACCTGCTTGACATAGGCCTCTCCCAATCCACACCACTGAGCCTGGTCTTTGGCTGTCCTCATCCACTTCCCGCCGTCCACTGTACAGAGGTCATCGCACCACTTAGCCAGGCGGCGTCCCACTTTTACTAATACCACGAAGAACTGTCAACATTCCGTTACTAGGACAAGATATAAACTTGACTTTTGAAATGTGGGCCGGTCTGGCTACTCTATTCTTTACATGCGGTGATGAGTTGTATTGTAAGTCCATACGGGTAGGATCCACTATCCGCCTATTTCTGCCGCGAAGTGGTCGTGGGTTTGAAGGCTGCGGTAGAGATAATTTAACACGGTTGAGACTACGATCTTATACCTCAAGATGAGTGGTGGCATTTACGTTGTGATGTCAATGTACTATGGTGGTTGTCTTGTACCAGTAAGTCGGGTAGGTACCATCACCCTGCCTATTTCTGCCGTGAAGCAGTAATGCATTTCAGTTTGAAGGGTGAGGCAGCCGTTGTAACTATACTAGATCTTAGAACTTATATCTCAAGGTAGATGGCGGCATTTACGTTTTAGATTTCTATGGGCTCCGGTAACCACTTAACACCAGGTGGGCCGTGAGCTGATCCACCCAACAAAACAATAAAAATAAATAAGAAAGAGAGTTTTAAACTGCTATAGAAGTGAGTTAAGAATTATGACACAAGGTGGGCGCCGCTGTTCACGTTGCTTGATGTCTATGGGCTCCGGTAATCGCTTAGCACCAGGTGGACCGTGAGGTCGTTCAACTGTCTGAGTAATAAATAGGAATTATTTAATATTGAAGTCACCATATTATTAAATGAGAACGAGTCATAATTTTATGACATTTGGTCGATCGCAAAACAAAACATGATTTTATTAGACGAAAGCTTTTAAATATAAAAGCTCAGACGTGGGATTATGGTTTCTTTATTTCGTTTAAGCTTTAAGCAATTTCCGACAAATGCTTTTGTTTTTATTCGAAGCCTACTTTCGTCTTGGCAAGGTGAATACGCCTCAGCGTATTTTGATGACCACCGAAAGTGAATTATTTACGTAATCCTATTAAAAAACAAAAATACACATTAATCAGGCAAATGGCCCAAATATGGGTCCATTTGATCCAACCATTACTGGTGGTCGGACCTCTTGTGAGTCCGCGCGGGTAGGTACCACCACCCTGCTTATTTCTGCCGTGAAGCAGTAATGCGTTTCGGTTTGAAGAGTGGGGCAGCCGTTGTAAAACTATACTTTAAGACCTTAGAACTTATATCTCAAGGTGGGTGGCGCATTTACGTTATAGATGTCTATGGGTTCCGGTAACCTCTTAACACCAGGTGGGCTGTGAGCTCGTCCATCCATCTAAGCAATAAAAAAAATAAAAAAGTCGATACGTCATATGGGTGATGTCCCACTTGTGCACTCTTCTCTGTGTAAAAAATCATTCAATAAAAGCGTCTAATTGTGAATGTTATGTACTTAATTGAATAAATAAAAAACGAAATAAAAAAAAAAAACATTTATTCCAAGCAATTAAATTTTTTTAAAGATATTCATGTTATTATTTTTAATTACTATAATAATATGCATGGACTCCTCTCATGTGAAGGCCTCCTCCAAACTTACTTTGCTGCTTAATTGCATACTTACAATTTGTCTTCAGGTCCATGTCAATGAAAACATTGAAGAATGATCAAAATTTTGGGTAATTGTTGTATTGTATGTTTTTTTTAACAATCACGCCACGTTAACTGGTCCCGTGATAAGTTCGTAAAGAGCTTGTGTTACAGATACCAGATAACGGAAATAAATGTAAGATTTTTATTATACACATACATAATATATTTCCATAGCTGTGGAAAAGACATTTTTTTATAATTATCATTGTTCTTGATTTGTGAATTTCAGATTGTATTTCCTTTGTCAATTTTCTTTTAGGTGGTTTGTGAAGTCTGCCGTTAAATTACGAATACTATTAAATTATTTTTGGTTTAATATGAAGTAATGTTGTACATAATATTGCGTCTTGTAGCTGTTGAGTCCCGTTCAGAAGTGAAGGTGGTTGTGTGTTTTTTCAAATATCTTCCCTTGGCGGGATTCGAACCCGCGACCTCCTGTGTAGTGACCATGTCACTTACCATTACACCAGACGGCCGTTTATTTATTTATTAAGTTGCACCAACAAAGTGATCATCAATACAAAACATTAACAAATTGAATGGTAAATTAAATTAAATTAAATTCATGGTAGATGTCACCTCAATTATAGGTGCAATCGACAGTGCATTAATATAAAAAAAAAAATATACAGCTAAGATTTGATTACATTTCATTCATTGCTTGCTTAAGATTAATTTAATTGGGAGATGATCCGCGACAGATTTTTCCTGTAAGTAGTGAGACAATTAGAAAAAACGTCTATTTCACTTAAAATAAGTTCAGCGCAATCGGACAACTCCGAAGGAACATTGACGGAGACCGCGCTACCGTGGACATTATTGTAGTCCCAAAGGATTCTGTATATGGGAGAGTAAGCACCTAAATTCGAACGAGTGAGCTTTCTTATAAACGGTTTATATTTCTTCGTTCTTGGTAAGTACTTAGGGGCTGATATTTTTATCTGGATATTTATGGATGGTATTACCCTGTCTTTGTCAGCACGAGTCTGCTCTCAGTGTAGTTGGACGTTAAGGGTTCTGAAGCTGGCAGTAACTGAAATAGGTGACCGTATTCAACACAGAGTTAGACGTGACACTTAGACAATAGTCTCTGAGTCTTAAGCGTGTCGCAATATCAATCTTAAGTTTCCGATACACTCACGTACCAGCTGTTTTTGAGTTACTAAGCGTCTCTTTAGCACTTGGGTAGGTGTTAGCAAACCTTCCCCTCCCAAGGAAGCTCCTATCCTACCAGTAATTTCAGTTAAAAAAACGGTTCTATCATGTTCCGTTATGAGTAGTTAGACAACTTAATGAAATTAGCGGGTTTTAACGTTTTATTGGAAATTTTGATATTTACCTGTGGGGTTTGAAGCCCGACATGTATTTGGTTGGTATCATAGCACGTCGTTTCGTTTTAGTAATACAAATATCGATAACTTCAATGTTTCATTCAATTCAGGACATCAATGTATTCTTCTTCCACTTCCAATTTTTCTATAAGTAAAACATTCCTTGCAATAAAACGGTTCCGTCTCAAGGCGCATATCGTTTATTTTAAAGGAGGAAAAGAGATGGAGATTCCTACTATATATTGCATTCTTGGTGGTGACAGTACGGTCGTTATGGACAAGGTTTATGGGCAACGGTTTATCACGGGATGAGTCGTTGTATGATTTACCATTGGTTCTCGATAGTGTTATATAACTCGCTTTTATTAGGATTACTTATATGTATGTGGTCATTAAATGAAATTTTAACAAACTACAACACGTGTGCCTTTCGAAAATCGCAGTCAAAACAATGAGGTAACTGTAACAATAAAATTAAAGCAAAAAATTCTGTCTATTATTAGTAAAGACAATATTGTTTTGAAAAATGTTACTTGGAAAACGCAAAAACATAGAACTAACATAACTAGAGGTCCCGCAATAGTCGAAATTCGACTATAATTAATTGGAATTGTAAGTTTGTACACTATTATGATTGTATTTTTTACTTCTATAATCACAAATTTCACCAAGACTACACTATAAAAAATATTAACAAAGGCAAACAATATTTAATCTATTCTCAATTTGACAACAGACGCCAAGAACAAAAGTTTGACAATAAATAGTATGCATGCGTGTGTGCGTTAAATACATGGTATGTAGTGTGTGTAATGTTTTCTTTATTGATTTTTTTTTTTTTTTTTATTGCGTAGATGGGTGGACGAGCTCACAGCCCACCTGATGTTAAGTGGTTACTGGAGCCCATAGACATCTACAACGTAGACGCGCCACCCACCTTGAGATACAAGTTCTAAAATCTCAGTATAGTTACAACGGCTACCCCACCCTTCAAACCGAAACGCATTACTGCTTCACGGCAGAAATAAGCAGGGCGGTGGTACCTATCCGCGCGGACTCACAAGAGGTCCTACCACCAGTAATTACGCAAATTATAATTTTGCGGGTTTGATTTTTATTACACGATGTTATTCCTTCACCGTGGAAGTCAATCGTGAACATTTGTTGAGTACATATTTCATTAGAAAAATTTGTACCCGCCTGCGAGATTCGAACACCGGTGCATCGCTTCAACACGAATGCACCGGACGTCTTATCCTTTAGGCCACGACGACTTGATTTAATGTAGCTTTTATGCATTATTTAAAAAAAATATTAGCATTGTGCACTTCTTCTCTATATTCTCTATAACTGTGGAAAATTTCATACTCCTCCGTCCGCGTAATTTTCATAAAAAGGGATACAAAGTTTTTGTTTCACGTATTAATATATAGATTTTCGTAACAAAAGTAGCTCTATTGTTACAGTCCACTGACACATTAAATTTCGCGTGGAATTTTTTTTTTGTTGCTTAGATGGATGGACGATCTCACAGCGCACCTGGTGTTAAGTGACAACTGGAGCCCATAGACATCTATAACGTAAATGCACCACCTTGAGATATAAGCTCTAAGGTCTCAAGTATAGTTACAACGGCTGTTCTACCCTTCAAACCAAAACGCATTACTGCTTCACGGCAGAAATAAGAAGGGTGGTGGTACCTAACCGTGCGGACTCACAAGAGGTCCTACCACCAGTAATTACGCAAATTATAAATTTGCGGGTTTCATATGTAAATAATGGAATATTACTTGGGTTTTATTAATCGAAATGAATCTATATTAGCTTTGAGTTAACACCAATATACTTTGTTACAATTATTGCTCAAAATACAGTTAATCATAACATATAATTTGCGGTTTCCATATAGCGATGGGTGGCATGAACTTGAACTTCAGAAGAAACCGTCGCCTATGCTCTTAGAATAGTCAATTCTGCCTATTCATATTAACCTTACGCCAATACATAGTAATTAGGTGAGGTTTCAAAGCGAACATCTATATATTAATACGTGAAGCAAAATCTTTGTATCCCTTTTTACGAAAATTGCGCGGACGGAGGAGTATGAAATTTCCCACACTTATAGAGAATATAGAGAAGGAGTACAGAATGCCAATTTTTTATTTATTGTGCATTAATAATACACAAATTCTACTAATATACTAATTGTGCACTGCGCACAATGCTAATATATGTTTTAAATAATGCATAAAAGATACATTAAATCAATAAAGAAAACATTACACACACTACCATGTAGGTATTTGACACACACACACGCATGCATACTATTTGTTTATTGTCAAACTATGTTACTGCTTAAAGTCTGTGGTCAAATTCAGAATAGGTTATGTTGTTTATCTTTAATATTATTTGTCTATAGTGTAGTTTTGGCGAAATCTATGATTATATTATATACGTATTATTAGTCTTTGACAATAGAACCTTAATAATGTTCAAGCTTATAATTTCAATTAATTATAGTCGAATTTCGACTACTGCGGGACCACTAGTCTATATATTAATACGTGAAGCAAAAACTTTGTATCCCTTTTTACGAAAATTGCGCAGACGGAGGAGTATGAAATTTTCCATACTTATAGAGAATATAGAGAAGAAGTGCACAATGCTAATATTTTTTTAAAATAATGCATAAAAGATACATTAAATAAATAAAGAAAACATTACACACACTACATACCATGCATTTGACGCACACACGCATGCATACTATTTATTGTCAAACTTTTGTTCTTGACGTCTGTTGTCAAATTGAGAATAGATTAAATATTGTTTGTCTTTGTTAATATTTTTTATAGTGTAGTCTTGGCGAAATTTGTGTAAAATACAATCATAATAGTGTACAGACTTACAATTCCAATTAATTATAGTCGGATTTCGACTACTGCGGGACCACTAGTACGTATAATTACATTGCGTACGTCTGTTTAGTAAATGGATTTGCAAGACAATTCCAATGTTCGTTTAATTCATAGCGTAAGTGTCGACCTGTCAGACATCTCTGTCTGTTACGGTAACGTCCGTTGTAACACCGACGTGTAACAAATAGTCTTATTATTATTGAAGTAATGCTTCTTATCGCTCGCTTGACTTGGGGTTTAAGCTGGTAAGTGCGTGACGAGAGCGTTACGAAAAGTGTGATCGGGCTAGGCGAACGGAAGATGAGAGGGAGATATAAGTTAGTGAAGATAGAAAGAGACAGCTACGTTTCGTATATAACTGTAGAGGCCATCGGAGTAGAGTTCATCCATACTACCTGGAGCCACTGCGGTCATCCACAGTGCGTTTCCAGAGGTCTTTTTTGCCACGTACTATCCGGCTATGGAATGAGCTCCCCTCCACGGTGTTTCCCGACCGCTATGACATGTCCTTCTTCAAACGAGGCTTGTGGAGAGTATTAAGCGGTAGGCAGCAGCTTGGCTCTGTCGCTGGCCTTGGTGAAGTCCACGGGCGACGGTAACCACTCACCATCAGGTGGGCCGTATGCTCGTCTGCCTACAAAGGCAATAAAAAAAAAGATCCAAGAGAGAGAGAGTTGATAACACATATTTTCTTTGTCTCTTTCTCTCACAGCCAGTTACGTTTCGTATAACTAAGATACAGTGTAGGCCTATTGTATGTGGTCTCCTAACCTAATCTGTAGTAGTTTCCACCACTCCTGACTTTACTTGTAATACTTTAATAATAAAACAAATACTCCAAGGCATGTTGCTTCAGGCATCTAGCCGCCCCAAACTACGATTACCTTTACTATGGGAACAAGCAATTATGTACTTATGATCGTATTAACATGTACGTATACCGATTTTAAAGACTCAAGCCTCAAGAGAAAATTAACCTGATCGTAACAAAAAATTATCCCGATGTCGGAGTAAAACATTCGACTGTCGTCGGTCCAGAAGTCGGGTGCGCTTACTCATACGCCAATATAACAAACCAATGTACATACAATAACAAACAATGGTGTTTGCTTTCTGATTACTATGGACCCAGAAAACCCTTGGATTTCAAATCAGCTGCATAATCATCCATGCATCACATGCAAAAACAAAGAAAAAACACGTGTGGCACTCGGAAACTGCCGCGGTAAAGCTATTGCATTGAATTTTTTATCAACTTATACAGTTATAATTTAATACTAATAATACATTAATAAAATAAGATCACGCTATATTTATAAACATTAACAAAAGCAAAACATTAACTGTCCCCTTCACACTCATAAGCTAGACCGCGCGAGAGAAAGATGGGCAGACTTTTCACGATGCGCATGCAATGCAACGTCACGCCACGCGCTTATTCACAAACACTACACAAGCGCAACGTGTGAATGTATTGCACGCGAGCTACATGGTAGGCGGAATGGGGAGTGTTAGGTTTTATTTATGTTACGGAATTTCTTGATTCGGTCGCCGCGCTCAAAGCCCTCAAAATATTATTTAATTTTTATTAGTGATTAGTAAATTCGGAGTGCACATCAAAATTAAATATTCGTTTGGTTCACATCGGTGTAAGCCCCTAGTCTCTCCCAACTCCCACATCGACGGAAGAGGATTGCACGGACACAATGTGCATGTCACTACCATCAATCCGATCCCTTCACGTGTATAGCTCAGATACGGCATCGAAGATAGATTAGCTCGCCTCACCCGGTCCGGCTCTTCGGCCTAGTTTATGATCTGTTCGAGGAATGCGGTTTTGATGTTAACGTTCGCTGGTTTTGTGATTACGTCCAATTCGAGTTGCCTCTTAATTATCATTGTATTATCGGAAATGTTCTAGAAGAATTGAGACATTTTGTATTGGCTGTGATATCGTCAAATAGCACTTTTTTTTCCTACCTAAGCTGATAGCCATGAGAGGCTATTTCAGCGTAACCTTAACTAGTAGGTGAGCTCGCGGGGCTCAAACTGGAGTGATGCTAATACTAACCCTAGTAAGAGCAGTGTTTCGCGTAATCTACCACCGGATCGGAAACGCGACCCACTGAGAAGATCCGGCGAGAAACTCAGTGGGCTAAAAATAGCACGCCAGAGTGGCGATAACATAGAAAGACTGGGAAAGTGGAAGGCAAAAGACCGAAGGGCAGGTCTCCCAAGCGCTGATCAGACCAAATCCGTACCGCACTGAACACTACCGTATGTGGAGCGGTTCACGACGTCGAGGACAGATGGACTTGGGGTGATATAGTCTACCGGAAGATTCTGATCTCACCGAAGTGACAACCCTCAGCATTTTTTTTTTATTCCTCAGATGGATGGACGAGCTCACAGCCCACCTGGTGTTAAGTGGTTACTGGAGCCCGTAGACATCTAAAACGTAAATGCGCCACCCACCTTAAGATATAAGTTCTAAGACCTCAGTATAGTTACAACGGCTGCCCCACCCTTCAAACCGAAACGCATTACTGCTTCATGGCAGAAATAGCCGGGGTGGTGGTCCTACCACCAGTAAACTGTTACTTTTACCAGTTTACTGCTGACAGGGCATCATGTGAGCCCGCAAGAGTGGGTACCACAACCCTGCCTATTTCTGCCGTGAAGCAGTAATTCGTGATCCACGCAGCCGAAACTGTGGATGGAAGGCTACATAGTTGAGCATATAATACAACTGAGAGATGGATTACAAGCGTCACGTCTAATTGTGGTTTGATAAACTAATTATTACTGGTCAGCGCACAAGGTTTGTGTGAAATGAGACATACTGCACCTACAATATGACAAAAGTAATTTATTTATACGAATGATTTTTTATTGAAAAATATGTGGTGGTTAACATAATATTCTAATGTCGTCCGGTAGTATTTTAGTCCTCAATGGTGACCACAAAATCTGTTAAGTTTTTAAATGTCAGAAATAATACAATGACCATAATATCTAATACAACAAATACTACTACAACAATACTAGCTTAGAATGTCAAGATATTTTTGGTTAAATTTTAATTTTTATTTCTTTTTATTGCTTAGATGGGTGGACGAACTCACAGCCCACCTGGTGTTAAGTGGTTACTGGAGCCCATAGATATTTACAATGTAAATGCACCACCCACCTTGAGATATAAGTTCTAAGATCTCAGTATAGTTACAACGGCTGCCCTACCATTCAAACCGAAACGCATTACTGCTTCACGGCAGAAATAGGCAGGGCGGTGGTACCTACCCGTGGTGGTACCTACCTCTTATAAATTACCATATTCGTTCGTTTGTGGTATTCATTCCCTACACGTCATTAACCTCTTCCGGGACATTGGGACATATTAAGTGTGCATTTGGTATTTTTGTTATTCTGTGCGCGATTTAGTAAAAACTGATTGTATATTAAAACTGTTTGTTTTAATGAAATTTTAGATTTTCATAATTAGTTGATTTATTTAAATTTTAAGTTTTTAAATAAAATTTTAGATCGTAGATTTTTATGAGTAGTTGATTTATTTAGAAAAAAATATGTTATTGACATTCATAGTTATAGTGTAAGTTATATCTGTCTGTTTAGCGTCAAAGCACTCCAACGAGGTTTCCTCTATATTTGCAGTGCGATTAATTGTTATTGATAAATTATTCCAATTATCCGATATAGTATTCGATAATCGCAATAAACGAATGAATGAATAGATTAGATTAGATTATTAGATTTGTAGGGATGCGTCTCGATTACAATTAATTATAGGGATTAATAATAGGGCTGCGTGTGTCACTGTTTTATCAAGATTCTTAAATATGTCAATAGCTTATTTTATACTATTACAAAAACTATTTTTAATAACGCTTAATACTTCGGCGCTGATCTAAGCGTCATATTTTACATCACATTATATGCTAATTACATATACAACTAAGTGTTTCGGGTCCCCCTCACATGTCGGTCTGGGGACCGGCGATGGGGGCCTAAGAAGACGACGTGCAAGCTGCTCTGCACGCGTTTTGCGCAAGAGCATCCGGGTGATGGAAGGCCGGCTATCCTAGACCCACGCTGGTTCTGGTCCAGCGGGGTATTCCGTAGGATAGCTCACTCTAACCGGCGCCATCTAGGCGGGCTTCAGATAGCCTGCCGACCGAGAGGGCTGGTGGTCGTGTCCCGAGGGGGAGGGTGATGGGAGAGATGTGCTCCGCACTAAACGCTTCACTTTCCCCCCTTTGCCTCTTCGTGAGTTCTGTCTCATGCGAGGTTTGGACGTTGGTTGTTGAGCGACAGGAGGTTTTAGTCAGTTCGACTCTGACATACCCCACCCTCCATCCCCAGTGGAGGGCGGAAGTCCGGCAATTTCCTCCTGACCAAAACAAAAAAAAAAAAAAAACATACGCAACATAAACATTTTAATGGGATCCCATTAAATAATAGTGATCTTAAAATAGAGAACCGTGATAGTTTAAACCAATACTTACCATGGATTTTTGAGTAATGAGTATTTCAGTCATTACTTCTCTACATTACTTTAGAGACTTTAGACACGACCCACTGAGTTTCTCGTCGGATCTTTTCGGTAGGTCGCGATTCCGATCCGGTGGTAGACTCAGCTAAGCACTGCTTTTGCTAGGGCCTGTGTTAATAAATTCTCCGTGAGCTCGCCTAACCGGAGTAGTTAGAGTAGCACCTTAGGGCTTAGGCGAATAGGTAGGGAACAAAAATTTAAGAAAAATACTATTTACAAATAAAGCGAAGATAGTCGAGTTTTTTCGGTTCTGTTTTATTCTGACTCTTCTTGGAAACGATGGTTGAGTTTATTTTGACTTTCAATATGTTAAATGACATCTTAATATACATACTTAATAGTTTTTTTACTGGTGGTAGGACCTCTTGTGAGTCCGCACGAGTAGATACCACCGCCCTGCCTATTTCTGCCGTGAAGCAGTAATGCGTTTCGGCTTGAAGGGTGGGGCAGCCGTTATAACTATACTGAGACCTTAGAGCTTATATCTCAAGGTGGGTGGCGCATTTACGTTGTAGATGTCTATGGGCTCCAATAACCACTTAACACCAGGTGGGCTGTGAGCTCGTCCACCCATCTAAGCAATAAAAAATAAAAATAAAAATTCTCTTTACAATGAACTTTATAAATTCTTATTTCGAAAAATGCCTATGGAACACGACAAGCTACACGACAAAATGTGTAAAATTAAAAGGTAAAATAAAATGAAAAATTAGAGAATCATTTTTATTTAATTACACATTTACTTACAAATGTACTTTGTATAAAAACTATATTACTATATTTTATATATTCGCACATTTAAAAACTAATAATAATGTCAATGTTAAGGGTGATTTTTTTAAAAATAAATTTACAAAGTATTTTTTTTTAATTAATTTCCTATCCTATTTTTACAGAGATGGCCAATGATAATTTAATTGTTTTATATCTAAATTATTCTTATATGTATACATTACAAGCGCTAAAACGAACACACAGTAACATGTAAGTAATGAGGAAGGAAAAAATGTAAAACTGAAATAAGATAATAGACCTCATCATTTGGTTTCACGAACCCCTGCCTATTAAAAAGATACAAACTTAATCTAATTAAAGCAATTTTATAGTCATTAGTTCGAATGAATTAAAATTACGTTATTTAAAAATAGATAGAGGTTTTTGAAAATATCGAAAGCTATTACGGGATATTAAGATGATGCTTGAACTTTTTTTTTTTATTGCCTAGACGTGTGGACGAGCTCACAGCCCACCTAGTGTTAAGTGGTTACTGGAGCCCATGGACATCCACAACGTAAATGCGCCACCCACCTTGACATATAAGTTCTAAAGTCTCAAGTTTGGTTACAACGGCTGCCCCACCCTTCAAACCGAAACGCATTACTGCTTCACGGCAGAAATAAGCGGGGCGGTGGTACCTACCCGTGCGGACTCACAAGAGGTCCTGCCACCAGTAAAAACTGAATCACATAGGTCGTTTTCATTGGTTAAAGATAACATTCTACAGAATACCTAAATTACGCCTATACATAAGAGCGGCTAAGAAAATGTCAACCTATTTTTGCATTCATTGACATTGATTGCTAGCTTTTTTTGTTTGATTCGTCCAGTGACCAGTCAAAATTACCGAAGCCGTGTCTTTTTTTTATTTTTTATTGCCCCTGTAGGCAGCCGAGCATACGGCCCACCTGATCGTGAGTGGTTACCGTCGCCATGGACTTCAGCAATGCCAGGGGTAGAGCCAAGCCGCTGCCTACCGCTTAATACTTTCCACAAGCCTCATTTGAAGAAGGACATGTCATAGCGCTCGGGAAACACCGTGGAGGGGAGCTCATTCCATAGCCGGATTGTCCGTGGCAAAAAAGACCTCTGGAAACGCACTATGGATGACCGCAGTGGCTCCAGGTAGTATGGATGAACTCTACTCCGGTGGCGGGCGGTGCGATGGTAAAAACGAGACGTTGGTATCATCTCGAACAATTCCTCAGAGCACTCCCCATGGAACATGCGGTACAAAATACAGAGGGAACCGAAGTCTCTCCGCAGACCCACGTCTTAGTATAATGGTGGGAATTAATTTAGAGTTCAATAGAATTTCTGGAAGAACTCTAAAAGCCACTTCGAATGATTATGTTTCATATACTACACTTGTGTGCTTTCGCAGCTTAACGCTAATAGCTGCTATTATCAAGGCTTTAAGCCTGAAGGAGCACTAAATTAACAAAGTAGAATAAATCCAACTGTTTGCTGCCAAATTCTAAGTGATAGCTTAGTACCAAGAGATAAAAAAAAACACTAAAATTACCGAACAGGTACACCTTATATCATGAACTAAGGGAATAAAATAGCGAATTACTGAGTGGCGATATTCAAATTTGTCACAGATGAAGATGAGGGAAACTGGAAGTTCCATCTTCATATATGAGTAGAAACTGTAGATACAGAGACATTCGATATTCCAGGCTTCACTTGGTTAGCATTAAGGTCTTCTTTTTGCTGTACCCGTCTTTTTGGGCCCAGAAGGAGCTTCTGAAGTTGGCAGACAGGTGCTTCAACGAATAAGTATAACGGGAGAGCGAATAAATACGTGGTGCTTACGATTCCCGCGTAAAGCATAATCTGAAAAATTTATTGACTCTTATAGTATTCTGTATATTTTTTTTTTTTTTTTTTTTTTTTTTTATTGCTTAGATGTGTGGACGAGCTCACAGCCCACCTGATGTTAAGTGGTTACTGGAGCCCATAGACATCTACAACGTAAATGCGCCACACACCTTGAGATATAGTTCTAAGGTCTCAGTATAGTCACAACGGCTGCCCCACCCTTCAAACCGAAACGCATTACTGCTTCACGGCAGAAATAGGCAGGGCGGTGGTACCTACCCGTGCGGACTCACAAGAGGTCCTACCACCAGTGAGTTTGTTGGATATTTGTTCAATTATATCTTATAGTTAAGATTTTATAATATTTAACCGGCTCAAAGGTTTCGCTACTAGACCATTGCCAGTGCCATTTAATCTGAAAGGAAATTATTTTATTCTCATTCGAAAATAAAAATTATTGTTTCTCTGAATTTATCGACTATGACAAGTTAAATACTAGGACGTTTCCATTCGGGTATTTCGTTGGGTTTACATAAGCTCTCTGGACACAACGAAAACTGCTTTTGGAGTTTAATACGCATATATGTTCTATAAAAAGTAAACGTAACTAGCATAATGTTCAAATACTTCAGCTATCTCTATTACCACGAAAACAATATCCGAAAAGGCGAAAAAAATAATAGTAATCAATAATAACAAGGTTTAACTTTAAGCGTAGTCTTGTTTCCATTGAGGCTTTTAGGGCTTAAGCATGAATTCTTTCCGAATTTGAATACGAATATTTATTATTAGTTTATCAGTAAATGAAGATAAGGTACATAGTATTACTATATTATTATATCACGCGAGTTCGATGACCCGTTCCTAAAATAAAAACAAAACTGAACAAGAAAATTCGTATTATTCAAATGAAATGCCTTTTTGTTCTTTCTTCGGAGTTTAGGATTCTCTAGTGGATTTTCGTCTTCAAATTCCAATGATAAGTCCAGTGGATTTTTTTTGATTATTATACCATTATAAATATGATTATATTTAGAAATAGCATTTACTTACAGCTTAGTTACTAGAGGAAGAGGTAGACCTAAGAAAAAATGGATGGATTGTGTGAACGACGATATGTGTAAGAGGGGAGTGAGCGAAGAAATAGTATATGAAGAGTACGGAAGGTGAAAACATGTTGCGCCGACCCCAGGTGACTAGAAGAAGGGCAGGGGAATAATGAGTATTTACTTACAGCTGTATAATCAGTAGCATAGAAAGACCGTCTCATCTGACCACCGTAGGTCCTCAAAATCGTGGCGTGAAGCAACATGGCGCAGTAAGACATCCTTCCCAAGGGTTGCAAGGGACCCCACTCTACCGCGCTCACGTATATCTCTGAAAATTATAATTTATGAACGTTTGTACATAGACATATATACAGTACGTCAATAGACAGTGCTCGGAGCTTAAATCCGTGATAGACGTCAATTTAATATCTGTCTTTTTAGTGATATCAGTTTTGATTAATTAACATCGTAACACTGTAAAATACAATTCAGAGTTCGCTTCTGAAGGTGGCTGGAGTTAGTCATGATCAGATGTCTATGTACCTTAACTTACTTTAATACCAGATGGAGTGTGAGCCCGTCTACCCGTATATAAAAAAAAACGAAGGCATATATATGCGCAACGCTCTCCGCGTTCCAGACCGGTTTGGTGCGTCAAACTGTTCCTCCCCTTATCCCGCATTATGAGGGGTCGGCAAAGCATCTGATCATGCTGCATAGGGATATGGCATGAGTTTTACGATCGGTCGCTTATCTGAAGTCAACCCTTCTTGGAGATCGCATGGGACCATTATTGTGGTAGCCATAAGAGGTCCCATAGTCGTCTTTTATGACACGCGCGCAAGATATGGGTAGATCCATTCCTAAGCCAGCAGCCGCACGGCAGATTTCGTGCGTCAATGAATTGTAAATTAAATTATATTACACAAAAGTAGCATTAGTATTTTGGAGGCTACCAACTGCCTGTCTTGGTTTTTGGGAACGCTTCTAATGCATCCAATATAAAGGGAACAATTAAGCAGATAGATCGCATTTCTCACGTGAGAATCATTAGCCAAGACCTTAAAAACTGTGCAAAATTCAGACCGATCAAAACGAAATTACCTTCATCGCACTTGCAATTTCTTAATTTGATCAAAAATGTTAAGAATTTATGTTGAAAGTAAGTCTTCTTCTACTAGTAGAGGATACGATAATCCATAGTCAAAACAAAGGTAATTAATAATGAAGGTAAAAAATGGTAATACTTACTATTACATCTGAAGAAGTATCCAATGAAGAAGACGCACATGGCCAAAGCGAAAAAGTTCTGATTGAGAGCGTTGAAGATCGCTGATTCAAAGACCGAAGCTTCGCGGTGGTGAAGATCCCAGCCCATTAGGACAGTACCTAGAGCTATTGGTACTGAAGCTATGAAGAGAAGTCTCATTAGCTGGAAGAAGACCAGATTTGGTTATATCTAGAAATTTAAAATTAGTAAGTGATTTATTGATTACATAATTGATCATATCGCTAATTGCTGCCACAACTTATATTAGTTAAGAGCTAGTAGCTAGTGACTGTGAAGCTATAACATTATTTATTTTAAATAAGCAATTAAAAGCTCATATCTTTTTATTTTATTTTATTTTTATTGCAAAGATGAGTGGACGAGCTCACAGCCCACCTGGTGTTAAGTGGTCACTTGAGCCCATAGACATCTACAACGTAAGTGCCGCCACCCACCTTGAGATATGAGTTCTAAGATCTCAAGTATAGTTACATATCTGTGTTGTGTTGCATGTTTTTTGTTAGATTTTTAACAGAATGCCTATGATAAACTTACAAAAGAGCTGCCCAAATCCCATTTCTCGTTCTGGGCTTTTCTATAGAAGTAAGCGGTGAGAACTCCTAAATGGTAACCGGCCCAATTTCCTTGCGCTGACACGTAGGCGTGATAGAAAGTGTCATTGTAACCGAATATATCTCTTATGGATCTGAAAATAGGTTATTTATTGCACTGATATTTAGTTCGATCAAAACTTTTCTTACGTAACCATTTAATAAGAGTTAGATGTGCCGAAACACTTAACTCTGGAAACTAAAGATAAATTTAATGCGATTTTCGAGAAAGTGATTTAGTTTGTCGATAAGGACTGCGTTTAGGTCACAACAGTGTACAAATGGCGAAAATTAAAAATAAATTACATAATTCTTCTCAGTCGTATGCACTCTTGGCAGAGTGGTCGTGGTCATCACTTCGGGTGGTGGTCAGCTTCACCAGAAATTACATAATACCTATATAAAGTGGATGTGTCTATGTTCTCTATAGATTCATGAACGGGTATACTGAATTCGATGAAATTTTCAGGAAACTTTCGTTCAATCTAGTGATTGCTCCTCTGAAGTTTGCCAACCATCGGTTCAAAGTCAAGTCAAATATCGGCTCGCAAATCGGGTCGCGTTTGACTAGTATACAATTGTTGTAGTAAATGAGTATTGTACAGGTTACAAGTACAGTTTATTCAATGTAGGTAGCTGCGGTAGGCAGCGGCTTGGTTCTGCCCCTGGCATTGCTGAAGTCCATGGGCGACGGTAACCACTCACCATCAGGTGGGCCGTATGCACGTCCGCCTACAAGGGCAATAAAAAAAATGTACAATCCAAGACTTCTTCACGTTTGATATACGAGAGTAAAAATAGGTCATTAAAAACACCATATGGCAGTGTTAAAAAAATCTGATTTTTATGATAATTCGTTGACTACCTACCTAAAATTATCGCCTGGCATTCATAAAACTGGGTTTTTTTATTTTATTTTATTGCTTAGATGGGTGGACGAGCTTACAGCCCACCTGGTGTTAAGTGGTTACTGGAGCCCATAGACATCTACAACGTAAATACGCCACCCGTATATATGTAACTATACGTGAGACCTTAGAACTTATATCTCAAGGTGGGTGGCGCATTTACGTTGTGGATGTCTATGGGCTCCAGTAACCACTTAACACCAGGTGGGCTGTGAGCTCGTCCAACCATCTAAGAAATAAAAAATAAAAAAAACCAACCTTGAGATATAAGTTCTAAGGTCTCAGTATAGTTACAACGGCTGCCCCACTCTTCAAACCGAAGCGCATTACTGCTTCACGTCAGAAACAGGCGGGGTGGTGGTACCTACCCATGCGGACTCAAAAGGTCCTATCACCAGTAAAGTATTCACATATTTGCCAACTAACTACCTAGATTTAGGAATAAAATAATAATGAATGGTTTATTAACTTTCAACTTCTTCACTTAATGCTTTTTGATTTTATTTTGGTGTTCTTTTGTTACCATTTACCTTTTGTTAGTTACATTGCCTATTTAATTGTTAGAGTTAGATTGCCTATTGTTTGAGTGGCAATTTTCAAGCATCTCAATATTATGTAATTTGAACAAAATGTTCTACTGTAAATTCGCTTAACAAAACCTACGCATTCATAACGAATACGTAAATGACTGCTTTGTTTATCTGACAACCGATCGAAGCGTATTAATTGTTTCCCAAGAAATACAAATTCGGATATTTTACATTTGAGGAGCATTCAGCCGTTGAATAAAGAGATCGCACGGAATCCTATCTTAGAAATTTCCATTCCACTGTTATTTAAGGTTCGTCGATTGGATACATTGGTTATTAAGTACGCGCAAAAATATGTCGAACAAAAGGCAGTGGCTCTGGCAGTGAATTATTTGAAGAGCATTGTTGCAGAAAGAGAAACGCCGCTGACTCCGGACTCACTTGGCGTGATTGCTAATTAAGAGGATTAGTGTGAGGACAAAGGCCAATTAGGAACCATGTTTATTTTCTATAAAATGTTATTTAATGTTCGTTTTAGTCCATGATACATTGTCGTTATTTTCTAACGTCCAAAGTGATGCATACGCTTTTTAATGAAGCAGGTAAATATAAGAAAATGTGGTCAATTGAAGGCCGCTGGTGGCGATTGTATGTTGGACCAACGTACTGGTCTTATTGGGCTAATAGGCTCACCAATAAGATTTGCGGTCTATCTGGTGTTATGTGGTTGCCATAGTTAGGTACTGCCACCTTACCTATTGCTGCTACTTGTAGATGCGTTCTAGTTTTGAGGTCAAGGCAACCGTTGTACAATTGTGATTTAGACCTTATGCTCTATCGGTAATGCAGTATTCATTCACGCGATATCTATTGGCTCCGGTAACAATTCAACTTGCGATAGACAATGAGATTCTCGTTGGTATAGTTGACATAATCTTCCTCCTCCTCGCGTCGTTTTCCGTATTACTAAGGGTCGTGAATCCCTCGCTGCATCAGTTTCTCCTGTACGATTTTCCTCCATCTGCTGCGATCCTTAGCTTCATAAAGGGCATTGTGGAAGTTGATGTTCAGAGAAGATCGTATAGAAGAAGTGGACATAATATACATGTAGAATTGGGAATTTGTGAATAATTTACAGCTAATACTCACTCCGGAAAAATGCTGACTCTGATGGGGAGGAGTTTCATGAAATAGCTCTGGAGAAACGGTATAAGAAGACTAATAGCCATGATCACAGACAGAACTGGCACACCGCTTCTTGGCCAACGCCAGATGACCAGCAATATTACGAATGTCATCAAGAATAATTGTGTATCGGTTCCTAAGTACCTGCAAATATAATTTTTTGATTATGTTCAATTAGACTTTGCTATGAATACAAGTAAAATATAATTTTATTAAAATGGAACTATTGATAATTCACAAAGAGATGTGCAATAGGAGTATGTAATAATATTGAGGGTGCTTTTTTTTCTACATGAAGTTTTCACTTTATAACACTTATTTGATAAATCGCGCGCTGGATGGTATAGAGGTGAAACCGGACATGGGCGCATATACATATGTATGAGAGTAATCAGCAGTGGTCACGATGAAGCGATTTTTATGAGGCATTGCCCTATCGAAGTAGGAAATCTGTCGTGAAAATTTTATCTATATATTAATACGTGAAGCAAAAACTTTGTATCCCTTTTTACGAAAATTGCGCGTACGGAGGAGTACGAAATTTCCCACACTTATAGAGAACTAGCGACCCGCCCTCGCTTCGCTTCGGAAACATTAAAACACACATGAAACAAAAAAAAAAAAATTAAAAAAAAGTTAAAAAAAGTTGCCTATGTTCATCAGGGACAATGTCGGCTTCTAATGGAAAAAGAATTTTTCAAATCGGTCCAGTAGTTTCGGAGCCTATTCGAAACAAACAAACAAACAAATCTTTCCTCTTTATAATATTAGTATAGATATAGATATAGCGAAGGAGTGCAGATTGCTAATTATTTTTTAAATTATGCATTAATAATACATTAAATCAATAAAAAAAAACATGACACACACTACCATGTATTTGACACATACACAGATGTGTACTTTAAGTTTATTGTCAAACTTTTGTTGCTCTGTTAGTCTGTGGCACTGAAGTATGAAGCTTATCTATGGTCTGTGGTCAAATTGACAATAGGATAATATTGTTTATTTGTCTCTAGTTTGTATGTATAATAATATTTTTTTTTTTTCAGAATTATATTCCATATGAAGTGTTAGTAATACAAAATCTTGAAGTGTTAGTAATACAAAATCTTTCTTAAAAAAAAACAGTTCATTTTATTTATTTGACATTGACCATGACTGGTCTTGAGCCACTTCATTCCGGCGCCTCAGTATAGGGCAGCATTAGCGACTCCCTATCGCGGTCAGGAGGATGTTCGGGCTGTATAAATGTTTTGATTTGGCTATATACATATTTAATTAAAATAAAATATTATTGACACAGTCGCATTGCTTGAAACAGCTACACAGCGAATCTCATCCATTAAACTATGTTGACCTCAAAAGACATCAGATTAAAGATAAAGTTACGAAATTATTCCATTAAGAAAATCTTAAAACAACACCTTATTATCTGACACAAAGGACAGTTTATAGCAATTGGAGACGCGTGAAAAATTATGCATTTACGCAAACATTGAAAGCATATTGCATGTAATTGCATACACGGATGTACATATGTACAATCATGCGTAGATTTACATGCTAGCGATTTGTTTTGATCCCGCTGTAAAAAGTCGTTAGTAATTGTTTTTCTTGGTGACAGTATCAGGTGACAGTATGGTACCCAAGGGATGGAGCGAGGAGCCGAGGTCGCAAAACCAAGAAGATGGGAGGACGAACTTAAAATTACCTGTGGACCCCTTTGGGTTAGAGTAGCAGCAGACAAAAAGCAGTGGAAAGAGTTGGAGGAGGCCTTTGCCGAAAGGCACACCGAGACAAGAGACATTTTGTAGTATAAGTAGATTTAATTTTTTATATTTTGTTTTAATTTGTTATATTGTTTTTAGTTATTTTTTAGTCTACTTAAAATTATTAACTTAAAATGTAAAATTTTCGGGAAATAAAGGCTTTATTATTATATTATTATTATTATTAATTGTTTTTGTTACAACTTGTTTAAGAAGTGACTTCTGGATATTACGCAGAGAAACCACCTGAGTCTGATAGGACGTTTGCGATTTGCCTAATAAAAATATATATCTTTCTTTAGACATACCGGATCAAAGTAAAATTTTGTTAAAAAAATACGGCTAAATACCAAACTACTGATTGTGTTCATACTTCTTTTATCCTATTGAAACTAGTCCGGATATTAGAACGAAGTTATAAAATTATTGTAATGTCATAAGTTGATTGATGCACGTATAAGTTTTCAATTTTTTTTTATTTTTTTTTATTGCTTAGGTGGGTGGACGAGCTCACAGCCCACCTGGTGTTAAGTGGTTACTGGAGCCCATAGACATCCACAACGTAAATGCGCCACCCACCCCGAGATACAAGTTCTAAGGTCTCAAGTATAACGGCTGCCCCACCCTTCAAACCGAAACGCATTACTGCTTCACGGCAGAAATAGGCAGGGGGGTGGTACCCACCCGCGCGGACTCACAAGAGGTCCTACCACCAGTTAATCAGAAGGGTCTTGAAATCAATGATAATAACATTCAAATTTTCCATTACACGTCGAGAAATGATAATTATAAAGCGTGTTAATAAAAAAAAAATTGCCTTTGCAATAATTATAACCTACCTTAGTAAAGCCAAACATAAAAATACTTGGGTTATAAACAAAGATCACGAAACTTTGCGAAATACACAACGAAAATGGTGACGATAATCTTTACCGGTAAATAAACCTTGAGTTGACTGGAAACAGGTACATTTGGTGTTGCGAAATAATACAGCCGATGTTAATCCGCAGAGACAGACTCTTAAAATCATTGTTTTGTTTAAATTCTACGGCGGCAAAGAAGATACGGGATTTTTTTATTTTCTATTGCTTTGATGGGTGGACGAGCTCACAGCCCACCTGGTGTTAAGTGGTTACTGGCGCCCATAGACATCCACAGCGTAAATGCGCCACCCACCTTGAGATATAGGTACTAAGGTCTCAGTATGGTTACGACGGCTGCCCCACCCTTCAAACCGAAACGCATTACTGCTTCACGGCAGAAATAGGCAGGGTGGTGGTACCTACCCGTGCGGACTCACAAGAGGTCCTACCACCAGTAAAAAGTGGATTTTCTAGTGTTTTAGTTTTTTATATACCATAAGGCCTAAGTTAGGAAGTGAATAAAAAAACAGATGAGGAGACAATGAGCAAATTTTATGGCGTTTTTCAGTAGATGAATATCTGGGACACAATTATGATTAGATCACGAGGATTCTGCGACCGAAATTTCAATGGTAACTCTGCCAAATTTATAGGTTTTCGTACAAATTTTTTTTTATTTCAGTTTTATTAACTTTACTAACAAAAAATATATAAAATTCAGGCCAAACGTTATCCTACGCAATAATCTCGTTACATCCGAATAGGCTTTTTGTTCCTAGATAATAATATCGTAATCTAATGACCTCGGGCCGAATTTCTTTGGGATTTCGTTATCAGGGCCGGTCTGAGGTCTGTTTTCTATCGGATTCATTGCTTGACCTGTTCGCGCGACCTTCGCAAAACTTGGCCACCACGCAACCACGCCAAATATTGACTTTTCCCGCTGACTATTTCTATGTGGACGCGAAGCGGATTAGTGCGTCTTGAATAATCTCTGCGTCAATGTTTGCTGTGTTATATTTATTTAGATGTTATCAGTTGTGCTCATAGAATAATAATATTACGCGGAGCTGATGGATTCGTAAACTTCTCAAAATAGATTGACAAAAATTTAAGCATACTTATTCATGCGAGGTGTTTAATATAACATCCTCTCGCAGGTCTGCTGGAAGAGATTTCTTAAAGAAATAAGCAGTGCCTTTGTACATAATTTTCCTATTACTCTGTACTATGTCTTCTTTTTTGTGTGTACATAAATAAATAAATAAATTAGTAATGCTATACAAACTATAGATGAGACATGAGAAAAAATGATTATGGAAATTTCTTTTTTGAAATTCGATTACTTTACATATTTAGAATGTTAACGTTTTTAACACCCTTTTAGTAGCTCGGTATGTATCTATGTAACGGAATCTTCGAACGTGAATTTCACTCAGCTTAAAGCGTCAAATTGAATTGAAATTTTGCAAATTTATCAAGGACGGATTGAATGAAATTATTCGATTATCCTTATCAAGATCTTCAGCATTAACAACAGTTAAAGCATGGTAGTGTTTTGTGCTATGCACTAAGGTGTGTACGCGCCTGATGCCTCCCTTAGATTTGATAGCTGCTTTGTAGACTCCTCCGAAATTGAACCCATATTCTACGCTAAAGCCCGGTTAGTCACAGAACCTATAATTAGATAGAAAAACTTGATTGCTCAATGCCAAAAGGTGTGTCTCGTGTATTCGTGATGCATTGGATAAAATGGTTGGATTATACAATAAGTCAAAGGACGACCTAATAACCTGTTTTCATATAATAAAATTATATATGGCATTTTTTTTTTTTTTTTTACAATTTATTGCCTTCTTTATCAAGGACTAAAACAACGAAATATAATTAATATTTTAGTAAAACTAAAAAACACGCTTATGTGACTAGCTAAACTAAAAAGTGGAAAATAAGATATCTATTAGTTCAAAACCAACATAGAGTGAATAAAAAAAATTTTTTTAAGGATAAATAAAAAACGTGAGTTGGTTTTTAAGATATTTCATAATGACTTTATACTGACCAATATTTGTCAATAAAAACATACAATAATTGACATATCGCAACTCACGCATTTTTTAATTGTATTTTTGCACTTACCAAGCTTGAGGTAGACATAAATGTTCAAAAGGGAACAGATTGGGCATCAGGATCACTAATTGCCACCAGTTTTTCCTACACATGTCTCTTTCTCTCTTCACCACGGCGTCCCACATAGGTCCTGAGCCCATGTGTGGTACCCAGGTCATCGCTAGGCTCATCACGACTAAAACTGCTGGAATGAGTCTGCAAAAAAACACAGATAAAAGCAACAGAATTAATAAGTTTTGTTAATTCTATGATATTCTTTTGGGGTGATATTAATTAACGTTTACAATTTTGCGCAGTTGGATCCTATTCTATCTAAAATGTTTTTATATATATTTTTGGACATGGACGAGCTCACAGCCTACCTAGTGCTAAGTGGTTACTGGAGCCCATAGACATCTACAACGTAAGATGCGTCAGCCAGCTTGAGATATAAGTTCTAAGGTCTCAGTATAGTTACAACGGCTGCGACGCCCTTCAAACCGAAACGCATTACTGCTTCACGGCAGAAATTGGCAGGGTTGTGGTACTTACCCGTGCGGACTCACTAGAGGTCCTACCACTAGTAAAAATTCTAATACGTCACTGTAAGGTTTTATTATTATTATTATTTTATTTATTATTATTGCACATCTGAAAATTCTTCTTTGAGAAATTCTATTGGGAAAGAAGAAAATTCCAAGATATTGTTATAATAAAGGCAAATAATTTAATGGTCGATTTAAATGGTTGAAATTTTTCGCATTACCTAAACCACCGGTTAATGAGAGCCATAGGAACGGTTTTAAGGGTGAATCGATGGGTCTCAGCATACTCCAGCATCTTGTACGCCATCAAAAAGCCTCCCATCACGAAGAATATTTGAACGATGACCCGCGCGTTGAATAGCAGCGACTTGAAGAAATCGTCGTATGACTGTGGAATAAAGAGACATTTAAAGAGGCTTACTGGTGGTAGGACCGCTTGTGAGTCAGCGCGGGTGGGTATCACCACCCTGCCTATTTCTGCCGTGAAGCAGTAATGCGTTTCGGTGTGAAGGGTGGGGCAGCCGTTGTAACTATACTTGAGACTTTAGAATTTATGTCTCAAGGTGGGTGGCGCATTTACGTCGTAGATGGCTATGGGCTCGGGTCACCACTTAACACCAGGTGGGCTGAGTTCGTCCACCTATCTAAGCAAAAAATAATAATAAAAAACCACCCAGGAATCGAACCTGTGGTACAGTAGTCAGCGCTACTAACGACTTGACCGACGAAGCGCTTTTATGAATAATAACGTAATTAAAACGCTACAATTAGATACTTGGATCGTCCATTGAATTAATTGATATCCATTTGAGAAATACATTAAATAAATCACAATACAATGGCCGCTAATATCAGCGTAATCACTCAGGTGATGCAAATCATATGTATTATTATTTTAGTGTTGTTTGTCGTTACTACACTACCCGACACTACGACACGACACCTTAACTATATTTTTTTGATAGGTCATTGGCTTTTTGACCTCCATAAAAAAAAAGGACATTTTCCATTCCAATATTTTTCTTAGGAGAGGAAAGAAGACCTAACAACTCGAGAGCAGAGCTTCGCGAATGGATCTACTACTGGATCAGAATCGCGACCGGCTGAGAAGATCCGGCGAGAAACTCAGCGGGCTTAATGCATGGTTGGTATATAAATCATATACTGATTTCATATTATTATATGTAAGAGGAAGAGATCGCTTTTAGCGATAAGACTATTGTACAAATATATCTGCTTGTTGACTGTTTGTTTTAATGTTAATTGTGTATTGGTGTGCAATAAAGTATATCTAATCTACCTATATATCTATCTATACTAGTATATCTATCTATATCTCTCTCTCACTCTAAAGATCTAGAAAAATTAGAACGAATTATAGTCTAAAAATTGTAGTATAATACATTTTATATAAATCCTTAGAATCGGAACGCAGTTCTCATCCCATTTATAATTCCAATTATTTTTCACAAGAAATTATAATTTGCGTAATCACTGGTGGTAGGACCTCTTGGGAGTCCGCACGGGTAGGTACCACCACCCCGCCTATTTCCGCCGTGAAGCAGTAACGCGTTTCGGTCCGAAGGATGGGGCAGCCGTTGTAACTATACTGAGACCTTATACTTATATCTCAAAGTGGGTGGCGCATTTACGTTGTAGATGTCCATGGGCTCCAGTAACCACTTTACACCAGGTGGGCTGTGAGCTCGTCCACCCATCTAAGCAATAAAAAAAATAAAAAAATAAAAATAGTTGCTACGTTGAAAAATCAGTTTGTGAGTAATTTCTTAATTGGGCCATTGTCGTTGTCCTCGGCGCATCGTTGCGTACGAATTTTCTTGTGTAATTTCAAACGATGGAAATTGCGGTTTCAATTCATTATAAAAAAAATATATATACTAGAAAATTATGTGGTAAAAAATATTTAGTCGGATCGCCTTGGCCTGTTTCGTGGTGAAGATATTTGTTATCTTAATAAATTAAAATTGTTTCTTGACTCAAATTTTTTTTTATTGCATATATTATGGATGGACGAGGTCACAGATCAGCTGGTGTTAATAGCACATAGACATCTACAACGTAAATGCCGCCACCCACCTTAAGATATGGATTCTAATGTCTCAGTATAGTTACAACGGCTTTCCTTTCAAACTGAAACGCATTACTGCTTCATGGTTGATATAGGTAGGATGGTGGTACCTACCCATGCGGAGCCACTAGAGGTCCTACCACGAGTAGAAATATTCCTCTGTTAACATTATATTACTAGATGGTAACCAAAGTATGTATTAGGAGATAACGTAATTACGATATAATAATCAATACTGTTCA
Source organism: Bombyx mandarina (assembly GCF_030267445.1). Classification (NCBI taxonomy): domain Eukaryota; kingdom Metazoa; phylum Arthropoda; class Insecta; order Lepidoptera; family Bombycidae; genus Bombyx; species Bombyx mandarina. Next base: position 7,761,450 of record NC_143233.1, read on the forward strand.
AATTCAACAATACTCATTATTATGTCGAATTACACAAACAATACAACACCAGTAGTGTTAGCGCGTCTTGTGAGTCCGCACGAGTAGGTACCACCACACGTCTATTTCTGCCGTAAAGCTGTAAAGAGTTCCTATTTGTTTGGCGGGTCAGCAGTTTTTCTGTTAAAACTGAGATTTACGTTAAACCAATCTAAATAAAATATATGTCGCATCTGGTCACGACAAACGAAGCGAAAGTGCGCCATCTTTTTTTATTTTTTAGGATTGAAAGATTACTTGTGGCCCGGAGGCCTTTCCAGTTTCACCAGGACAGGTGTGCGAGCAAAGGCTCAGCCAGGAGGGGTGGGATTTGCTAACAGCTACCTGAGCGCCTCCAAGGGAGACCTGAATCTACTACCGGATCGGAATCGCGACCGGCGAGAAACTCAGCGAGCTGATTCATGGGTTAGGTTGCAAGTCGAACTCTTTGTCGAGATCGACGAGGCGCCATCTAGTGGATGCGAGCCTCAACTACTTGTCAAACATCGGCTCGCTTCGGGTGGTGTGCTTAGGCAGAGTCGAGGTGTTATCGCTCGGATTGAATCAAACCACATTCGTTGCCTGACTTACAAAGCGTGAAGACGTCTCAGAACTGTCATTGTTCCGTGCTGCGCATTCTTTTTGCGCGATTACCCACCATACGCCCATAATGACAAGAAATTATGAAGATATCGGCACAATCTTGCGACATACGTTTTTTACTGGTGGTAGGACCTCTTGTGAGTCCGCACGGGTAGGTACCACCGCCCCGCCTATTTCTGCCGTGAAGCAGTAATGCGTTTCGGTTTGAACGGTGGGGAAGCCGTTGTAACTATACTAAGAGCTTAGAACTTATATCTCAAAGTGGGTGGCGCATTTACGTTGTAGATGTCTATGGGCTCCAGTAACCACTTAACACCAGGTGGGCTGTGACTTCGTTCACCCATCTAAGCAATAAAAAAAAACATAAATCTATTATATACAAGCCCCTTATTAAATTTCTCGCTTTCGACATTGCCTCATTAATGACTTACTTATGGGCTGTATACGATATATAATTACACGGAGATGTCGGTCAATCAACAAGGTATAAGTGAATTTGTTGGGCCACTAAACTATCCGAGTTAGTAAGATATATATTATAATTGATACAGAAAAAAATGATTTTAGCGAAGCCTTGCTGAAGTTTTCTTAACAGGTTAAGGACCGGGATTTTTTTGGTTATTATTGCCAAAATTAATTAAACGCATATGGATAAAGAATTACTCCAATAAGCTATTCCTAGTTTTAGTTTTTTGATTATGTAATATTGTAATATTTCCCCTTTAATAGGTTATAGCTACTAGCCTAGATGAGCCATGGCGGTCCGCGTTTCTTACATATTCAATAGAAATCTTGCGGTCAGGGGTATTCTGGGTAGGTGAGTTGCAGCAGTCCCAAGGGACCGCTAATTTTGTTTTGGCAAAGTAATAGTATCCACCCACAGGGACCGCTCCGGTCCTTAAACTGTTTTTTTTTTTTTTTTCACTGGAGAAAATCGCCGGTTTCCCACCCGCATGTGGGTATGTGGGAGTCGAACCTCACTAAAAACTCCTGCCGCTCACAGCCGGCGCCCTAAGCATATCTTGCGTATCTCTCCATATCAAATTCAAATTCTTTATCAGTTCGTATCCCTTTTGGTAGGCAGCGGCTTGGCTCTGCCCCTGGCATTGCTGAAGTCCATGGGCGACGGTAACCACTCACCATCAGGTGGGCCGTATGCTCGTCTGCCTACAAGGACAATAAAAATAAAAAAATCTAGCAAAGCAATAATTGTCAATTTATTTAATAATATCGTTAGAGTTTTCTTAGAGTCTTTATCTTACAGTATCGTTAGAGTTTTCTAGAGTCTTTATCTTACAGTACGTATCAAAATATCCTACACGAATACCGTTATAATAACACAGCTTACGTGTTAATGTGACATAGATTTTCATAAAAAAATTGAAAACGCTGTTTTTGTGACCCCTTCCACTCCTGTGTCAACATGCGAAGAGATTGTTTGCAGGAAAGTAATTACCTAAAGGTAATGTGGTTAGGGTGACACTACATAACGACCTCATTGTATAGGAATATAAATTTACATCATACATAAGCACGTACAGTTTATTTAACCTACATTCACGAGGATAAGACGATGTATATTTTTTAAGCACCTAAAATTTACGAGACTCTTGTTCGTGAACTATCTTATACCTTTAATCGAACAATTCTTGTGTTTATATAATCTGAATCTCGGAAACGGCTCCAGCGATTTTCATAAAATACAGGGGATTTCGGGGGCTATAAATCGATCATCATTATCCTGCCCTTCTCCCAGTCACCTGGGGTCGGTGCAACATGTTTTGTCCTTCCATACTCTTCTATCATATACCATTTCTTCGCTCACTCCCCTCCTACCCATATCGTCTTTCACACAATCCATCCATTTCTTCTTAGGTCTACCTCTTCCTCTAAATCCTTCCACATTCATAGTTAACACTCTATATCGATCTAGCTACGATTTATTTTCAGAAAATGTTGTTTTATTCGTGTTTTCAATAATCAACTTTATGACTCTTCCCGACATCTATTGGCGATTAATAATAGTATTTTTCTAAATTTGAGGGCAACTAACCGCTTTAAAGACACGACAAGATGGCGTTATCAAAAAAAAAACATCGTCTCGGTCATCGTCTAGTTTAAATTAAATGGACGATAATTTTGTAGCGATGAACTCTCTGGGGCGGGTCTTCGAATAGGGTTAGCTTAATTTAGCTGAATTCAATCTTTTAAAGACACAGGTTTACGCGCATACTCTAAGAAGGGTCCCTTTGTCATGACCCCGAAATTCCGAGAAGTATGCCCGCAACCTTCCGAAATTATTGGACTTGGGTTTGATATTTGGAACGATTTTGCAGAATCGAAGTCATTTGAAAGGCAAAATCAAGTTAGTCCTCCTTTGAGACATCAACAAAGCGAAGCGATACTTCAGGGCTGGGCCAAAACTTGTACATCATAGCTTTATGTTGCACAAGTTTTGGCCCAGCTTGGCCCAGCAACCTGTGCTTACAAGTTTGGTTTCCCATGAAGACTGCTCTCATCTCTGGGCCAGGGCTCCCAAATACCAGCTAATTCTATTTGAGGCCATATAGAAGAGGACCACACGGATTATCAATTTACAGCTTAGAAGGATGGACAAACTCACGGCCTACCTATTAAGTGACCACCGGAGCCCTTAGCCCATAGGGAAGTCGTCGTGGCCATGGGAAGTCGTCGTGGCCTAAAGGATAAGACGTCCGGTGCATTCGTATGTAGTGATGCACCGGTGTTCGAATCCCGCAGGTGGGTACCAATTTTTCTAATGAAATACGTACTCAACGGATGTTCACGATTGACTTCCACGGTGAAGGAATAACATCGTGTAATAAAAACCAAACCCGCAAAATTATAATTTGCGTAATCACTGGTGGTAGGACCTCTTGGGAGTCCGCACGGGTAGGTACCACCACCCCGCCTATTTCCGCCGTGAAGCAGTAATGCGTTTCGGTTCGAAGGGTGGGGTAGCCGTTGTAACTATACTGAGACCGTAGAACTTATATCTCGAGGTGGGTGGCGCATTTACGTTGTAGATGTCTATGGGCTCCAGTAACCACTTAGCACCAGGTGGGCTGTGAAATCGTCCATCTACTAAGCAATAATAAAAAAAAAAAATAGACATTAACGACGTTAATGCCGCCGCCCACCTTCAGGTCCCATTGCTAAGTCACCGTTTTTACAGTACAATGGCTGCGCCACTCTCCACACCGACACGTATTATTGCTTAACGCCAGAAGTAGGCAAGATGATTGTACTAAACTAGGAGGTCACAAGAAGTTCTAACACCAGTTAAAAATGAATCTCTAACCACTAATCTCATCCAAATAAACCAGTAATCCCATTCCTACGGGTCACTTGGTCCCATTCTTACGGTCGTTAGTCATTCTTGGTCTGCGAAGGGACTTCGGTTTGCCCGTTGCCTTTTTACCAACGCACTGCCCACCACCAAAATTGACATAAATCGGCGTGGTGGCGCAGCGAGTCTGGTATTGACCGCGGAAAACTCCCTACTCTGACCAGATTCTGACCCCAGATGGAGATCGGATGTCGGATGAAAGAGTGCAGGGGAGTCGCTTAGTGGGTAGGGTCTTAAATTCTATCTCTTGAACCATTTGCGGACCGTCCAGTCCCAAATACCCCGCGTGGCCCCAAGGCGCAGGGACCTCGTAGGAGAATCAGATGCTGGTACAAAAAAAGGCCACCTAGTACCAAAAGAAAAACTACCCTCTTTCTAATTCTTTCTTGGATGTCAACAATGGAACTCGATAGCCCGCCCCGGCAATGTACACTTAAATATGAAAATCTTTAATTAAATGTCATAACTGATTTTTCCAAAATAACTTTTTGGTAAATAAGTTTTTGGACAACTTTTATTTTATTTTGTATACTACCATCGCATAGATATTTATAGGTAACTAGCTGACCCGGCAGACTTCGTAGTGCCTCAATCGATACATAAAAGACAAAAGGACTCTGTCCGACGGGAGGCTTATGGAGAGTATTAAGCGGTAGGCAGCGGCTTGGCTCTGCCCCCGGCATTGTTGAAGTCCATGGGCGACGGTAACCACTCACCATCAGGTGGGCCGTATGCCCGTCTGCCTACAAAGGCAATAAAAAAAAAAAAAAGACACATCAAAAGAAAAGCAAAATTGTTATTTTTATTTAATTCCGAGAATTTTCATATTTATTTACCTCTTAACTTTCCCTGGACTTCCTCAAACTATTCAAGACCAAAATTAGCCAAATCGGTCCAGCCGTTTTCGAGTTTTAGCGAGACTAACGAACAGCAATTCATTTTTATAACAGACTAGCGACCCGCCCTCGCTTCGCTTCGGAAATATTAAAATACACATGAAACCAAGAAAAAAAAAATAAAAAATAAAAATAAAAATTGCCTATGTTCATCAGGGACAATGTCGGCTTCTAATGGAAAAATAATTTTTCAAATCGGTCCAGTAGTTTCGGAGCCTATTCGAAACAAACAAACAAACAAATCTTTCCTCTTTATAATATTAGTATAGATATAGATTTCACTACAATTTTAATTCAGGTTGAATTTCTGTGAAATATATATATGAAATATAAAATAAATATTTAAACAATAATAACATTTATTTAATTCACAAAAGGCGCAATGGTTAATATAATGCCTAAGACATTCTCCACCAGGTGCAATAAATGTACCACAGGGTAAAAAATTTCATAGGCTTTAATTTAAATAATTAGATATTGTATGTGTACACAAAATACACGTACTTATTGTATATAAAATTATAAAATTTTACCTTTTCTATAAATTCAGGATTTGCCGTGTAACCGTAGCCAATGAATATCATTGAATGAAGACCAAGGATCATGACCATCGTGTAGAATCTAGGAAATAATAATACATGATCTAAACAATTTGTTGTAGGGAAGCTAACACAATTTATTCTTTCACGTGATGTTCCGAAACGTGTGGTGAGATTATGTTTGTGGGCTTCGGGAACCAGCGGGTAGACCATGAGTTCGGTTACGTATTACTTAATTATGTTTACGGACGATAGTTTTACGTGTTGAGGTCAGTAGCAGAAATATTCAAACTGCTAGCTCTGACGTCACACGAGATAATAAATAAATGTGTCACAAGCCAACGTATGGGCCGATCGTGCCTCTCTATCGGTTGTTCCGCGCTCTCGCTTGCACGCTCGGGCTCAGGCGGAACGTGACACTTTTTCATGCGTGCAGTCAGTTTTCATCGATTTATAAGAGGTTATCACGTCAAAAAATCGTTTGGGATACGTTAATAGAATTTAAACAATATAGCAACTACGAAAAAACAAAAAATTCAACAAGATGTAGGGACCTTGATCTGATCTGTCTATTTTGTATTGTATATCTCATGCCAATGGTCTGACGATGAGGAAGGCTTCACTTTTAACATTGCGTCATTCGTTTCAAGGTCATCATTAGGGTTCTGAAATGACAATTCATCTCTACGGTTTTTCGTTAATACGAAGTTTGGAAATAGGCTAAAGGATGGGCAGTGACTCAATTGTTTTCATTGCATTGCTGATCTCTAGAGTATCAACGGCTATTCAAAATCAAATAGTTATCTACTTTTCTACCTTCAGAGGCGATAATATATAAAAAATAAAAAAATAATGAAATTCTGACCTTAACGCTTGAAAGCATTTGAAGATTCCACCGTCGGCACTACCACCATATTTGAGGGCCTTCCAATTCCTTTGCACGCAAAACGCCATCAAGTATCTGTTGCCTAAATGAAACAGAGTATTGACATTAGATAGTTAATTCGACTGAGGCACAAGGTCCCAAGGTGAGGCAAAGTCCCTACATTGTTATATAATAGCTCTCACCCTTCAAACTATAAAGTATTGCTTTGTAGCGGACATAACTAGGACTGTGGTATCTACCCGTGCAGCCTCATTAACAGTTCTGCTACCAGATAAAACAATACAATATTTGTGATCACAATCTCCAAAGAAATATCCACTGCTGGACTATCCTAAGAAGGCTATCGATTCACCACTGCCCACTGAATTTCTCGCCGGATCTTCTCAGTGGGTCACGATTCTGATACGGTGGTAGATTCAGCGAAGCATTGCTAGAGCTAGTGTTAGCAAATTCTTTCAGGTTGAGCCCGTGAGCTCACCTACAGGTTCACGCTAAGTTGGAATAGCCCCCTTAGGCTAACAGAGAATAGGTAGGGGAAAAAAGGTTCACCTCGTCAAAGTCTTCGTTGACATGATAGTAATACTTTCTATTCGTTTTTTTTTCTACCTAAGTTTGTGGTCTAGAGAGACCATATCAGCGTAACCTTAACTAGAAGGTGAGCTCACGGAGTCAAACGATGTTGCTAACATGAACCCTAGCAAGAGCCGTGCTTCGCAGAATCCGATGGTAGCGGATTGGAAACGCGACCCACTGAGAAGATCCGGCGAGAAACTCAGTGGGCTGTGTCTGTGGGTTAATTTACTCGCCGAGCCTTTCGTCGCAAGCGACAGGTTCGACGAGAACGATGACCGGTGCTTGAGGTAACTAAAAGCACCGTTACTGGATCGGGAGGAGCCGAAATGACGTGTTTTGGGTGACGTCGACTGTTTATCATTTGGTCCGTAGGATCAGCTATGTAGTTTCCGGCGGCCACATTGAGATAATTCTCATGTAGTGCCGCTTTATCGAAGTGGGTATTCGTGACAAATGTAGTTCACTATTATCTCCTTAGATCACGTTGTATAAATAAAATCTTGTGGTTCCGTTTTTTAAGCTCTAGGAATGAATCACAGCCAATTAATATTAATTTTGATCTAGGACCTGAACATTTTGTAAATGGAATAGTTTGAAATTTTTGTGGATGTTTGTAATTATTTTACGCAAAAACTACTAAACGGTTTTTGTGTGAAAATTCGCAATTTAATACCATATAAATTACAATAGCACATACTACAGTATAGCCAATGTATGACTGTATATATATGAATAGCTTATAGTAATTGTTGTTATTGATACCATTGATTTTATTGATATAAACAACGCGATAGCCACAGCGGGACGTGACCGGAATTCACTAGTCAATTACAAAGAACCTGTAGGTTTGACAACGAAAGGAAAGATCTTCCATCGAGCTGGTTAAATATTACTCAGTAGATTGACAGTCCGAATCTTATCGTTCGAAACTTGTATATATGTAAGCTTATCTTGAAAATGTCGTAATCTAGATTCAGGCATTTGTCAAATATTTTTTCTGTTCTGTGATGGATACTGCCACAAACCTATTAGTGTTACTTACATTTTTCCTTCTCATCGGGAAACAGGTATACGTATGCGGAGCAACCAAAGTTGACCAAGAGAACAGCTAGCAATAAAACACCAACAATATAGTCCAGGAGATCGGGTGGCACATAATCGTTCTGGGTCTTGCAGTAGCGCACTGAGAGCGACTCTACCTAGAAAGAAGCAAACAGTTAAATGGGCGAGCAACATTCAGCACAAACAGCAAGCTATTCTAGATATAACTCTGCACTAAAGCTTAATATTATTGTATTTATGACGAATTGAAGTGGTGGCCCAAAGGATAAGGCGGCCGATGCATTCGTATCGAGCGATGCGAATATACTGGTGTTCGAATCCCACACACAGGTCATTTTTTTTCTTCTTTACTGGCAATTACGGTTTGACGTCTATGGGCTTCAAGGACTACTTAATACCAGATGGGTCATGCGATGGTCTACCCATTTTAGCCATAAAAAAAGGAATATTATAAAGAACTCGACTAACAGCGCGTGAAACTATTATCTCCATCATCATCGCCAAAATATGATATGAGAGATATGCCAAAGATATGAGATTTTTTTTTTATTAAAAATTTAAATTTCGAAACAACACGAATCACAGATACAATCGAAGAACCTACGAATAATTTTGTAGTCGTTTATATTAATTAGGAATTGTGATAGCGCCGTCTAAAATCAAACAAAATGCCTAGCAAAGCCTCATAAGCAATCTACAGTATGATCTAAAATTAATAATTTTCATCCGAAATCTTCAGAATGTTTCCTCATAACACGCCTTTGAAGAAGTTTTATGAGGTCGGAAACTCTGAGCCTATATAGTTTATTTTATCTTTGCTCAAATCGATTTCAATCCGGTTATGAAGGCGATACAGATTAAAGCAAAAGGTTAGCTCTTGTTCTAGTGTTTGAGGCTTTGAATTAGTGTTTTTTTTATTCTTATTTCTTATTCGTGGCTCTTCAACATGGATCCTGTTGACCATTTTCAAACACGTGGAGTCTCTACATATTAACAAATTTGCCTTACATATTTGACACCACATAGGCATTGGGATCATCGAAAATCTTCCAATTTTTTTTATCTCAAGGTTAGGTTTGGTAGCTTTTTAATTCCTCGTAGATATTTGGGAATGTATCTATGTATGTCTTAAAATTCTGTTATTCTATTATACCACAGTGAAGGTGGAAATATTAACTGGCAAATAGTTGCTATTGAAATGGAGTTATTGTGACTTCAATTTGTTAACCGACTATTCTCCTTCTTTTTTTTATTGCTTAGATGGGTGAACGAGCTCACAGCCCACCTGGTGTTAAGTGGTTACTGGAGCCCATAGACATCTACAACGTAACTGCGTCACCCACCTTGAGATATAAGTTCTAAGGTCTCAGTATAGTTACAACGGCTGCCCCGCCCTTCAAACCGAAATACATTACTGCTTCACGGCAGAAATAACCTTGGACTAATATCCTTGGACTCACATTCTCGACTTACTGGAGGCTGATAATGTATTCTCTGTGGAGTTAGTATTTTGGTACCTACTCATAAGGTGCATTTAGGTACTCACCAGGTGCATCCTTTCTTTCATCTCAAAATACCTGCGGACTGGGTCAGTTACAAGTCCTACCTTGTACTTTTATCTTCGTAGCATAAAGAGTTCATACCAGAATTATTCACACAACTATAAATAAGCTTACTTGAAGTCCGTATCCTTCGTGTATGCTGGAATTGAAGCATCTCTTCAATTCATTTTCGGTGGTGTCGGTTTGATTGGCGTACGTTGTGTTAAGTCCACAGTTTTGCGACGCGCATACTCCTCGGTGGAGTTTTGAGTGCATGTAGTTTTTGTATGATAACGAGGAGAAGTTCTGGGTGAAGAAGAATCGTGAGTTAAGATTTTTAGGTAACACTTAGGCACTGGTAAGCATGTTACGTCTGACTTGACATCTAAAAATAAATAATAGTTTAAAACAGCTAACAAAATACGCTTTTATAGAAAATCCAACTAAAAAATAGAAAATAAATTTTGATGAATTTGAATTAAAAATAGTGTAAGAAAAAAATGATAATATTGTAAAAAAAGCGTGTTTTTGCTATTATTTATTTTTCATTTCTTAGTTGAATTTCAATTTTTTAAAATATTTAATTGTCATCGGTCCTTAATAAGTATACCAAATTTCGAGTTAATCTGACGTTTTGAAGGCGGTCAAAATCATGTTCAAAGATTCCGTTACATACTAACATACATAAGTCTGAAGCTAATAAAAGCGTATTAATAAACACATATCTAAGGGTTACTTAAGATCGACGTCCACTTTGGGAGAATAATGTAGTTTTATAAAATCAGATCCACAAACATAGGTGCTATAATCCCGTAGCGATTTGCTTGCATTCCAAACTTAAAAGGGGATATAGCTGTACTGTAATAGAGGTTAGACTTTGATCCCATCTTAAAGTAGTATTAACGTCGTCATATCTATACGGTCTGAGCTATGACCAGTTACATTTATATCTAACAGTGAAGATGATATATGAAGGTGTTATAGATATTATATATAAAGCTATTGTTAGACCTTTTGATGCAAGAATTGTTCACTCTGAAATGAAGCTTACAGATCAAGAACTAATTATATATTTTATGATAATGGAAAACACTTTTCCATTGTGCCGTTATGTATGAGTGAATAGCCATGTAAAATAAAAGAAATTTTCTTATAACTTTACTTACCTTAATAAACTGATACAGTGGCGTGTCATCTTCCATTAGCACCATATCCACAATGCAATACAATGCTTCAGGATTCTTCAGGCATAGATCGAAGTCGTCCAGCTCAGACAGAGCCGGCATTGAGTGGTAATCAAGTATCGACTCTACATCTGTTAACAAACAGTATATTTCTTTATGACCAGACTGATATGATCTGAAAACTTAATGGCTATTTAATGTAACTAATGATTCCAGGGTTTGGCTACATGAAGTCGTCAAGTTTTAGTCAAATTGCATAATAGCCACCCTTCAAATCTGGACGAAAGTTCGCTTTGCGACAGAAATAGGCAAGTAGCTGTATATAGTATGAGGCGCTGAGACCTGGTCACTGAAATCTGCAGACCGCAGACGCATTGACGCCTTTGAGATGTGGTGCTGGAGAAAGATGCTGCGTATTCCGTGGACAGCATTTCGGACCAACGTATCAATCTTGCAAGAACTCAAAATCTCCTCGCGGCTGTCATCCGAGTGTCTTCGCAGAGTCCTTGAATACTTTGGTCACATCGCACGGAAGGACGGTAGCAATCTCGAGAGCCTAACCGTGACTGGTAAGGTAGATGGGAAAAGATCTCGGGGGCGTAGCCCAATACGTTGGTCCGACCAGATCCGCACCGCTCTTGATCCACGTTTCACAACGCCCTCCACACCGCCAGAGACAAGAATGGATGGTGAAAAATCGTGCGTGCGAAGGTGATACAAAAGGGTGCTCACGACCCTCAGCAATGAGGAATACGACGCAAGGAAGAGAGGCACCAAAGCATCTATTAGTCAACTCCAAGATAAACAAGACCGATATTATTCCAGGCTGACATCACATAGCCTAAGGAAGGAAGCTATAAGAAAGACATGTCTGAACACTGAAGCCTAAAATTCTGGATTAATTCATCTGTCATTTATTACGATTACATTGTAGCTACTTTAGTTTAAGTAACCAAATGTGATCCAAAAATAGTCTTCAATTTATGACTTTCCTAAAATTGGAAAGATGGAAAATGTCCAGTCTAGAATCGCTAGATTCCAAAAGAGAATCTATCTGTAGTTTGGTACAGAAAATAAACTATTACCAACTAAAATTTAAATAGCAGTTTGTCAATATTTGCATTTCCGGAACGTCTAGGAGAATTAAGCAACGTTATGCAGGTATGAACCAAGCAAGGTTTTGTTTAAATCGAGAATGTGATTTAAAATATCTAAGGTACTATGGTGGAACGCATTTTTTCTAGGTAATGAACATGTAACTATACTTGAGATCTTAGAACTTATATCTCAAGGTGGGTGGCGCATTTACGTTGTAGATGTCTGGGCTCCAGTAACCACTTAACACCAGGTGGGCTGTGAGCTCGTCCACTCATCTAAGTAAAAACAAAAAAAAAAAAGATTTTGCACAAAAACGACTTGTGCATTGCGTAAAAAAACAGCATTCCCCAAGGAATATACTTCGTAAATATGATCATATAATAATATCTTCCTATCGTGCTCAGCTCAAACTTCTACCGGTTCGCCAACGTCGTTATTTACGTGCACTGACGACTCTTACCTTCCTTTCTTACCTATGTCTCCTGAACCTCCTTCCTATCTAACTCCTTATTTTCAATATATTCACTCCAGCCATGAGCGAGCCTTACGTTCTCTCCATAGCCTATTAATTAGTTGTCCCACGCATAGTTCTAGTTATGTTCGTAACTCTTTCGTCGTGCAGTCGTCCTTTTAATACTGTATAAACTATTGTATATATGTATGTATGTATATGTATATGTGATTGTGTATATATGTATACTTTTTTGTGTATGTATTCGTAACTTAATATAAATTTCATTGCACCTACCACTATTTACTCTGCACTACCATTGGTTGACTGGAAGAGAATGCCTTAGGCATTAAGTCCGCCAATGTAAATTTTACATGAAGTGTAATAAATAAATAAACGATACAAAAGGAAATAAGGTATAGAGAATTTAAACGGTCGTTAAAATTCCTTACTGTTTTATTGCAACCATTTTGCATGCCGCTTAAATAATTTCCTAACGCTTCTAGTCGATCGATAGTTAAGTCAATGTATTTGTTAATGCTCGTCATTCATGCGTGTATAAAATCAAATGAAATTTAATCTGCTTTGTTATTTAGTGAATGAAAATGATTGGTTACTTATTGCATACCATTAACGAATTATGGAATCGAAAATTATAACGAAATAAAAACGTCGTCTCTCGAAATCGTGGAAAATAAATTAGCGTCTCATTTAGGCGCAATAAGGTCTAGTTTCGCTTTTCTGGAAATCATTTTAAACAACATTACGAAATTGACTTCGATGCTTGCAAATTTAATACTTCAATGTACACTTAGCGTCGCGCCGTCCATTATACTTATTTAAACATTAATCATTAGTTTTCCGCAGATGCTGTTTTCATCCAGAGCTGTACAATAAATATATTAAGCTATCGCATAGCTTTTATCGCGGGCTTTGAGCGCGGCGACCGAATCAAGAAATACCGTAACGAAAATAAAACCTAACACCCCCCACTCCGTCTACCGTGTAGCTCGCGTTCAACACATTCACACGTTACGCTTGTGTAGTGTTTGTGTCTAAGAGCGCGGCGTGACGTCGCACTGCATGCGCATCAAAGTCTACCCATCTCTCTCTCGCGCTGTCTAGCTTATGAGTGTGAAGGGGCCAGTTAATAATAATAATAAATTTTATTTCAGAATTAAATTCTATATGAAAAATTAATGTTTTGCTTTTGTTAATGTTTATAAGTATAGCGTCGTCTTATCGTATTATTGTTTTAATGTTAAATTATTATTGCCTAATTATAATTAGTTGATAAAAAAATGCAATGTAATAGCTTTACCGTAAGTGGTTGCCGTCAGCAATGACGTCAGCTGCCTACCATTGACTGGATAGTAGTCCAGTCGAGCAAGACTCGTTTGAAGAAGGACATGTCATAGATTAAGTTTATTTTAGATGTATATCATGTTATCTCTATATTATTATATAAAAATGAATTGCTGTTCGTTAGTCTCGCTAAAATTCGAGAACGGCTGGACCGATTTGGCTAATTTTGGTCTTGAATTATTTGTGAAAAAAACAATACGTGCGAAAATAATGCTTAAAAAGCTATCTGTTATCTATGGGTGAGACTATGGATAGGCCGGTTTTGCATCAATATTTATTATATCTATAAATATAAATAAAATTAGAGTGTCTGTTTGTAATATTGAAATAACCGCTTTTTACTACATGCATATGAATATAATATATATACGGTACATACGGTACATATACTAAAATAGCATTTTTTACAATTTTTGTCTGTCTGTCTGTCTGCCTGTCTGTTTGTTCCGGACCGATTTTGACGAGACTTTCACTGATAGATAGCTGATGATATAAGGAGTAACTTAGGCTACTTTTTTTAGACTAGCTTCGCCCCGCGGTGTCACCCGCGGTACGATAATAACCGCGGGTAACATCGCAGGACTCAGCTATCAATAATAAAATTTAATATTTCCGAAGCGAAGCGAGGGCGGGTCGCTAGTTTTAAATACATTCCAATATACGTCACATAAGCTTGAATTTAAATAATTGTGGGTTAGGCTACTTTTACGCTGATGACCTCAATTATCGAGTTGGTTAGTTGCATTCCCGTTCCGATGTCTCCATAGTCCATGCTCCGGTAACTGAATGACACCAGTTAGCTCATGAACTCGTCCATCCGTTAGTCAAAAAAAAAGTACTACCATCCTGCCCGTTTCTGTCGTGAAGCAGTTATGTATTCTGATTTATGGTAGGCAGCGGCTTGGCTTTGCCCCTGGCATTGCTGACGTCCATGAGCGACGGTGACCACTTACCATCAGGTGGGTCGTATGCTCGTCTGCCGACAAAGGCAATGAAAAAAAAAAACATTTGAAGTGAGAAAGCCCTTGTCCAAAGCGCACCAAATTTCTTCATACGAACTGTTTTCGCAACCTTCATACCAATACCGCGAACCCAAAAACCATTCTAGAAACATCGATATTTACTGCTTACCCGTTGAATAATAATCGGAAAGTAATTGTTCGAAGTCCATACGACGCGCGAATACACAGGACTTGAGCAATGTCCTGCTTGTTCGTGATGAAGTAACTAGGCATTTCCTATCGCGGTGTGCATTCGAGTGAAATATATGATTTATTATTCATCATTCTTGTTATTGCCAAACGTTTAATCAATAATTAAATTTTTTTAATTTTTTTTTATAATTGATGGATTACTGGTGGCCCGGAGGCCTTTCCAGTTTCACCAGGACAGGTGGGCGAGCAAAGGCTCAGCCAGGAGGGGTGGGATTTGCTAACAGCTACCCGAGCGCCTCCGAAGGAGACCTAACAGCTCAAGAGCAGCTGCTTCGCGAATGAATCTACTACCGGATCGGAATCGCGACCCGCTCAGAAGATCCGGCGAGAAACTCAGCGAGCTGATTCATGGGTTAGGTTACACGGCGAACTCTTTGTCGAGTTCGACGAGTACGGTTACCGGGAAAATTAAATGTTTATTATCCAATTATATGTCAAAGATGATACGGTTACCCAGAAATTAGGATGGTGTTGGATTAATTTGGATGGCTGTGTGGATGGATAGATGCGGACTCACAATACTCCATCATCCATTTCTACCGCGAAGTTGTCATGCATTTTGGTCTTAAACGTGAGACAATTGTTACAATAAGTAATATAACACTTCGACTTCATATCTCAAGGTCGGTATCTGCATACACATCGATGCTTTATCTTTATATATCTATAGCAGCCCGCTCCGGCTCTGCTCAGGTCTTTAACAAAAATTTCAACGATATTTGACGTTGTTTTATTTTTTTAAATAAAAGAACACTCATTGCGGCATATCTATAATAGTTAGATGTATGCTGTCGCGACATTTTTGGTAAATAATAATGTGTTCTACAAAGTCGTAGTATATTTATTCTGTCATCAATAGTTTTCGCAAGAAACGCGATGTAAATAATTTTTTAGGTATTTTTTTTACACCTTGGGTTACATTATTAAAGTTTTAGTAAGGATCCCTAATTTTTTCAAAAAAGATCCTATGTCACTCGGGAATAATGTAGCTTAGAAACAGTGAAAGAATTTTTCAAATCGGTTCAGTAGTTTCGGAGTCAATACAAACAAATAAACAAATCTTTCCTCTTTATAATATTAGTTTAGATTTTTTCTGTGCGTGTGTTTGTCACTGAACTCCTAAATGGCTGGACCGATTTGAATGATATTTTTTGTATGCGTTTGGGTGGCACCCTGGATGGCTTAGATTCACAAACCAGCCCGGCAGATGGCGCTGCAGTCGGTATCCAGGTTATTTATGTTACCTAGAAATAATTTATATGACAAAACAACGTTTGCCGGGCCAGCTAGTGTATTTATATATTTACTTCAAAGTAATGGATCTGTGTGAGTATGTTGCTCTTTCCTTAATCAAACCTCCCAAATAGACTATGATAGGTTAAGGAGAAAATCTTCTATTAAAATTGAGACCGATATTATGAATTCCCTAATAAATGGAAGGATCCAAATATTTTTCTCAAAAATAATTCCAGTCTGACTTCGGCTCTGATTGTAGGTTTTCAAATTATGCAGTTTTTTTTAAATATTTGTTCTGTTAGTAATAATATAAAAAAGGGTGCGTGTACTTATGTACGCGGGTAAGAAGTTATACTTTATTAATTTTTTTATTTTTTTATTTAAATTTTAATCAATTTGAAAAAAAATCGATTAAACATGGACATCTCTTTTCTTGACATCGTATAAATTCGGTAATTCTCGGTACGGTTCGGAAAGTTCACCTGCGGCTATATTCAGACTCGCCAAGTTACGTCGGTCGTATTGTAATGAGCGATTTAGTAGTAGGCAACTTCATTCTGTTAATTTTGTGTCACGGTGCGTGCGCATCGTAAAATTTCACTCTGATCAATTTTTCATAACGCGCCTAAAGAAGTATAACTTCAAAAGAATATGAGCATGAATGGAGTGTTAAAGATCAAATTGTATAAAAACATTTGCTAAGTTATCTTGGCTTCCTTACCGCACAGCATCGTGTTGGCTGTGAGCTTGTATATCATAAAATATACAAAACTCATCAACATTATCTTAAATAAGTCATCATGAGTTCCACTATACTGTTTGTTCCAGTTTAAATTTTCCTCAGATATATCTAAACTGGCCCGTGTTTGCGAAATGCGTTGCGTCAGTCCAAGCAATGTGGTCTTAACTGTAAGACTAGACTACTGATTTAGATAATATGTATAATTTTAGAATATCTGTTTTATCTATATATTAATACGTGAAGCAAAAACTTTGTATCCCTTTTTACGAAAATTGCGCGGACGGAGGAGTTTGAAATTTTCCACACTTATAGAGAACAAGTGGCCCGCTCCGGCTCCGCTCGGGTCTTTAACAAAAAATTCGACGATATTTGACGTGGTTTTATTTTTTTAAATAAAAGAACACTTATTGCGGCATCTATAATAGTTAGACATATACTGTCGCGACACTTTTTATAAATAATAATGTGTTCTACAAAGTCATAGTACATTATTATATTGTATCATCAATAGTTTTCGCAGGGCACGCGATGTAAAGAATATTTTAGGTAATTTTTTTACACCTTGGGCTACATTATTGGAGTCTTAGTAAGGGTCCCTAATTTTTTTCAAAAAAGATTATAGCCTATGTCACTCGGGAATAGTGTAGCTTCCAAACAGTGAAAGAATTTTTGAAATCGATTCAGTAGTTTCGGAGCCTATTCAATACAAACAAACAAACAAATCTTTCCTCTTTATAATATTAGTATAGATATAGAGAAGAAGAGCACAATGCAATTTTTTTTAAAATAATGCATAAAAGATACATTAAATCAATAAAGAAAACATTACAGACACTACATACCATGTATTTGACGCACACACGCATGCATACTATTTATTGTCACACTTTTGTTCTTGACGTCTGTGGTCAAATTGAGAATAGATTAAATATTGTTTGTCTTTATTAATATTTTATTATAGAGTAGCCTTGGCGAAATTTGTGATTATAGAAGTATAAAATACAATAATAATAGTGTACAAACTTACACTTGCAATTAATTATAGTCGAATTTCGACTACTACGGGACCTCTAGTATTATAGAGATATATATTAAGTTAAAATTTATTAAAGACGAGAATTGCTCGTTTAAAGGTATAAGATTTTAGGTAATTTTTTTACACTTTGGGTTACATTATTAGAGTTTTAGTAAGGATCCCTAATTTTTTTCAAAAAAGGTTATATATGTCACTCGGGAATAGTGTAGCTTCCAAACAGTGAAAGAATTTTTCAAATCGGCTCAGTAGTTATGGAGCCTATTCAATACAAACAAACAAACAAACCTTTCCTCTTTATAATATTAGTATAGATGACTTAACTACACCCATGTAAATTAATTGGGAAATCGTATGTATTAAATAATAATTTAAGGAAATAAAAAATATATTATGTACTACTACATAAAACAAATATTTGTAGATTCGTATTAAAAATAAAAACTATTTACTATCGCAATATCACCATTAAAATTCATTTTACGGTTTAATCGCGTTTTTTTTCCAAATTATAATTTTCTTGTTTTGTGATGTTTCGAACACTTCAGGGCTTTCGCCGTCCGTGACCATAGAAATGAGAATCTTTTATTTATTCCTACCTAAGCCGATGCTCTAGAGGGACCATGTCAGCGTAAACTTAACTAGTAGGTGAGCTCACGGGGCTCAAACCTGACGATTTTGCTAACACGAACCCTAGCAAGAGCAGTGCTTCGCAGAATCTACCACCGGATCGGAAACGCGACCCACTGAGAAGATACGGCGAGAAACTCAGTGGGCTGTGTCTGTGGGTTAATTTACTCGCCGAGCCCTTCGTCGCGAGCGACGGGTTCGACGAGAACGATGACCGGGATGAGAATTAAAGCATACAATTAGTTTTAATCATGTGTAAAACTCATGAAAACCTAAACTACCTAACCTAAACCTAAAAAACCTAAAATAAAAGACTACATGTAACACTATTAATACATATTTCGGAAGCTACTGCTATAAATCGAATTCAATTTCAAGCCCTGTTCATATCTAATTATAAGATCGTTTTTTTTTTTTTTTTTTATCATAGTTTTTCGACGAAGGAAGGATTACTGGTGGCCCGGAGGCCTTTTCACTAGCATTTTGGGTCACTTTAGGTATGTTAAATCTAAATAATAATATGTATTTATTACGTCTGTCCGTATGCATGTTAATCAACTTTCCTCCTGAACGGCTGGGCCGAATTTGATGAATTTTTTTGTGTGTGTGTGATCGTGTGAATCCGAGAAAGGTTTATAGATACAATTCGATCCATTACAAATAATGATTTTTATGATAATTTTTTGCGATAAAAGTACGGAACGTTTGGATTTTAAAACGCGTATACAGGATAAAGTCTGTCGGGTTCGCTAGTAATTATGTAAAAATATTATTTGAAACCAACATCAATGGTGACACTCATCAATTATTCATCAATAATAAGCAATTCACAATTTTGTTTACAAAATAACATTATGATTTTCTGAATTACTAAGCCAATTCCGATGAAATTTCTATGAGACTAATCTGAAAATGTACTAAATTCAAATAGGTTACCCCTTTTCGGTTTATTTATAAGTCAAGGAGCGCTTAGGTAACGAACATAAAAATATTTATACTATATATAAATCTAGTGGTTTTTACGGATGTCCCGTTATAACTACTGAACCGTGCTTCCGATTGACTTGAAACTTGGTATGCATGTAGAAAATACATGTACTTAATGGATAGGCTAGATAGGTAAATTTTTGCCTAATAATAAGGCTAACCTAATGATAGGTAAATCGCCGTTGTCAAACCAAAATCTGCTATGTGCACTTTTTGAGATTTTTACTTTTTGACCTTTTCATATAGTTCGCAGCCCTATCTACCGTATAAAAAAATAAACCTGCTATGTGTCTATAGCTTTAATATTAATGTATGGCTTTCATTTGTTTTTTTTAGTTCTTAAAAATTCACCTTTATATAAAATTTTATACGAAAAAGTTTTTACTCGTTAATTCAAAATAGAATTTTTGCACATAGCAGATTTTGGTTTGACAGCGACGATATCTTTTGCATTCGTTCTGTTACGGCTCTACAAAAGTTTGGAAATGTAAATACATAAATTTAAACAAAAATAAAAACTCACTCTGTTTATTTTTTATTTCACTAACGTTACCAGAATGCACTGAATGTAATATCTGAATGAAAACCACTAAGAACCAATGTAGAGTCATTTTCTGTGTGTGAATTGCGCTCGACTGACTAGCGCCCGGCTTACTTCAGAGTACCTGAATTTTCGCAATCACATTACGGCACATTATTTGGAATTTACTTGCAGTTCGTACTTGATTCTTATTTTTTTAATGCAAACTGTAGTGACAGCAAAACAGTTTTTGTTTCTTGGTCGCGTCCTACAAGATGAAGCCTTGGACGAAATGGAAAGTTGAATAATTTTAATACTGTTGTGGACAGTACTGTTTTATCGTCATCGCGGCCTAAGGGATAAGACGTCCGGTGCATTCGTGTTGAGCGATGCACCGGTGTTCGAATCCCAGGCGGGTACCAATTTTTATAATGAAATACGTACTTGACAAATGTTCACGATTGATTTCCACGGCGAAGGAATAGCATTGTGTAATAAAAATCAAACCCGCAAAATGATAATTTGCGCAATTACTGGTGGTAGGACCTCTTGCGAGTCGCGCGTGTAGGTACCATCACCCCGCCTATATCTGCCGTGAGGCAGGAATGTGTTTCGGTTTGAAGGGTGGGGAACCCGCTGTAACTATACTTGAGACTTCAGAGCTTATGTCTCAAGGTGGGTGGCGCATTTACGTCGTAGATGTCTACGGGCTCCAGTAACCACTAAACACCAGGTGGGTTACACCTAAACACCACCACCACCACTTCGTACGTAATATTCGTACTTAATTAATTCTGAATAAGTCTATGTAATACATATATACGAATAAAGTAAAATAGTTTTTTTTTTTATTGCTTAGATGGGTGGACGAGCTCACAGCCCACCTGGTGTTAAGTGGTTACTGGAGCCCATAGACATCCACAACGTAAATGCGCCACCCACCTTGAGATACAAGTTCTAAGGTCTCAAGTATAGTTACAACGGCTGTCCCACCCTTCAAACCGAAACGCATTACTGTTTCACGGCAGAAATAGGCAGGTTATCAAACTTTGTATCACTATGATCATTACTAAAACCTACAATTGTCCTCTTCCCGAAATTTTACATTCGTCTCATTATCTTGAAGCCAAAATGTTTGAAGGTTTCACTTTTACCGCGTGTGAATTGCACACATGTTTTTTTTAAATATAAACGGACTTAATTGTCATTTTTAAATGAGATCCAGCGCTTAAAAAATATATAGCGTATTGAAATAAACCCGTACAAAATTATAATTTGCGCAATTACTATACAATTTACGTATAGGTAAACCTGAATTCTCAAATTGGGTGGCGGCATTCACGTTGTTCGGTCTACAGACTTCGGTAATCACTTAATATCAGGTGTACCGGGTGCTCGTTGACCAATCTACGCAATATTACGCCCAAAGCGAATGCCGGACTTAATTGAAACATGAGTTTGAAGTTTTTCTGGTATTACCTTTCACACTTGAAGACATAACTATTGTGAACTTTTTGTTTTTTTTATTGCTTAGATGTGTGGACGAGCTCACAGCCCACTATAGTTCTAAGGTCTCATTATAGTCACAACGGCTGTCCCACCCTTCAAACGGAAACGCATTACTGCTTCACGGCAGAAACAGGCGGACCGGTGGTACCTACCCGTGCGGACACACAAGAGGTGCTACCACCAGTAATTCAGAATTAATAAGAGTAGTGAGTTCAAATTCTGCGGGCTCACTAGGAGGCTTCTGGTAGCGTTATTACCTAAAAAAACAGCATACAAACAAACAAAAACACACACTTCATGTATATACAAATCTTTCGTTCAAAATCTCACAGTATAACGAGATCAGTAGTGCAACAATAACAACAAAAAAAAAATCAGCAACATCTCGCGATTTTCTGCTAAAAATAACTTACGTAAGTCCCTTTTTTTTTTGACACGGTTACGCAACAGTTGACGCTTGAACAACGTTCACACAACGTTTCTCGTTCAGGGTTTTTTTCTCGCCGCAAATATTTACAGAGCGCTTGCGTCAAAATGCAAAGGAGCTCATAGGTTCGTTCCTGAAGTGGTCACGTCAAACGTCCGGCTCTAGTTACGTAGAGATTTCATTTAATTCGATGATCCTCTACTCTTTATATTAAGACTAGCGGCCCGCTCCGGCTCCGCTCGGGTCTTTAACAAAATTTTCAACGACGTTGTTTCGTTTTTTTAAATAAAAGAACACTTATTGCGGCATAACTATAATAGTTAGACATATGCTGTTGCAACACTTTTTGTAAATAATAATGTGTTCTACAAAGTCGTAGTACATTATTTTATTCTATCATCAATAGTTTTCGCAGGGCACGCGATGTAAAGAATATTTAGGTAATTTTTTACACCTTGGGTTACATTATTGGAGTCTTAGTAAGGATCCCTATTTTTTTTTTTTCAAAAAAGATTATAGCCTATCTCACTGGGCTGTTGCTTTCAAACAGTGAAAGAATTTTTCAAATTGGTTCAGTAGTTTCAGAGCCTATTCAATGCAAACAAACAAACAAATCTTTCCTCTGTATAATATTAGTATAGATGCCCCCATAACATCTTTTCAAGTCAGCTAATACGCACTACAAGCAGCTCATAGAAATCAGGTATTTCGATAAGGGGACTTTCATTTGGAATCCCACAAATGAAACAGTCCCAGAAACAATTGCAATGATTTTTTTTTTTGTTATTTTTACTGCTTCATCAGATGGACGAGCTCACGGAGCCTCTGGGTCTGCGGAGGGACTTCGGTTCCCTCTGTATTTTGTACCGTATGTTCCATGGGGAGTGCTCTGAGGAATTGTTCGAGATGATACCAGCATCTCGTTTTTACCATCGCACCGCCCGCCACCGGAGTAGAGTTCATCCATACTACCTGGAGCCACTGCGGTCATCCACAGTGCGTTTCCAGAGATCTTTTTTGCCACGTACCATCCGGCTATGGAATGAGCTCCCCTCCACGGTGTTTTCCGAGCGCTATGACATGTCCTTCTTCAAACGAGGCTTGTGGAGAGTATTAAGCGGTAGGCAGCGGCTTGGCTCTGCCCCTGGCATTGCTGAAGTCCATGGGCGACGGTAACCACTCACCATCAGGTGGGCCGTATGCCAGTCTGCCTACAAAGGCAATAAAAAAAAAAAAAAAAAAACGGTCCACCTGATGTTAAGTGGTTACCGGAGCCCATAGATATCTACAACGTAAAAACCGCCACTCACCTTGAGACATGAGTTGTAAGGTCTCACTTTCAATAGTACAACGGCTGCCCCACCCTTCAAACCGGAACGCATTACTGCTTCACGGCAGAAGTAGGCAGGGTGGTGGTACATACCCGTGCGTACTCACAAGAGGTCCTGCCACCAGTAATTACGCAAATTATAATTTAGCGGGCTTGATTTTTACTACATCAAGTTATTCCTTCCCCGTGGAAGTAAATTGTGAACATTTGTTAAGAACGTATTTAATTAGGAAAATTGGTACTTGCCAGCGGGATTCGAATATTAATATTGGACACAAATGCACCGGACGTCTTATCCTTTAGGCCACGACGACTTCTGATATCTAGTACAGCCTCCGATAGAATTTGTTGTAAAAGCATTTATAATGAACTAGATGTCGCGCAGTAGTCGAAATTCGACTATAATTAATTGCAATTGTAAGTTTGTACACTATTATGATTGTATTTTATACTTCTATAATCACAAATTTCGCCAAGACTACACTATAAAAAATATTAACAAAGACAAACAATATTTAATCTATTCTCAATTTGACAACAGACGTCAAGAACAGACTTTTTGGCGGGAGCGCGAGGAGTGAAGTTGTGTGATTTGTTTTATTTTGTCTATTTAGTGTTTCTTCAGGTTTAAATGTGTAATAACGGTGGTTTATTATCTGTTTAATATCTGTGAAAGAGCACAAATGTGGGAAAATGAAACAAAGCCTCTAGAGGGACGTAACTTCTCGGGATCCTCCAAAAAGTCCACTGAAAAAATCTCAGTAAATGACCACCATTTTACTAAGATTATGTTTCATCCCATATCATGTCATTTCATTCCAATAGATTAATATCTCAAATTAATCATCTTCATTTCATTTCGTTTCACTCCATATTATCATTTTTTATAAAAATAAGAATATAAATTAAAAATAAGACATGACTTAAAGGTCTCAGTAACCAGGTCATAAAACCATTTTAAAAGACGTCAAGAACAAAACTTTGATAATAAATAGTATGCATGCGTGTGTGCGTCAAATACATGGTATGTAGTGTGTGTAATGTTTTCTTTATTGATTTACTGTATTTTTTATGCATTATTTTAAAAAAATATTGGCATTGTGCACTTCTTCTCTATATTCTCTATAAGTGTGGAAAATTTCATACGCCTCCGTCCGCGCAATTTTTGAAGTCGTCGTGGCCTAACGGATAAGACGTCCGGTGCATTCGTGTTGAGCGATGCACCCGGTGTTCGAATCCCGCAGGCGTGTACCAATTTTTCTAATGAAATACGTACTCAACAAATGTTCACGATTGATTTCCATGGTGAAGGAATAACATCGTGTAATAAAAATAAAACCCGCAAAATTATAATTTGCGTAATTGCTGGTGGTAGGACCTCTGGTGAGTCCGCACGGGTAGGTACCACCACCCTGCCTATTTTCTGCCGTGAAGCAGTAATGCGTTTCGGTTTGAAGGGTGGGGCAGCCGTTGTAACTATAATTGAGACCTTAGAACTTATATCTCAAGGTGGGTGGCGCATTTACGTTGTAGATGTCTATGGGCTCCAGTAACCACTTAACACCAGGTGGGCTGTGAGCTCGTCCATTCATCTAAGCAATAAAAAAAAAAAAAAAGGGATACAAAGTTTTTGCTTCACGTATTAATTATATAAATTCTTTAATCTTTGTTTTTTTAATTCAATAGAGAACCCCAAAAATATGTCAAACGAAATTCTCGAGTGCACGTTCGTAATTCCATTTACAAGTTTCCTTACCTTGACCACAAAAAGTGAAGTCAAAGTTAATGGCACATTGTACAATAAAACAAATATAAATGACTGAAAATCCAATATTGCAAGACTAGCGGTACAAGTGGACGTGATGTGTTGAAGCGTTGTTTCGTTTCGGTGCAATCGATGAGTGGACGCGAGCGTGATTTAATTTAATAAATAATAGTTAGAAAAAATCTAACAAAATACGCTTTTATAGAAAATCCAACAAAAAAATTTTAAATAAATTTTAATAAATTTGTATTCAAAATTGCGTAAGATAAAAATATTTTATTGTAAATAAGCGTGGGGTGTTTTTTCAGGATATTATCAAAACAACTTTCCCTTCCCAACACACGAGGACACGGCGCCACCCCTCCCATGCGGGGCAGTCGACGAGCGTATGCTCTGCCATGTCCAAGTCGCAACCACAATGGTGGCACTCTGCCGTCGGCTCGGCTGTGATCCGGTGCAGGAACTCACCGAAACAACCATGCTCAGTGAGCACCTGCGTGAGCCGGAAAGTGAGGCGTCCTCTGTCACGATTCACCCAATCCACAAGGACCGGGCGAATCGCATCGACGGTCCTACGACGAGCCGAAAGATCAGCCAGCCGTCTGGACCATGACTCCAGCACGGACCGCCGAGATTGGGCCCTCCGCGCTCTGACCACACTGGGGCTGGGACGCCCCGGGCACGAAGGTCAGCCCGCCACTGATAGTCAGCGGCGAGCGCCTCCACTTCCAGAACCCAAGGCGGCGTCCCAGCCAGTACACACGCCGCCTCAAAGGAGATGGTGCGATAACCACGAATGACCCTGACCGCGATGGTGCGTTGCGGCCGTGGCAGCAGCTTCGCCACCCCCATGGCCAGGGACTGGCCCCACACAGGCGCCCCGTATAGAGACGGCGCGTCACCTGGTCAGGACCCCCGACGTTGGGCAGAAGCCGGATAAACGCGCTGGCCACCCCCAACAAACGAGGGGCCAGGTTCTGAAAATGAGCACAGAAGGTCCAACATCTGTCCAGAATGAGGCCAAGGTACTTTAACTGCACCCCGACCCCGATACGAACGCCTCCAACCACGATATGGGCTAGGACAGGTGGCACTCTCCGGGGCCTGTGGAACCACATGGCCTCTGATTTACTGAGGGCCACGTCGAGACCCAATCTCCTGATTTTGTCGACTACACGCGCCACTCCAGCGGTAGCAAGATGGGCAGACTCAGCAACCCCCCCCCCCCGGGCCACGACCAACGTGTCGTCTGTGTAACAGATTACGCTCAGACCCGGGAGGAGGGCACCTACCCCTGTGGAACACCGCGCACGACTGAGAACCAGTGCAGGATCCCACCGTGTCCAGTACGCGTGACCAATCTGTCCTCCAAGTAGGAAACCACCAGCCGGTGAAGGTAGGGGGCACTCCATGTCGTTCCAGCGCCCCCTCCCCTATCACGGAACAAGGCAGGGTGTTAAACGCATTGGCGATATCAAGCGACACCGCCAAAGCCACCGCACCCCTGGAGACGGCCTCCTCCGAGAGGGGAAGCACGCGAACGATCGCGTCTACCGTTGAGCGGCCTTCTCGGAAGCCATACTGCTCCGCCGACAGATCGGGTCCCAACCTGAACAGATGCTGGATGATGCGGGTCGCCAGAATGCGTTCCAGCAGCTTGCCCACCTCATCCGGTAACACGATGGGACGGTACCCAGCGGCAGTGTCCGCCAGGCGCCCCTCCTTTCTCAACGCATCGATAACATAGATGAATATTTTAAATCATAGAAAATAAAAGTTTTTTAACTATAGGTTATAAAAACCAATATACACACTATGTTATGTTGTGTGTGTTGTTGTCGGTGCCCACGAGTGAAGGTAAGTTATTCACTTATATTAGTAAGTAAGTTATTCACAATCAGGTGAGAAAATGAAAGTTCGACTTTAGAGGAATAAATTTTTTTTTATTACAGAATATTGTTATTATTTCACTCGCGTTAAATTTGTAATTCAGAAAGCATTAACCAGTTTGTTTTTTCTGGGATAAAGAATGGCTTATGTCACTCTTTGGTCTATACGTGAAATAATGAACCAGTGATAATGCGTGTCGTATGTACTAAAGCGAACATACCTGACAAAGCGCGGTTCTTATTTATTATAGTACAAGTGTATTATAATCTAACCCATGTAGTAGTTAGTACTTTACTATGAAATTTTATACAGATCTATTCCGCCATCTAGCTTAGCGTGATTGTATAACGATCATACAAAATTTTCAAATTTATAATATTAGTTATACATGAATAACCAGAAATATCTTTTCATAATTAATTATTGTGACTAAATAGGTATCGCTTGACTCCTTAAAATGGCCTGCTTGGGCTTATTCCGTGTGTCCAGTACACACAGAATCATTCGTTAGCTCATCTACTTCGATCAGCAACACAAAACGCTTTGCAGCTTCTCACTTGTACCACACGACAACCGGTACAGTTCCAAGGTTGCGTGTGAAAGAGACAGCGAATTAGAAAGTGTTAGCCGAGTAAGATAGCACGATTAAAGTTATAAAGCAAAACAATTTATTCACCATTCCCGATCCTGCGGACAGAATGGAAAGCAGTCGACGTCGCCCAAAACACGTCATCTCGGATCCTCCCGATCTACCAACGGTGCTTCTAGGTACTTCAAGCACCGGTCACCGTTCTCGTCGAACCCGTCGCTTGCGACGAAGGGCTCGACGAGTAAATTAACTCTCAGACACAGCCCACTGAGTTTCTCGTCGGATCTTCTCAGTGGGTCGCGTTTCCGATCCGGTGGTAGATTCTGCGAAGCACGACTCTTGCTAGGGTTCGTGTTAGCAACGTCATCAGGTTTGAGCCCCGTGAGCTCACCTACAAAAATTAGGGTTACGCTGATATAGCCTTTCAAGGCTATCAGCTTCGATAGGAAAAAAAAAAGAAAAAAAAAAAAAAAAATTATTCACTTTTCGAACGTAATGTTTGAAATTCATTAATTTCTCGCAATAAATCAGGTGAAATTAGGGTTTGGAGGAAATGTTTATAAATTTCTCATGATTTTTTTTCTTGAATATAAATGGATGATATTGTGACGCGCTGGGGTTCGGGATAAATAAATGTTCCACCAAAGTACAACTAAAAACTGTATTTCCGATTACTAACTGACTGTGTGCCATCCCTACAACGCTTTTATAGCCGATACCACATCCCTAGAATTATCGAGAATATTCCACACAATCCGAGTATTGTGTTTTCGCTATCTGAAAATAGATGGCGCTGTACTTCTCGAGCGTTCTAGATGCTACTAGATCCTTCGATATTCGTTCGACTATTCGGCGATAGATGGCGTTACTCTCACCGGCGTAATAATGTTAAGCTATTCATTGGAGCCAACAGACATGAAAACGTAAATTTTACCGCCATGGTGGAAATCTCATTTATACATACATAGGTTAGCTCACCCATACCCATCAAGCACCACATACCTCGCATGCTCCTTAGGCGCGGACACGCCGTATGAGGTTTGACCCCTCTATCCGAAAAAAGATACCATAAACATTGGAATAAACAAGATCAGAATACCCCGGTCATCGTTCTTGTCGAACCCGTTGCTTGCGACAAAGGGCTCGACAAGTAAATTAACCCACAGACGCAGCCTTATGAGTTTCTCGCCAGATCTTGTCAGTGGGTCGCATTTTCGATCCCGTGGTAGATTCTGCGAAGCACGGCTCTTGCTAGGGTTCGTGTTAGTAACGTCGTCAGGTTTGAGCCCCGAGAGCTCACCTACTAGTTAAAGTTACGCTGAAATAGCCTCTCAAGATTATCAGCTTAGGCAGGAAAAAAAGGAATACCATTCATGCAGACTCTTCTTATCAGCTCATGGACGTCCACTGCTGGATATAGGCCTCCCCCAACCTCCTCAGAACCTCAATAGATCGTCGGCCCATCTTGTGGGAGGCCTACCGACGCTATGTCTTCCAGTACGCGGTTGCCACTCAATACCACCAGATCAATGAATAAATATTTGTTCCGCTGGGATTATTTTTGCAATTGCTAAGATGTGTGATCAATCGGCCTGCCTACATTAAGTGGTTACCGGAGCAAACAGACATCAACAATCTAAATGCTGTCACCCGCCTTGTTACGTGAGTTCCAGGTCTTAGTTTTACAGTACACCTGCTGCCTCACCCTTCAAATCGCCCTTGAGCTGTTAGGTATCCTTCGGGCGCGCCAAGGCAACTGTTACCAAATCCCACTACACCTGGTGAAACTGGAAAATACTCTAGACTACCAGTTATATATCCTTCCAAAGAAACACACTACTGCTTCAAGGCAGAAGTGGGTTGGGTGGTGGTACCTGCCCGTGCGGACTTACAAGACGCCCTACCATCAGTGAAGCTTATCACGTTATTAAAGGTGCTTCAGAATTTCACTTTAGTCGAGCTTAAGTAGATAAAATACTTTATCCCTTGTCTAATTTGCATTAAGTTATAATATCCTCTGCGAGTTAGATAGCTAAAGGCTTAAGTGGCTTAAGTCCGACTCCGACCAAACTTGGCGGTCACATGATAAGCGCGCCCGGAAGGAGGGGAATTAAAACTTTTGTAAGATCAGTACCGGGATCTTTGCTTTTACTGTGTGTAGTTGTAAAGATTGGGACACATCGAGAACTGTTTACTAGATGTTTAATTGGCTTTGAAGACAAACTATCGCAAGACAAGTAGTTGGTAAGTGGTTACCGATGCTCATGGACATCAGCATAATACGAATAATAAATTGTTGTAAAACAAAGGTTATCTATATTAATTTATAAATCAACAGTGGTTTTTACGGATGTTCCGTAATAACTACTGAACTGTGCATACGATTGGCTTGAAACTTGGTATCCATGTAGAAAATACGTCATGTACTTAATGGATAGGCTAATATTTATATGAGTGTTGGACCAGTACACCAATTGCGGGGGTGTTAGTGATGAGAATCTTTGTGGGGGTGAGAAATAATAATGTTAAATTTAAATGCCCAGCGAAGCGGACGGGTACAGCTAGTTAGTGTATAAAATTATCCGGTTTACATCGGAAACATTATTCGTATTGTTATAGTTTCTCAGCGCGTAAGGCCCAAATCATAGACACGACAATGTGAAAGCGACCTTGGGAGGATTGGATTTTAAAGTTTCTATTGCAATAAAACTGCCGTTCAGACTCGTATCATTCTTCAATGTCAGTACAATTTATTTTCATATTGTAGCTACAAAACCGAGAAGGGATTGTTTTTTTTATATATTGTTATTTCAAATATAAAACTAAAAAATGACAAATATAAAAATTGATTGATTGATACATGACAGATCTTGAGTAGCCAATGAAGATATATTATTTTATCATCTGATTTAAACGTTACTTTCAGAGGCCTATCGAATGATGAAAGGTTTAGAACCGATATTCCCGTAATTGGTGTATTTCACTAATTGCTGATTTTTGTTGTTGCTTACATTTACTTCTTTACTACGACGCACTGTACCACTGACCGACATAAGTGGCTACAAATCACAGAGGAAATACACAGGTAGGGGAAAATTCACAGGTAGGGGGAAATTCACAGGTAGGGGGAAATTCACATCACAATACTCAACAATGAGCGATCAATTGAAGAAGGAGGAGGAGGGTGGATGAGCTCACTGACAACCTGATATTAACAAATGGTTAAGCCCGTGGACAGCAACAACGTAATAGTCGCCATCCACCTCGACACATGAGTTCTAAGTCTCAGTTTTACAGTACAAAGTCTGCCCCAACCTTCAAACTGAAACGCATTACTCCTTCACCACAAAAATAGGCTAAGTCATGCTACCACCTCGGACTAACAAGACGCCCCACCACTATTCAGAAATATGTTTATGTTGGACTTCGGATTATTTTCTTTGCTCTCAGTATATCTCAAACTTAAATACAAGCTTAAAACTTTTGCTTCCCAACCGGCTGTAATTACAGGTTCTTTTACAAGAGCAGATAATGTGAATACTTTAAGTCTCCCGGATCGGGAAGACATTATTATGTACATTCACACACACACACAAACAGAGGGGCATGTAGTAATTATTTTTTTTATGCTTAGATGCGTGGACGAGCTCACAGCCCACCTGATGTTAAGTGGTTACTGAAGCCCATATACATCTACAACGTAAATGCACCACCCACCTTGAGATATAAGTTCTAAGGTCTCAGTATAGTTACAAAGGCTGCCCCACCCTTCAAACCGAAACGCATTACTGCTTCACGGCAGAAATAGGCAAGGCGGTGGTACCTACCCGTCCGGACTCACAAGAGGTTCTACCACCAGTGAAATATGATATGATATCATATTATTATGATCTCTGGAAACACATCGAATGGTGAAAGGCTATTTAGCTTAAGCGACATTTATCTTTGTAATTAATGGTGCGTTTTATTTGGTATTACCATCAGCAGACCGATGCTTTTAATTGAACTTAAATTAAGTTTACTCCATTCAAATAGCTAAATAAGTGTTTTTGTTTAATAGATTCGATGAAGCATTGTTTGATATTTCAATGTGTTTGGCCTTATTTAAGTTTTTTTTTCCTACCTATGCTGATAGCCTTGAGAGGCTATTTCAGCTTCACCCTAACGTGTGTAGGTGAGCTCACGGGGCTCAAGCCGGAGTGTTGCTAACACTGACCCTAGCAAGAGGCGTGCTTCGCAGAATCTACCACCGGATCGGAAACGCGACCCACTGAGAAGATCCGGCGAGAAACTCAGTGGGCTGTGTCTGTGGGTTAATTCGCTCGTTGAGCCCTTCGTCGCGAGCGACAGGTTCGACGAGGACGGTGACCGGAATATTTAAGTTATGGTGTTTGTGAACTACGGTAACCACTTCACATTGTATGGGCCGGAATCTCATTCAACCAATTAAATAGAACTAGTGGTTCCGCAGTAGTTGAAATTCAGCTATAATTAATTGAAACTGTAAGTTTGTACACTATTATGATTCTATTTTCAAAGACTACGATATTTCTATAATCACAAATTTCACCAAGACTACATTTTAGACAAATATCAATAAAGACAAAGAATTTAATCTATTCTCAATTTGACAACAGACGTCAAGAACAAAAGTTTGACAATAAATAGTAGGCATGCGTGTGTGCGTCAAATACATGGTATGTAGTGTGTGTAATGTTTTCTTTATTGATTGTATGTATGTATCTTTTATGCATTATTTAAAAAAATATTAGCATTGTGCACTTCTTCTCTATATTATCTATAAGTGTGGAAAATTTCATACTCCTCCGTCTGCGCAATTTTCGTAAAAAGGGATACAAAGTTTTTGCTTCACGTATTAATATATATTTTAACGACGTCTGATATAAATGATCAGCTACCAAAGGATAACTTTAAGACCTATTATTTGGAGACAAATTGATAGTTAGGTTGACAAAACAATAAACTCATCCGTTTTAAGAGAATAAGGGTCCAATTAGGAATCCTTGGTAAATCGTTCTCGTGGGTCGTCCCGGGTGTCTATGTCCCGGCATGTCACGCTTAATTGCCGTCCGGGGAAATTCGCTGGATTTTATTCGGATCAGCCTTAATTCGCATTTTAATACCCAGCGGAAACGGAAACGGTGTCTCGGAATTATTTTATGTTGTCTCTTTCTAATTGCGGTCTGCTTGATAAATCAATGAACTTTAGTGTTCGTCGATCGATCGAAATTCGACCATAATCACGGATACCACAAGGCTTAGATTCAATTTCCTCTTATGTTTTGTTAATTGGGATTAAAAAAAAAAAAGCTACTGACCAAACCATTTTTATTGATATCTAAGCTCGTCAGTAGACACTAAATAGAAAACAAGAAAGTCAAATCAAACGAGAAAATGGTTTTTTACAGGTGGCAGGTAATGTAAGTCCGCACGGGTAGATACCACCCCCCTGCCTACCTGTCGTGAAGCAGTAATGCGTTTCGGTTTGAAGGGTAGGGCAGCCGTTGTACTATACTTGAGACCTTAGAACTTATATCTCAAAATGGTTAGCGCATTTATGTTGTAGATGTCTATGGGCTCCGATAACCACTTAACACCAGGTGGGCTGTGAGCTTGTCCACCCACCTAAGCAATAAAAAATATGAAAATTACGAAGAAGAAGACATACAATACAAGAAGGTATTAAAAAAAATAACGAAAACTCTTCTGTTGTCTCACGTATCCGATTACTGATTTTATGGGTGTTACAGAGGCTCTCGTGGTGGTGGTGGTGCGTTGACCTCCGAACGCTGGCCGGCAAGAAGTGGATGAGGAGAGCCGTAGACCGGGCTCAGTGGTGTGGATTGGGAGAGGCCTATGTCCAACAGTGGATGACTGTAGGCTGTTGATGATGATGACGACAGAGGCTCTCATAAGAATTTACTGTCAAAATTAACTTCACTTAAAACTCTGCTACTGAAAGTCGGCCCGAAAACCTCCTATAACATTTGAAACACCCCAGGACTGGATTTGCATATAAATTGTCTCTCTTGTATAGAAAGTTGTATTAGAAATAAAATAAAATAAAAAAACTCTCCTCCCACATCAATCGGAGTGGGAAGGCTGAAAATGTTTCGTTCCACGAAAATGGTTAGTCGAAGTCTTTGAACGTATGATTTCAAACATTTTCCAAATAAACATGAGTTAATTGACATTTTCTGCATGAAATACATTTTACTTTTTACTGGTTTCCTTTTTTTTTTTTTCTACCTTAGCTGGTAGCTTTGAGAGGCTATTCCAGCGTAATCTTAACTAGTAGGTGAGCTCACGGGGCTCAAACCTGACGACGTTGCTAACACAAACCCTAGCAACAGCCGTGCTTCGCAGAATCTACCACCGAATCGGAAACGCGACCCACTGAGAAGATCCGGCGAGAAACTCAGTGGGCTGTGTCTGAGTGTTAATTTGCTCGTCGAGCCCTTTGTAGCAAGCGACGGGTTCGGCGAGAACGGTGACCGGTGCTTGAAGTACCTAGAAGCACAGTTAGTGGATCGGGAGGATCCGAAATAACGTGTTTTGGGCGACGTCGACTGCTTTCCATTCTTTCCGCAGATCGGGAATGTAGTTACCGGCGGCCACGATGAGAGGGTTCTCGTGTGGTGCCGCTTTATCGAAGTAGCGCATCGACGCCGACTGCATATACCTACTGGTGTGGTAGGACCTCTTGTGAGTCCGCGCGGGTAAGTACCACCGCCCTGCTTATTTCTGCCGTGAAACAGTTATGCCTTTCGGTTTGAAGGGTGGGGCAGCCGTTGTAACTATACTGAGACCTTAGAGCTTATATCTCAAGGTGGGTGGCGCATTTACGTTGTAGATGTCCATGGGCTCCAGTAACCACTTAACACCAGGTGGACTGTGAGCTCGTCCACCCATCTAAGCAATAAAAAAAAACCATTATAGCCGGGCCGTATTTTTTGGGTCAACCATGTACAGTATAATTAGAACTCTGTTATTTTTTATTGCCGTTGTAGGAAGACTTTGTTCCTACCTATTCGCTGGTAGCCTAAGGGGTTATTTCGAACGTGAAGGCAAGCTCACGGGCTTAACCTGAGAGAATTTGCTAAGTCGTCAAACTCTTCGCTTTCTAAGTCGTCGTGGCCTAAAGGATAAGACGTCCGGTGCATTCGTATCTAGCGATGCACCAGTGTTCGAATCCCGCAGGTGGGTACCAATTTTTGTAATGAAATACGTACTTAACAAATGTTCACGATCGACACACGGCGAGTTAATAACATCGTGTAATAAAAATCGAACCCGCTAAATTATAATGTGCGTAATTACTAGTGGTAGGACCTCTTGTGAGTCCGCACCACCACTCCGCCTATTTCTGCCGCGAAGCAGTGATGCGTTTCGGTTTGAAGGGCGTGGCAGCCGCTGTAACTATCCTGAGACCTTAGAGCTTATATCTCAAGGTGAGTGGCGCATTTACGTTGTAGATGTCCATGGGCCCCAGTAACCACTTAACAAGGTGGGTCGTGAGCTCGTCCACCCATCTAAGTAAAAAAAATATAACGCCAACCCTGACAAGAGCAGTGCTTCTCAGAATTTACGTCTAGGTATCTACCGAGCCGTCTGACGGGGAGTTGTTAATGTCAGTCATGGATGTTAGCAATGCTAAGTGCATAGTGAAGTCGCAGTCAGCTATTACTTTAAAGTCGTTTGTAGAAGAACGTGCTATAGTGACATTAGGAAGGCACTGAAAAGGCGAAACTGGGTGTTAATGTAATATCTAATCTCTTTTTTGGCCATTTTTTTTTAGAAATATTTTGTAGGCATACCATTGTACCGGCTTGTGGTACATAAGGGAGTTTCTTGGGGTAATAAAACTCCAGCACTTGATATTATTCTGATATATTTTAATGGAGATGTACAGCGTGCTTGAAGAGCGGATGGTGAATGATGGTGAAATACATTAACTTATTAAGCTGTGATACTTAGCGCCTTAGAAGGCTAGCATCTTTGGTATTGCTCTAAAATAATTGAAGGCACTGGCCTGAACACATTTATACATATTATTTATAATGTTATTTGAAGGTTTATGTTAATTTTAATACGCTTTTATTAGCTTCAGACGTATGAATGTGTGTAACGGAATCTTTGTACATTTTGACCCCCTTCAAAACGTCGGTTGAACTCGAAATTTAGTATACTTATTTAGGACCGATGACAATACAATATTAAAAAAAAAAGAAACAAATTATTGAAAAATTGAAATTCAAGTAAAAAATGAAAAATAAATAATAGTTTAAAACAAACTAACAAAATACGCTTTTATAGAAAATCTACCTAAAAATAGAAATTAAATTTTAATAAACTTGAATTAAAAATAGTGTAAGGAAAAATGTTTTTAATGTAAATAAGCGTGGGGTGCATGGTATCAGTAGTTATAAATATTTTATGAACAGATATGAGTAGAAGGGTTATTTTGATAATATCCTAAAAAGCACCCCGCGCATTTTTTACAATAAAATCATTTATTCTTACACTATTTTTAACACGTTCGCTGCATTACGAGATCTATCAGATCTCTTGCAGGACTTTTATGTTGTGCGTTGAATATAATCGTGTTGTTTCACTCCTTGCGGGAGGATCTAACGTGTAAAGTTCTTTAAGTATGAGTACGACAAATATACATATTTGCTTCCTACTTAAAGCTGAATTCAAGGACATTAAAAAAGAAATTAGAGATGGATTAGGTCCCTAACGCACAGTACTGTAATTATATTCATTCCTTGCGTTAGGAGATATGTCGGTACTCGTGGAATCATAGGCCTCGTAGACGCAAGAGAGCGAGGGTGGGCGGCGCGGGCGCTGCGTGACTTGTTTTAGTGTTGTCCTAGCATCGACGTGGGAGCTTTCGCGCACGTTTTGGAAATAACACTCGCGTATATACCTACGTGTTGATTATTTTTGATAAACAATGAGTTCTTTTAAAAGAAAAAAGTGTAAAAAATTCTATTTATTTTGGTGAGATTTCTAACAAAAAATCAAAGCCGGATTATACTGCTGCATCGTCCAGTAAAATAAAAATTTTGTAAAATGTTCAAATTTACAGGATTCCCCGAAGGAAGATGTACTGATCATATTTTCCAACGTGGCGACAAAAAAAGACGTTGTGTGGGTTGTTACGAAAAATTACGATGCACATTAAACAGCACTGACGCTTCTAAAAAAACTAAACGAATTCTTACCATATGCGCGCAATGCAAGCAATCAATGTACTTGCATGTTTTAATGAAAAACACTTTGCATAATTAATAAAACTATTTCAATCGACAACTGAAATATTATTTTATTCCCATCACTACTTACTACACATATTGAACTATCTTCGGTTGCGGTACGAGATACAATCGATATCAATTTTTTTTTTGGTATTTGTAGTTTATTCAAATGTCATAACTGCGTGCGAACCTAGCAAAATATAAATCAATAGGCTATCTTTCATCCACAAAAACTTCAAAGTATATGTCATTGTTTTTTTGGAAGATATAAATTATTTTCAAAACTGTATCTTTAGGAGAATGATTAGGTCTCAAACGCACCAAAGGGTGGGTAAGTTTCGAGATCTTTTAGGTCTCCAAAGCACCAGCTGAAAGTTCTTTGATAATAATGGCGCAGTGAACGTGTTAATTCAAATTTATTAAAATTTATTTTCTATTTTCTAGTTGGATTTTCTTGATAGATCACTCTGAATATCAATAACAGTATATTGGAATATACCTGCTGTATCTTTCTTGTCTCGCAGAGACCGTTTTTAATAATCAAACCAATTATAGCAATTGTACAAATATATGTATTTGCTTCTTGACTGTTTACCAATCTTAATTTTATTTTGATATTTAAGGTAATTTGGCAGTAAAGTACTCTCTTTCTCTCTTCATGTCTATAAAATTTCAAATTGACTGTAACGCAAAAGGTAAAACCAATCCTAATATTTATTTTTCGCTTTTTTGACTTTTCTTTCTTCTTTGAAGCACGACTAAGGTAATTAGATGAAGTGGATGCAAAAGTAGATGAAAGCATATAAGGTAATAAATTAAGATAAATTTGTAAGCATTAATATTTTATATTATAGGCTACTGGAAAATATTAGAAGGAAGTGTATAATTTAATTTATTAGGGAAACAAGTATTGAAATATAAAAAGCTAAACCAAATGAATATGCAAATCTGTTGTCGTTTGAACATATTAAAACTTGAATATACGTTGAAATAAACTTTTATACAAACATATTGTTTCGGTTTTGCGTCGTATGCTTCATGGGAATTGCTTTGAACTAGTGGAAATTATTCCCTCATCTCCATTATACGATCGTACCTAAGGCGACTTGGAGCCACACTTAACAGGATTTTCAAAGCATTGGCTCGTAACGTTATTCATAAAATGCCTCAAAAGAGTCTTCAGCAAGTGACTTATTGTTATCCCTATTATGGCAGACCGTTCAAAGCCAAATTGCCCAAACTTTTTCGAAGGCTATAAAACAGATTTTAAAACGGTAACCAGCTTTTGGGCGGTCTGATTAGAAAAAAATTGTGTCCCAAACAAAATTTACTGGTGGTAGGACCTCTTGTGAGTCCGCGCGGGTGGGTACCACCGCCCTGCCTATTTCTGCCGTGAAGCAGTAATGCGTTTCGGTTTGAAGGGTGGGACAGCCGTTGTAACTATACTGAGACCTTAGAACTTATATCTCAAGGTGGGTGGCGCATTTACGTTGTGGATGTCTATGAGCTCCAGTAACCACTTAACACCAGGTGGGCTGTGAGCTCGTCCACTCATCTAAGCAATAAAATAAAATAAAAACGCCGACTCGTAATTATTGTTAAAGCGAAGTGCATCCACGCAAAACATTATCAGAATAAACTCGATGGGAATACAACATCAAAGGAATGTCGTTCGTGTGTTTTACGAATTACATTATTTACAGCACACGATCCTTGGAGAGGCGAATGGTTAATGTACCTTGAATTTCGACAACTTAAATGTCAAATGCTCGCTCGCTTCCTGAAATAAACCAATGCAATCAACGGCCGTCTGGTGTAGTGGTAAGTGACATGGTCACTACACAAGGGGGTCGCGGATTCGAATCCCGCCAAGGGAAGGTATTTGTATGATAAATATAAATGACTTTTTTTTTTTATAACAACTAAGAGGCAAACGAGCAAGACGGGTACCTGATGGTAAGTGATTCACCGCCGCCCACGGTCACCAGCGTTTACGCCAATGCGTTGCCTACCCTTCAGATAAGAATATGCTCTTTTCTTGAATAACCCAATGTCTTTTCCAGGGTTATGGACGTGTCCTAAAAAATAATAATGGAGATTTAGTCGTAGTGGATTTTAAAGTACATAGTGTCAACGGATGGTTTGTCTATTATCCTTTAACACAATTGATAATAAACATGTTAATAAACCTAATATTTGTTCGTCGGGAGTCTGGGCTGTTGGATATGATTGTTGATTCTTGACTTATATCTCAAGTTGGGTGGCGCATTGACGTTGTAGATGTCTATGGGCTCCAGGCGCTTAACACTAGGTGGGGTGTGAGCTCGACCACCCATCTAAGCAATAAAAAAAAAGAATACGATTGAGGTATGAGAAGTGAGCGTGTCATATCGTACGGGTGGATGACTGCAGTAAGATGGTGTTTACAGTAAAAGTAGGAAGACGTTTTTTTTGCTCTCGAAGGCAAATGAGCACACGGCCCACTTGATGGTGAGTGGTTTCCACTGAGTTTCTCGCCGGATCTTCTCAGTGGGTCGCGATTCCGATCCGGTAGTAGATTCGGCGAAGTACTGCTTTTGCTAATTACTAGTGTTAGCAATTCTCTTTGGTTGAGTCCGTGAGCTCACTTACCGATTCGCGCGAGGTTGGAATAGCCCCTTAGGCTACCAACGATTAGTTAGGGAAAAAATAAACGGTGAGTGGTTACCGTCGCTCGTGATCGTCAGTAATGCCAGGGGCAGACCCAAGCCCTCTCTACCGTTAAGTACTCTCCACAAGCCTCGTTTGAAGAAGGATGTGCCATAGCGCTCGAGAAACACCGTGGAGGGGAGCTAATTCCAAAGCCGGATGGTACATGGCAAAAAATATCTCTGGAAACGCACTGTAGATGAACTCAACTCTGTTGGCGGGCGGTGCGATGGTAACATTCGTAAGAATGGTAAGATTGTTTTTATGTTGACGAAACTATAATTAACAGCTCAGGAGAATAATAATAAAATTAATAATTACATAGTAAAGTCTCTTTAGAACCTCATCTGGACTACATGATCATATTAAGGGCTTGGTCTAAGTCATAATATTTATAAGATATTAAATTTTCGCTTACAATAAAATAACAAATAACACAAAACATAGTATGACTTTCCGGAGAAATCCGGTGAAAACCTTTATGGGACGATGCGGAGGAGTACCCTAACCGGGAAAAAACGTCCGTAACGTAAGATTTTTATCACTAATGCACACAATGTACGACTTATCTTTCTAATAACGTCCAAATTAGTAATGCACACATGTACGACTTAACTTTGTAATAACGTACAAAAATAATATATTTTTTTATCATTCATTGACCACAATCTCATAGCGTTCGTTTGCGCAATACTCTTATGCAAACAACCGTGAATGAAGTGTACCACAATAAGTTCGCACGTTACCGAATGACCGTGGGTTGTTGCGAAGCCATACATCTTTTTTTATATTTAAATTACTTTAATTATGTAATTTGTAATAAACCTTACGTGTTTTTATTACGATTTTATTTATTGCATAGAACGAACTCATAAAACTCCCTGTGATGAGTGCTCACGGGAGCTCATAAACTAGAGTTCTACGTTTCACTTTTAAAGAACAACGACTGCCCCACTCTTCAAACCGGAACGTATTATTGCTTCACAGCAAAGAAATGCAGGATGGTCGTACTTACCTATGCGAACTCACAAAGACGCCCTGCCACCAGTATATAGACGTTAAGTGATTACCGTAACGCATTGTGGTCCAAACATACCGCCATCCACTTTGAGGTATGAGGTCGAAACGTGAGTTGCACTTTCTAAAGGCTATTCCAACCTTGAAGCCGAAACATAATATCTTCGCAGAAATAGCCGGATTGTGGAACGTACTAGCTCAATACGCCCTAAAGCCAGTAAATAGCAATTGATCAATAAGTCTGGATGATATTCACGATAGGCAACTAATCAATCTTACCATGGCACCGCTCGTCACCGGAGTAGAGTTCATCCACAGTGCGTTTCCAGAGATCCTTTTTGCCACATACCATCCGGCTTTGGAATGAGCTCCACTCCACGGTGTTTCCCGATCGTTATGACATGTCCTTTTTCCAACGAGGCTTGTGCAGAGTATTTAAGGATAGGCAGCGGCTTAGTCCTATCCCTGGCAATGCTTACGTTCATAAGCAACGGAAAACAGTCACCATCCAGTGTGCCGTATGCTCGTCTGCCTACAAGGGCAATAAAACTCAACATTCAGAAACAGATGTGTTTTAAACGTCTCGAAATCTCAAGCAAATACGATAATTAAATGAAAATTCGATTACCGTTTTGTTTAACGTAAAACCCATCGTCCTGGGCCCGAAATTGTGTACTTAAGCAAATCGTAACATCAACACCACTTTTAATGTCTAATTATCTCGCTCCCGCTCGTGATTTGGCCATTAGCTAGAGCGAGACGCGAGAGATAAGCCGGCTTCCTTTTCCTGTTCCGTGAAGCCTTCACGCGTTGATATGTTGAGTGTAATATGATTTAGAGAAATCATGCTCAGCTTGAAATGTGCGTGTAGGTTTGTCTTC
Organism: Bombyx mandarina; assembly: GCF_030267445.1. Taxonomy (NCBI): domain Eukaryota; kingdom Metazoa; phylum Arthropoda; class Insecta; order Lepidoptera; family Bombycidae; genus Bombyx; species Bombyx mandarina. Next base: position 7,802,778 of record NC_143233.1, read on the forward strand.
ACCACGCAGAGGTCGTACGGTAAGGGGGCGACCATAATACTTATACCTTTAACTTAACAGCGGCCTTTAACCATGAAATTTACTTTTAAATATTAATACGTGAAGTAAAAACTTTGTATCCCTTTTTACGAAAATTGCGCGGATGGAGGAGTATAAAATTTTCCACACTTATAGAGAATATGAAGAAGAAGTGCACAATGCTAATATTTTTTTAAATAGATAATGCATAAAAGATACATTAGGTAAATCAATAAAGAAAACATTACACACACTACCATGTATGTATTTGACACATCACGCATGCATACTATTTACTTATTGTCAAACTTTTGTTCTTGACGTCTGTGCTTAAATTTAGATTAAATTAAATGTTGTTTGTCTTTATTAATATTTTTCTATAGTGTAGTCTTGGCGTTGAAAATACAATCATAATAGTGTACAAAGTTACAATTCCAATCAATTATAGTCGAATTTCGACTACTCTAGTACCCATAATTCACTCTAAGCTAAGACTCATTTGTTCTCTTCTAACAATTGAATTTTATTGTTTCACATGGAATTGGCGCTACAGCTGTCCTCTATTCCGAACCTAACTGCGTTGTTGAATCATGAGGAGGGAAGAATATGCTTTATTGTACATCAAAATAATAAAAACGGCATAAAATTAAATTGAAAAGTACAATGATCAGATTTATCGTTTAAAGCGATTTCTTCCAAACAACTATCAAGTAAAAAGGAATCGAATTAACGATAAAAATTAACCGCGTTGTACTTATCGATTGAAGAAATTATATATTTAAATAAGAATATCAATGATAATAATATAATCATAGCATTGCTACTTTTTCGTTAAAAATGACTTACCCATAGATATCACATTTTAAATAAAATACGTAAAAGCATAAATCATCACGATTTAACAGAAGGAAACGTATTTACTCCACTGGCTCAAAGATACAAATCCTATCTTGACCTTTCATGCCAGAATTCGTTACTAATCAAGGGTTTGTACATACTATCGCGTCGGTGGGATGCTCTGTTTTCAATATTCTAACTCAGCTAAAGTAACTGTCATCTATTTTCTAGGTAACTCCTCTACCAGGTCAAACAATAAATTGTGACAAAACCAAAAGAATAATTAAAATTAGACATGGTTACATTTCCTGGGTATCTTTTTTTTTTTTTTTTTACCACAGGCGAAAATCCCCGGATCCCCACCCGCACGGTAGGTGGGGTATGTGGGAGTCGAACCTCACTAAAAACTCCTGCCGCTCACAGCCGGCGCCCTACCCCGGACCGGGCGGAAACCCAGTCGGAGCTATTGAGACGGCGGGACAGGGTTTACGCAGAGCACATTACATCCATCCCGCCGTCCCCCAGACGCCGGACCGGCGGCCGCCAGCAACATGACCGCCGGTTCCCTCGTTCGACGGGCCAAGAGCCCAATTGATAGTGCCGCGCTACACCTTCCCCCGGAGCGGTCGGGGGAACGCGACCTACCACGCCGCCCCACGGCTAGGTTCCTCCCCGCACAAAGCGGGTGGAGCCCGAAGCTCTTAGGGGGCCGGGTTACGGGTGGGACCCCGGTCCCGACCCCCTGCTCGGCGGCGGCGGGTTTCTGCATAGTGAGGAGAGCTTTGCCTCACTCGCCCCGCCGCCTCCTTCTGCGAGATGGTGCACTCGCAGAAGTCGAGCATAGCCTTCCAAGACTCGTCGCCGCCAAGCATCGACGCCACGACGCTAGGCAGCGACAAGTCTGGTCCTATCTTTGCGACAAGGACACGGCGCTGCACCTCCCAAGCGGGGCAGACAGCGAGCGTATGCTCTGCCGTGTCCAGGTCGTGTCCACAATGGTGGCACCTCGTCATCGGCTCAGCTCCTATCCGGTGTAGGTACTTCCCGAAGCATCCGTGCCCAGTCAGCACCTGCACCAGACGGAAGGTGAAGCGTCCTCGGCCACAATTCACCCAGTCATAAAGGACTGGGTAAACCGCCTCGACAGTCCGTAGGCCCCACGTGGGGTTGGCTAACCGCCTCGACCACGATTCGAGCACGGACCGCCGAGAATGGACTTTCCGCGCCCGCAGTTCACTTTTGGAGGGACGCGCCACGCCCAGAGCACGAAGCTCACTGCGCCACCGATAGTCGGCAGCGAGTGACTCCGCCTCCAGCTCCCATGGCGGCGTCCCCGCCAACACACACGCCGCCTCGAATGAGACGGTGCGATATCCACGGATGACCCTGATAGCAACGGTGCGCTGCGGCCGGCGCAGGAACCGAGTCATAGTAGCCCGATTGCGCGGCTCAGCCCATACAGGCGCACCGTACAGGGCCATCGATCGCACCACCCCAGCGTAGAGGCGGCGTACAACCTGATCCGGCCCCCCGATATTCGGGAGCAGTCGGCTCAAAGAACCTGCTGTCCTCATTAATCGGGGGACCAGCTCCGCAAAGTGAGCACGAAAAGCCCACCGGCCGTCCAACACGAGGCCGAGGTACCTTAACTGCACCCCGACCCCTATCCGGACGCCCCCAACCACGATGTGGGCGTCGACAGGTGGTGCTCTCCGCAGCCCGTGAAACCACAAGGCCTCGGATTTACTGAGCGCCACGTCGAGGCCCAGTCTCTTTATCCTCCCGACGACGAGGGCCACTCCCGCTGTGGCGAGACGGGCAGACTCTCTATAATCATCCCCCCGGGCCACGACCAACGTGTCGTCCGCGTAACAAATAACGCGGAGACCCGGGAGGAGGGCACCCCTCAGCACTCAGTCGTATCCGATGTTCCACAAGAGGGGTCCGAGAACCGACCCCTGCGGAACACCACGCACGACCGGAAAACGGTGAAGGGTCCCACCGTACCCGGTAAATTCGACCGACCTGGCCTCCAAATAGGAGCCAACCAGCCGGCGGAGGTAGAGGGGCACCCCGTGCCTCTCCAGTGCCCCCCCCCTATCACAGACCAGGGCAGGGTGTTAAATCAGCTAATCTTCAGCCAAATAAATCTTTATAAGGACACTAGAAATAGAAAACAGATCTCGATTAGTGAGGGCCACGTAGAACTAGATCTTTCCTTTTTTGTTTCCTTCTAGCGAATCTCTTATGACATTGAGTGAACGTATGACTTATATACAACTAATCTTCACCGTAGCGAGGGTCACCGAAGAAGTAAGATGCTAGATGAACTACACGATAAACTAGAACAAGTTTGATTCACCAGTCACAAGGGCTATACTCTTCCTTGGGAGCTAATACTTTACTGGGGGCTAAAGATCTTTCCAGCTTCACCAAAACAAGTTAAAGAGATAGCCGAGAAAAAGCCCCCCGAGCACTTGCGAAGATCAACTTAAAAGCAGCTGATTTCCGAGTGAATCCATCACCGGATCAGGTTTACGACCAACTAAAAAGATTCGACTAGAAACTCAGCGCTATGCTATAGAGTAAGCGTTAAATGTTTTGGCTTCTGCTATTGTTACAACAAGTGCGAGTTACAACAAGTGTGAGTGCACAAGAAGGGCCGCGGTACGCGAGGAATGGCGACGTCTGGTGAAGCGCACCACCACCCGAAGTGATGACCACGACCACTCTGCCAAGAGTGCATACGACTGAGAAGAAGCATTGTTACAACAACATCATAGCATCCCTCAGTACTAACATTGGATGAATGACCCATCGGGGTAACACAGCAAGCCTCTAAATGCCAGCTGAATCACATTTGCACTTTCCAATACCTGATTTTTTCCCGTAGACTATGAACGAACCCCATCCCGTTATTACCTTGAAGGAATTTGCAAAATTGGTTGGATCAAGTTTTCTCGTATTGTAAATCGAGTTTGTCTGATGTGTTAAAAGACTCATGACTGTAATTTCGTTTCCTTTTGGGACATTGCGTAATAAATTCAACGATTGCTTCTTTTATTAGAATCGGCGGACTATTTTCATCCCTTTTTATTTATGGATTGGTAATTTGAGTTTGAGTGGAGGTAGCGAGGACATAAATTGTTTTAATCAACGCTCAAGTTATGATCTGATACAATGTATTTGAACTGGTAAACTGAAAGCTATAGATACCATAATAATGGGCAATCTACATTAGCCGGCTACCTTCCTACGTTTTAGATTACTGGTCCACAAAGCTTGGTTCAGCAACGTACTGAATTTTCATATGCATCCTTATGGAAGGTAATGTGAAAGCCGTTGATCTCTTTGACACTTGGCGTGTTAAACTCAATTGTTCGATCTAATATATATTTTGGTTTGGATAGATCTCTATGAATATTACTAAGAATGGTACATCGCAATTGCATCGCATGTATCTTCATCAGAATTTCTCAAGCTGAAAACGAAGACCGACTATTGAGCAAGTTATACTTACCTTATTATCAATCACATACTTATCAGTGACTTATATTCAATCTTAATTATATTTCACTCTCTTTCTATCTCTCTCTCTCTTTCTCTCTCTAATATAATAAATAAGCTATACCTTTATAATAATATTAATAAAATTAAACAACCATGGAATAAATTAAAATCCTCAATTTCTTCCTATGATGTTGTATGTAATTACCTCATTGTTTATAATTCATTAATATCAAAGGAGGGTGTTAATTGCATTATAATGCGGAGCCTCCCGTGTAATTTAGTCTTGTTTGCCGCGTGAATTGAAAACAAGCATTGAAAAGGTTCTGTTTGGGTATGGCCTTCGCAGATAAAAAAAGAAGGGTTTTTGGGAATATCCATTAATAACCAACCGATTTCGTGATGAGAGTAGGTAATTTATGAACATATTATATCAATAATTCGCATTAATGGGATCTAGAAGGCTGTTGTGTTTGTTTGTTTTTTATTGCTTACATGGATGGACGACTTCACAGCCCACCTGGTGTTAAGTGGTTACTGGAGCCCATAGACATCTACAACGTAAATGCGCCACCCACCTTGAGATATAAGTTCTAAGGGCTCAGTATAGTTACAACGGCTGCCCCACCCTTCAAACCGAAACGCATTACTATTTCAAGGCAAAAATAGGCAAGGCGGTGGTACCTACCCGTGTGGACTCACAAGAGGTCCTACCACTAGTATAATTGCTTCAATAGGTTTCTATTTAAAGAGTGAGGCAGCCGTTGTAACTATACTGAGACCTTAGAACTCATATCTCAAGGTGGTTAGCGGTATTTACGTTGTAGATTTCTATGGGCTCCGGTAACTGCTTAGCACTAGGTGGGCTGTGAGCTCATCCCTCCATCTATGCAATTAATAAAATATAAAACCACACTTACACATGACCCCTTCGTAGTATTTGAAGCGGAAACTAAAATTTTAATGCCACCAAACGATTTGTTCCAATAATTCTCACCGATATTTCAAAAAAACGTTTAAGAAATAAGAACAAATAGTAAAGCAACAATTCTTGGCTCCCGTCCGTCCTCACATCTGATCCGACACAACCAACGCCCACGGAACGTAACAAAAAGATTTACGAACAATAAAACATCGAGATAAACCTTTTTACAGTTTCGTGGAGCAATGAGGGCACTGTGCGCTCGTATAAGACGTCAGCTAAACAGGGGTGTTTCCTGTCTGTCTTTATGTTCATTCTTTTATAAGCGAAAGAAAATACATTGTTGGATATCATATTGTTATATGCGGGTAGGACGCCGCAGCCTATATAAAGCATGCGGATATGGTTCGTGGCGTCATTACATTTGTAACGCGGTCAGGTGCGGAAGCTCAGTCAGTTTGAATCTGTGTGATTGGTAAGTCCCTTCTATTCTGTTCGATTAGTACCTTGAGTTTAGTTAAAGAATAAATAAATCTCATTGTGGTCAGTTGTTTACCTTTGACCTCCTTTTCTCTGGCTGGGGGCCGGTTTTATACAGGAGAAAATCACGAGATCCCCACTTGGTAGTTGAAGTATGTTGGAATTTAACCTCACTACTAGCTGGTCTGGCGGCCGCCGGGGATGCAATCACTCAGTTCCCTCAATCGACGGGCCGGGAGCCCGCCTTGCTGGCGACACGCTTCACCTTCCCCCGGAGCGGTTGCGCGAACGCTGCCTACTACCACCGGCCGAATGATTCCTACAATCAGACTGCAGGCTCAAGGTATAGAATTTAAGGCCCTAACCACTAAACGACTCGCCTGTACTCTCACAATGTCCGATCCCCCCGAAGTTAGAACCCGGGTGAGTAAAGGGGTTACCGCGGTCAACACTTCAACCAGATAGTGCATCTCACCCTAAAGACGCCTGCCGATGGAGCCTTCACGAGCAAGAACGAAGTATCTCACACATTAGTCGTCTCGATACGACAGCCTCCTAGCCCTGGTAGGATCACTTGTGAGTTCGCACGGGTAGGTACCACCACCCTGCCTTTTTCTGCCGTGAAGCAATAATGCGTTTCGGTTTGAAGGGTGGCGCAGCTGTTGTGCCACTGAGACATTAGAACTCATATCTCAAGGTGGGTGGCGGTATTTACGTTGTAGATATCTATGGGCTCCTGTAAAACAATTGGGCTCTGAAAAAATGTGTTCTCGTCCAAAATCCCTCAGTGCCTGAAGACAAAGGTATACAACCAATGTGTGCTACCGGTGATGACTTACGAGACGTGGTGCTTCACAAGGGATCTTTTTAGGAAGCTCAGTGTCACGCAGCGAGCTATGGAGAGGGCTATGCTTGGTATTTCTCTACGAGAATGAATCAAAAATGAGGAGATCCGTAGAAGAACCAAAGTTGCTGACATAGCCCGTAGGATTAGCACGTTGAAGTGGCAGTGGGCAGGCCACACAGCGCGAAGATCGGACGGCCAATGGGGCAGAAGGATCTTCGAGTGGAGATCACGTACTGGCAAGCGTAGTGAGGGAGGTCCACCTACGAGATTGACCGACGACCTGGTAAGAATCGCTGGGTCACATTGGATGCAAGTGGCAACGGACCGGCCGCACTGGAGATTACTTGGAGAAACCTATGTTCAGCAGTGGACAGTCGACAGGCTGAGATGATGTGAGCCCGTCTTCCTATCTAGAAGGAAAAAAAAATCATAGATTCAGTGAGGGATATCTACAAAATAAATACAAGAGTTAACATCCCTATTCGGTATCCAGCTTTGTGCAAATAAGTGTGTGGGTGTGTGTTTTGCGATGCGATAATGTGGAAACTTGCATTGTAACGTTTACTAAACTCATAGTTTATTGGTTTAACTTAGGTCGTATTTAGATATATTTTGGCTTTTTTTTTGGTTGCTTATATGGCGAAAAAGTCGGCAGGGGTATCCCTGATACCTATATCCTGCACTAACAATCTGGTTAGGGCCAAAAGTGAAATATTTTCAGCTTCAAGGAATACATTTATAATATACTAGATAAGTGGTGTGATTGGTTGCTGGAGCTGTGGACATTACAAGGTTAATACCGCCAATAATTGGGACGACGAGTTCCAAGTCTCGGTAGTATTGTATAACGATTATCTCATCCTTAAGATCGGTGTGATTATGGGAGAAATAGGCAAGATGGTGGTATCTACAAGTTCGATCTTATAATCCTCAAATATGTACTTAAACTTCAAACATTGCATCAGATAAAGTCCGCTCGATAAACAACGAAACTTTGGATTCAGACTGACTTGGTAGTGTAGTTGTTAGCGCCTCTGACTGTTGCGCCTAGGGTCTTGGGTTCGATTCCCTCATTGGGCAAACATTCGTGTGATGAACAAGTTTGCTTGCTCTTTGTCTAGGTCTTTATTATCTATATAATATGCATATATTTAAACATACCCATAACATAAGTTGGGGCCGGATGACCGTGCGGGATTTGTTCCCAGTTATAAAAAAAAAAAAAACTTAATAACATTAATCTTATTTTATTTATTATAATATAATTATCAAATAATAAGGTATATATATATTTGGGGACTTTAATTTTAATTGTATAATATTATTTTATTACTTCCTGGAAGTCTTTTGTGAACACGTGTGTAGTAAGTTTTTAATTAGAAACCTTGGTTCATGCCGTAGGATTTCAATCGACGGCATGGCACATCACTCTCTTTAGGCCACGAGGATTTTAATATAAACTTATTAAAGCATCCCTAAAGCACTGTGCTATTTCAATTTTGCGTTATTCTATTTCAATTTTACTGGTGGTAGGGCCTCCTAGCCCTGGTAGGATCACTTGTGAGTACGCGCGGGTAGGTACCACCGCCCTGCCTATTTCTGCCGTGAAGCAGTAATGCGTTTCGGTTTGAAGGGTCGGGCAGCCGTTGTAACTATACTGAGACCTTAGAACTTGTATCTCAAGGTGGGTGGCGCATTTACGTTGTGGATGTCTATGGGCTCCAGTAACCACTTAACACCAGGTGGGCTGTGAGCTCGTCCACCCATCTAATCAATAAAAAAAAAAGCGTGACCTTGGTTTTCAGTTGAAAGATTTTTTTCTCCATATATTCGGATTTATTTCAGCTATACTTAAATTCTGTACTGGATTTAAGATTCATGCTGACTCAAGGTCAGGGCGACACTTAATTTCCTTGTGAAACCTCCCAGAAGACCGTAAAATTCTTTCGATTCTCAGCGAAGTTATCACGGAATTATTTCTAATAAAAGAATCTGTCTGGAACTCGTAAAATGATATTTCTTAGGCGAGAGTACGAGGCCCGTAGTCTCCGGAGGTATTGTGATCATTCAAACTTTGTCAATTTTCTCGGCTAGGAACAAAAAGGTCGAGTGTTGCCCTCCCTTTTGTTTTATCTAGCAATTGCTTTCGAGAAAAGGCCCGTTTTTTGAGCGAAGTTATGTCTTACATTCGAAGGGTGAGGCGGCATTTTTAAACAGAAACTGCGGAATAATTATGGATTATTGTTTTTGATACGCTTTTATTAGCTTCAGACGTATGTATGTTATAGTATGTAACGGAATCTTTGAACATGATTTTAACCCCCTTCAAAACGTCGGATTAACTCAAAATTTGGTATACTTATTAAGGACCGATGATAATTCAGTATTAAAAAAATATATTGTAAACAAAATAATCAAAAAATTGAAATTCAACTAAAAAATGAAAAATAAATAATAGTTTAAAAAAATCTAAGAAAATACGCTTTTATAGAAAATCCAACAACAAGAATCCAACCAAAAAAAGCGTGGGGTGCATGGTATCAGTAGTTTTTTTATTTATTACAAAAGCGTATTTTGTTAGGTTTTTTTAAACTATTATTTATTTTTCATTCACATTGCTATTGTATTTTGTTAGAGAAATCAAATTTTGGCGTATCGAGACGGGAAGCATTCACGTCGTAATGTTTTTAGGCTTCGTTATACACAAAACGACGATTGGCTACGCCACTGGCATTATAAGAAGTTCGGTCTCGATGGGTTCATCTTATTCTTGCTTCTTAATCTTCTGTTATTGCTGCTAGATCGTGCTTTCGTAACACTGACCATTTGACGCGATCAGTCGCTTGATAATTTACACCGCTTACTTAGTTGGTGGGATATTTCATTCTTTCGTAGCTTTGGGTTTCGACCTTTTTTTTTTTTTTTAACGCTGGTGAATCCATTTACGGATACCCGGTCGAGGGGGGTAACGGACCGGGTTATGTCGGACTCCGGCGCCTCCTGAGAGGACGAAGGGGAGAAGAGGGGCCGAGGTCCTTCACCTCCCCCAATTTCTCACACGAACTACGCCTTGAAAAAGGCGCGCGAAGCACTTGCCCCGCAGAACGACTACCGACTAAACCCCATCGAGCTCCACCACACCGACTACACGAAACTTACGGTACCGCGATGCGCGCCGAAAGTCTCGCCTTAGGCGGTACCCGTACTGATGTTAAGACGGGATTTCATCCCCGGGAAAATCCCGTAGAACCTCGTCTCGGGAGACACACCGTGAGTGGCGCACAGGAGCCACCTTGCACCGCTTCACCACCGGACCAACAGTCGAGTGCCGGGCGCCCCCGCACCCGGCACTCGATAGTCCCTACGAGGGCTGAGCGGCGGCCTCTCGCACGCGCCGTCCACCCCGCCTTCTGCGCTGAGGAGCCGAAGAGTGATCCCGTTCCCTTTCGCGCTCCTCAGCCTCACGAAGCGCCATGACCAAGTCACAGAACCCAGCCATGGCCTCCCACGAACTCCGGTCCTCTACCATACGGGCGACGATAGCCCTCAAAGAGAGGTCCTGCCCCAACACCGCGACGAGGTTTCGCCGCGGGTGCTCCCACCGTGGGCACGTTTCTAGCGCGTGCTGTGCGTCATCGTTCCGGTGCCCGCACTGGTGGCAGCCCGGATGTGGCTCCCTTCCGCAGACTCTCCACAGATACCTCCCGAAGCATCCATGCCCCGAAAGGACCTGGGTGAGGCGAAAGGAGAGCTCACCGTGTCGCCGGTCCGACCATGCCTCCAGCACAGGTACCAGTGCCTCGAGCGTGCGCTGACGAGTGGCCGAAGTTCGGCCGAGCTCCACCAGCAAGCGCTCTCTCCATTTGGCATACGCCAGACCACGCGCAGCACGCCTCCATCGATCGACAACCGACGGGCCGGGTGTCCGTTCCCGAGTCGAGGACTGTGTTCTCGGTCGGTATGTCGCGGCCAAGATTTCGGCCTCGAGGTCCCGCGGTAAGGATCCGGCGAGGGCACAGGCCACATCCTGAGAGATGGTACGGTACCCCCTGATGATCCTCACCGCGAGCGCCCGCTGAGCTCTGAGCAGCAGAGCCGCGTTTCGCGCGGTTAGTGCGGGCGACCACACGGGAGCACCGTACAGGGCCATACTGCGCACCACCCTCCGGTACAATCGCCGGATACCGGCGCTGCATCCACCGGTGTTGGGAAGAAGACGGGTCAGCGCACCCGCCGTCCCCATCAGCCTTGGAACCAGCATTTTGAAATGGTGGTCGAATCTCCATTTGCTGTCCAACACAAGGCCCAAATACTTGAGCTTCGGCTGGACAGCAATGGTGACACCCCCGACTACGAGATTCGCGCCTTGAGGCGGCCCCTCCCGAGCCGAGTGGAAGCACACTGCTTCGGATTTATGAAGGGTTACCTCGAGGCCGAGTCTCTTTATTCGACTCACCACAGTCGCTACACCTGCTACAGCCAGGATGGCTGCTGACCAGTAGTCGTCTCCGCGGGCCGTCACCAGCGTGTCGTCAGCGTAGCAAACCACTTCGACGCCACGCAGGTTAGCCCCACGGAGGACCCAGTCAAAGCCTATATCCCACAGGAGCGGACCCAGTACCGACCCCTGTGGAATCCCCCGCGACACTGTTTTCCGTCCCCACCCACTCCGCTCGGGGAAGATAAGCCCGCCCTGAGAGATAATCTTCGATCAGATTGCGGAGACCGATGGGCACGCGGTGAAATCGTAATGACTCCATGATCGTACTCCAGGGGATCGTGTTGAAGGCGTTGGCTATATCGATTGACACAGCCAATAGCACGCCCCCCCCCAGAGCACGCCTGGTCGGTAAGGTCACGGACGCGCAAGATCGCGTCCACGGTCGACGGAACTCTCCGGAAGCCAAATTGGTTGGACGCTAGAATCGGCCCAATATTCTCCAGGTGCTGAACAAGACGCTCGGCAACGATACGCTCAAGGAGCTTACCGGCCTCGTCCAACACGACTATCGGGCGATACCCGGAGGGCTCATCTCTAGGGCGACCGTCCTTCGGGATGAGCACCAGCCGGCCTGTACGCCACGGCTCCGGGAACCTGCCCTCTCGGAGGCACTTGCTAAAAAGCCTTCGAAGTGCAGGTCCCAAACCATCTTCAGTTAGGGCCAGAGCCCATGCCCTGCTCGACAGACCGTCAGGGCCGGGCGCTGTGCGCTTCGAGCGCATCTTCGCTACCACCGCCTTGAATTCCGCCTGGGACACACCTTCCAGCTCTCCGCCGTCAGCGACCTGCACCGCTGCCATTACAGGAGGGACGAAAGCTGTTCCGGATGAGTCCGGAAATAGACCCCCGACCACCCAGTGCAAAGTCTCGGGCGGCAGTGTGCTGGTCGTAGGGGGAGCCCAAGGTCGAAGCGCATTGCGCGCCAGCCTGTAGGGCCGCCCCCATGGATCGCGATCGAGCGAGGCGAGTAGATCGTTCCAGGCGGCTTCCTTTGCCATTCTGATGGCCATGCAAAGGGCCCTCACCGCTGTCCTATACACTACGTAAAGGCGGTCTTGCTCCTCCGGGTCTCGATGCATCCTTCGACGTCGGCTCCGTTGGTACGCATGACGACTGACGTTGCACGACTGGCGCAGGTTGGCGATTTCCTCAGTCCACCAATGTACGCGGCGCTTAGGGGCGAGAGCTCTGATGCGGGGCATGGCGGCATCACACACCCGCGACATGGCCTCGCGCATACGCTCCGTCCCCACGCGTACGTCCATCGGCTCGCCAAGTGAGTCGAGGCGCCACGCCTGGACGACAGCCGCCTCGTGCAGCCGCTCGACATCTAGGCGCTTCTGGGCCCAACGAGGACCCTCCGCGCCACCACCGAATAATGAAGACGTTGACACCGCTCCTGGGGTCACAACGATGCTGAAACGGATGTAACGGTGGTCGGAAAGCGTCTCCTCACCAACCATCACCGCCCAACCGCGGATGCGACACGCGACGTCCGGCGATGTGAACGTGACATCCACCACGGACCCGCCTAAACGTCTCACGCATGTGAATTCCGTGCCGCGGTTGAGTATGACGGGACCGCTTTCGACCAGCCACTCCTCCACCGCCCTTCCTCTGGGGCACGTCCTCGAGGAACCCCAAGTCGATGATTTGGCATTGAGGTCCCCGAGAACAAGCATGTGCCGGGAGTGCGACCTCCTAGTGACGCGGCTGAGCTCAAGGAGGAGGCCTTCAAACTCAGCAAGTGTCCTGTTGGGGGAGAAGTATACTCCCACCACGATCATCTCGGCCCAGAGGACGGCGACGAAGCTGCGACCCCTCTCAACGACGGCGAACTCGGGCGGAGCGCCCACACAACCACGACGAATAATGGCAACCCGGCCGTCAAGGTCAGCTGCCCAATCGGGACCCGTAAGGACCCGGTATGGCTCTGCAACCACCGCAAGGTGGGTCAATCCCTCCACCATGCTCTGAAACAAAAGGTCTTGAGCCCTGGCGGAGTGATTGAGATTCCCCTGGAGAACACGAAGGACGTCTGTCATGACTGGGCGTCCATCGGTGTCGCCGAGGCCATACCGGGCCGACTCCGCGCGCTCTCAAGCGTGGCGAAATCCTGCCATCGTTGTCTCTGTCTCGGGGGCTTGGCGCAAGCCTTGCCCCCGGAGACGTGGTCCGCCGGTCTGCCAGCAGAGACACAAACGGTGCAGTGCGGCGCCAGCAAGCAGCCAGAGGCCACGTGACCGGCCTGGCCGCACCGATAGCAATCCCGGCTGCGGTCAACTGACGACGGGCAACGTGCACTCACGTGGCCCAGCTCGTGGCACCGAAAGCACTGCAGCCTCCTGGCCTCCAACAAATGAGCGCGGAGTACGCTCCAGCCAATCCTCAGCTTGGGGACTGCTGCGATTTTCGCAGCTGTTGAGACCGGGCATCGAACTAAGACTTGGCCCATCCCGCCTGGACCGGACTTTATTTCCCCGACCTTGATACTCTCAGGCGGGCACCCCCCGATTTTGGCGAGCTCATCGGCGATCTCCTCACGCGACACCGAGTCGTCGAGGCCACTGATGCGCATCGCTGCAGTCACCGATGGGCTGGAGATCTCGACGCCCTCCGCGGGCAGAATTTCTTTCAGCCTATTCGCCAGGAGATCGGCCTTCTCCACTTGATCACCTCCATCTACCACCAGGACCTTGGCACCGGTTAAAGAGGACCGAATCCTCTGGACCGGGATGCCTAACGATTCTAGGTCGATCTTTGCCCTCGCTTCCGCAAGGACGGACCGATATGTAAGGCCGCGGCTTGCGGCTTCTGGCTGTAGTTTTAATACCACAGCCTGAGAACGCGGAGCTCGAAGCGGCTTCTTCGTCCTCTTCTTTGAAGACGGTGCTTTCTCCTCCGGTGGAAAAGCTGCGGCTGTTCTCACGGCCTCCCCCCTTGACTTAGCACCCCTACGGGTGACCGTGGACTAGCTTTCGGTTAAAACAACTGGAGCCGGAGGGAAGGCACCCAGTTCGGACAGGGGTGCTAGCACCGCGGTCTTGTGTCTAGGGCCTTGTGTCTTCTTATTCGCGGAGGGCAGCAATGCTGCTTGTACCGATGTTGATTCCAGCGTAGCATCAACGATGAGAGGAGGGTCTGGCGATTTCTCACAGGTCTTCCGTCTATCCGCCGCCAGGGGTGGCCTGATGCGAGGCTCCGGGGGTAGCCGCATCTCCAGACTCGCAAAGCGAGCGTCAATCATGGTGCCGACGGCACGCATAATGCGTTGGACACGTAGCTCCTCCTGGTCCTCTGTCGTAGCGGTTGAAGCTGAGGCTGGGGTTTCGGCTGGGTTGGACAACGTCAAAGCCCGTGAAATGCGCGCCAAGTCCTTGCGTACCTCCTGCAGCTCCTGTCAGAGCTGTAAAATCTCCTCCTGCTGACCGGCGTTTACCGCTCGCAGCCTTTCCGTCTCTTGGGCCGCGGGACGATTCGCCAGCTCTTCTGTGACCTCCATTATTGTCACCGCCAATTCCTTTAGGGCACGTTGATACGTACTCTTCAGGTTGCCGGGCTTACTGCATATCTTCAGGGCCATCGCGGCACTCTCCTTCAGACGACACTCAGGATCCTTTTTAGAGCTCCCTTCCGTGGCTTTTGCGCTTCTTGCTTCGCGCATACTACTCATGCTACCGGTGGCCTTTATATCAGAGCGCTGAGTTTTAAGACACGTCTGTTTGTCCGCAGTCAGACCAGTGGTCGGCAGACGACCACGCCCTCTCTTTGATTGCGGCATGACACCACCTTTGCCAGTAGAGGCTGCACCGTCAGAGCCAGAACTGCTTCCAAGCTCGTCACTACTGATCGTCAGTACTCTTTTTCGCTGTCTGCGTGTCGGCGAAGAGCGGGCCGACGAATGGGCCGACCCAGCTGTGGCCATGCTATCGTCCGACACGTGAGCGGTTCCGGACGATCTCCCTTCATTGCCCTTAACGGACCCTATAGCTACTACGTCCTTCGCGGACTCGTTCTTCCTACTTATGTCCTTCCCGGACCCTGCTCCTTTTTTGACGCCGTCCTTCCCGGACCTTATCTCAGTGCAGTTTGTGCCCCCCCCAGAATACGAGGGGCTGCGCACTACCGACGAGTCAGTAGTACGGAGGGATTCTCCCGCTTGGCGGGTACCCTCCTGGGGTATTACTCTTTGCAAACTGGACATCTTCATTGGTTTCCCTTTGTTTTTTGCCCGGGGTGCGGTCCCCTGGGACACCCTAGCGACCGGTCGCCCACCGGCCATGCATCCTCTCACCGGGTGTCAAAGCTTAGGATTAGGATTGAAATGAAAAGAAGAAGAAAATAAAACAAATAAAACCAAAAATCAAAACCAAAGGCGAAGAAAGACAGGATAGAGAATAACACAAAATGATAAACCAAACAGTAAAACGAAGAAAGTTACAGATTACAAATCAAAATATAAATAAAACAAATGAAGATAACAAAAAGACAGTAAATAAATCAACGAATAATCAAAGGGAAAAGGATAAAAGGTGGAGGCCCACGCATCTCCAGGAGGACCACCCTTCAACAAGTGAAGGGGGAGGAGAGCTTGGAACCCCCGGAGCTGGTTTTGGTCCACGTCGATCGGTCTCTCTCGTTGTAACAGAACGAGAGAGACCGGACGATACCCCTGGGAATAGAGCCCAGAGGCCCGTTATCCGCCACCTACGGACGCGTCCGGTAGAAGTCCAGCAACTCCCGCGGGTTAGCCTTTTCCCTTGCGCTTTCTTCGTCACTAACGGCCCTTCTGGCATTCTCATTCTTCTGGCAATGTGGCCAAGCTCATGAGCTCCTCAAATTCAGGGAAGGAAATTAATTGAGTTGGGGTTGGCAATAGTACTGGTTCGCATTGCTGTTCTCGTACCAAGCTTTTTTTTTTATTGCCCTTGTAGACGAGCATACGGCCCACCTGATGGTGAGTGGTTACCGTCGCCCATGGACATCAGTATTGCCAGGGGCAGAGCCAAGCCACTGCCTACCACTTAATACTTTCCATAAGCCTTTTTGAAGAAGGACATGTCATAGCGCTCGGGAAACAACGTGGAGGGGAGCTCATTCCGTAGCTGGATGGTACAACCTTAAAAGTAAATAGTCAATTGAGACTCTTTCCCAAAAACAAACTAAATATATCGTTTCAATTTTTAGACACGTGCGGCCCGACCTTTCCGCGCTGCAGGCAACGCGAGAATGATGACGAGTTTTATTAAGGGAAAAAAGGGCCAAAAAAATTATAGCAATTTTTAACTCCGAAACGGTCTCCGACGGAAGGCTATTATGTTAAGGACCTTCAAACGTTAAAGGTGATTTTTACTTGTTATAAGTATTACTTTGTGCATTTTCATACATTTTATTTATAGGCGACTATTATCAATTTCGGGTCGTGATGTAGTCAAATATGATTTAACTAAGCGATATGTGCCCCACCGAACGTGGTCTCGCCTTGTCGCGGCGGTGGGGCTTAAGCGTGCACCCCGATACCGTGGAGCAGCGTTGTCTGCACAGGGGTGCCGTGAACAAAGAAGACTGCACACCGTGTTCCCGTTTCCCACCTTTGCTGGACAAAGGGAGCGTGAAGCGGGAGAGGGCTTCCTTCTGGAGCCCTCTTGGATGCTAGGCCATGTCCCCGGCAGCTCTTTGGCTGCTAAAGGGGAAGGCCCTCCAGAGGAGGGTACCGGTACGCCGGCGTGGCCACACCGTGGTCAGACGTGTGGGTCTGTCAGTAATGGTAGACCCCACGTGGATGAGAAGTGAACCGGAGGGCACTCCCTTCCGGTCGCTGGTTGCCATGTCCCCGGCTGCCTCTTGGCGGCTACAGGGGAAGGCCCCCCAAAGGGGGGGTACCGGTTTACCGGCGTGGCTTCGAAGAAGCACACCGCAATCCCTACCGAGTAGGGGACGGGGGCTGCTGCCTAGCAGGGGCCGTGAGGATGCGAACCTCTATAAAAAATGCCCCAATCCCAAGTTTTTGACACCTGACGATGGGATGAATGGCTGGAGGGAGTCTAGTCCCAAGGGTTGTCCCATACCGTAATCCCCACTTGGTGGGGGGCGGGGGCCGCTGCCTAGTAGGGGCCGCGAGGATGCAAACCTCTATAAAAAATGCCCTAATCCTAAGCCTGTGACGTGCCCGGTGATGGGATGAGTGGCTGGAGGGTGTCCAGTCGTGAGGGCCGTCCCAGGGGACCGACCCCTGGTTAAATACCAAAGGAACGAAATGAATGATGGCAAACTTACAAAAAACATTACCCCAGGAGGGTACCACTCTAGGTGGAGAATCCCTCCGTGCTTCCACTTCGGTGGGAGCATGCTGCCCCACGTATTCTGGGGGGGGCAAAGCATGCCACGATGAAGGGGGCTGTGCGACGGGCAGCGGAAAACCCGTCGAACCGAGGTGTGCCAGCGCTGGCTCGACGCGCTCTGCGCTCGTCAGCGACTGCGAGGCGGCTGGCCCGAAAGGAAAAAATAGGCGGAAGAGAAAGTCGAGGGGAGTTTCTTCCCGCGAAGGGGAGGGGGGCAAACGTCGTCCTCTGACACGGATGCCCCACCGGAGAAAGTGGTGGTAGTCTCCGATTCGGCCTCTGCCGCGGAGGAGATGCCGCCCCCTAAAGGGAGACCCGCTCGGGGGAAGGGCGCACCGTCACCGGCGCCGTCATCGGCGTCGATGTCTGTCGCCTCGCTGGACGGGCGGACGACAGACGAGGAGGAGGGCGGTCTTCGGGACCCTGCCTTGGTCATAGGCAGGGCCATGAGGACCGTCAAGTCGTATGCGGCGACCAGTGCCAAAACCAAAGCTGCTGGCCGCAGGCTGCGGGAAGTCGTCTCGCGAGTCTCGAAGGTTCTGCCTTCGGTTGCTTCCGCCAATGACCAGGTGGTGCAGCTGATGGCGGAGAATTCGAGGCTCCGAGCACAGCTACAGGCGCGGCAGCGGCCCGATGGCAAGGTTGCTGCTACCAAGCGGGTAGCCGCGACGAGGTCGTCGCCCGCATTGCCGCGTGCCACTGGGTCGCGGACTCCTCCGGCATCTGTGCCGGCGGTGTCGCCGCTGGTCTCCGGGGTCCCTCGGGGTCCCTGTCCCTCAGCGGCGGCTGGCGACCCGTGGCCCGTGCTACCACCATCGCGCGAGGTACAGCGGCGTTCGCGTCTCCCGTCGCC
Source organism: Bombyx mandarina (assembly GCF_030267445.1). NCBI lineage: Eukaryota > Metazoa > Arthropoda > Insecta > Lepidoptera > Bombycidae > Bombyx > Bombyx mandarina. The sequence goes on from NC_143233.1 coordinate 7,821,084, forward strand.
GCGGTCTAGAGAGGCGACGGCCGTCGAGCGGCAGCAGGGATCCGCGGGGCCAAGGATCTTGGGCCTGCCGGAACCGAATTGCTACAGCCTGGACGAGATTATCGACCGCACCGTCCAGGCTGTAATGGAAAGGCTGGGTGGCGGGCTGGCGGCTCTCGAGGCGAAGCGTGTTGTCTCTGGTGACGCTGAGCGGCCTGCGCCTACACCTGCCGCGGTGTTGGGTGCTGCGGTGACCCGCTCCACCCCCGTACAGGCTCCAGCCACTAGGGCGGGCCCGGGGCGAGACAGAGCCAAGCGGGGGGGCGGCGCTAATGCGAAGTGCACATCGCAGGCGCCTCAACCCCGTCCGCTGCCTCCGCCCCCGTCTAACATGGACGAGGGGTGGAATGTGGTGGCCCGGCGGGGTGCCAAGAGGGCCGTACCGACAGCTCCACAAGTGGACGGAGCACCGGCCACCGCGGCGTCTCAGGCTGCTCCCCAACAGGGTCGAGCGCCTGTGGCCGCCAAGAAAAAGAAGACAAAGAAGAAGTCGTCGCGCGCGCCGCGGTCGGCGGCAGTGGTCTTAACGCTGCTGCCGGCCGCCGAGGCCAAGGGCATGTCATACGGAGATGTAGTCTCCCGGGCGCGCGCGGCTATTGATCTGGACGAGATCGGGGCGGGGGAGGGCCTCCGCTGTAGGCTGACGGCCAATGGGGCCAAGCTACTAGAGTGTCCCGGTGCCGATAGTTCCGGCATCGCGGAGCGTCTGGCGGCGAAGCTCCGTACGGTTCTGCCTGAGGAGGAGGTTCGAGTGCACAGGCCGGTCAAAATGGCTGAATTGAGAGTGACCGGCCTGGACGACTGCACCACTAAGGATGAGGTGGCGGCGGCTATTGCTGCCCGGGGCAACTGCGCCCTGGAGAATATAACTGTAGGCGAGCTGCGCCTCGGTTATACCGGGGCTGGCTCTGTTTGGGTGCGTTGCCCGGTAGAGGCGGCCACCTCCTTGGCTGCTCCTCCGCCCGGGAGACCGTCGGGGGAACCGGGCAGGTTGCGCGTGGGCTGGATAGCGGCCCGCGTGCGCCTTCTCGAACCACGCGCCTGGCGGTGCCTCAGATGCTTCAGCACTGGGCACTGCCTCGCTAAATGCGTGAGTGCGGTTGACCGCAGCGGATTGTGCTTTCGCTGTGGTCAGCCGGGACACAAGGCGGCCGTGTGCTCGGCTGCGCCGCATTGCTTATTATGTGCGGCGGCCGGGCGCAAGGCTGACCACCGGGCCGGGGGCAAGGCCTGCCCTCCGGCTAGCAAGAACACGGAAAGAAATCGGCGCCGCCAAGCTAAGCGGCGTCAAAAGAAGCGGTTGGCCGGGGGAGCACCGGCCGGCACTTTGTCCCCCGCTGAGGCGTTCGCGCCCGATAGCGGGGGCAATGGAGTAGGGGAGGAGGCGATGGATGTGGGCCAGCCTTAATGGATCACACCTATCGCTTCCTCCAAGGAAACTTGAACCACTCCGCTGGGGCTCAGGATATGTTGCTCCAGACCATGGCGGAGTGGTCAATTGACGTGGCTGTGGTCGCCGAGCCATACTTCGTTCCCCCAGCGGATGACTGTTGGTTTGGGGACGTTGATGGCTTGGCGGCCATACATATCAGAAGAACCGCGATGGTTCCCCCCCTGGTGATGGTGACCAGGGGCCCCGGGATCGTCGCGGTACAATTAGAGAATATCGTCGTGATCGGGGTGTACTTTTCTCCGAATCGGCCTACCGTCGAGTTCGGGCGGTTCCTGGATGGGCTAGAGGTGATCGCTCGTCAACTCGCTCCCCGTTCAGTGATACTGGCGGGGGACTTCAATGCGAAGTCTGTCGCTTGGGGTTCCCCATTCACGGACGCTCGTGGTAGGCTGCTGGAGGAGTGGGCGGTCGCGGTCGGTCTCTGTATCGTTAATAGGGGCTCGATCGCGACTTGCGTGCGGTGGACGGGCGAGTCTATCGTGGACTTGACGTTCGCGAGCTCGCCCGTCGCACGGCGCATCCTCGGCTGGAGAGTGGTGGTGGGGGCGGAATCGTTGTCCGATCACCGGTATATCCGGTACGATCTTTCTGCCCCCGCGCCGACGCCGGCTGCAGGTGCCCGCGGGGTTGACCCCCCGCAGAGTGCATCCCGGTCATTCCCTAGGTGGGCACTGAAGCTCCTGAACAGGGAGCTCCTGGTGGAGGCCTCTATGGTGGCGGCGTGGGCGCCCAAGCGCCCACAACCTGTCGATGTGGAAACCGAGGCCGAATGGTTCCGGGGCGCGATGCACCGCATATGTGATGCCTCGATGCCCCGGGTCGGCCCTCGGCATTCTGGACGGCGACAGTCGCCCTGGTGGTCGCCCGAAATTGCAAGACTGCGTGCGGTCTCCATTCGGGCGAGCCGCCAGTGCACTAGACACCGCCGTCGCCGCCGCCTGCGGCGCGACGAGCCTGTCGCGTTCGCGGAGGAGGAAGCTCGGCTGCACCGCGAATATCGCGCTGCGAAGGACGCCCTGCGGCTGGCCATCAGGCGGGCCAAGGAACAGAGCATGGAGAGACTCTTGGAGGCGCTCGAAGCGGATCCGTGGGGGAGCCCATACAAATTGGTACGCGGCAAGTTACGCCCGTGGGCCCCCTCTATGACTGAGCGCCTCCAGCCTCAGCAGCTGCGGGACATCGTCTCGGCGTTGTTCCCACAGGAGCGGGAGGGTTTTGTCCCTCCCGCTATGGGCGGGCCGTCTGACACCGTCGACGGCCAAGCTCCTGCTGAGGTGCCCCGTATTACCGAGGCAGAGCTCCGGGTGGCCGTTGTCAAGATGACTGCGAAAGACACGGCCCCCGGCCCGGACGGAGTCCACGGCCGGGTATTGGCCTTGGCCCTCGGTGCCCTGGGGGACCGGCTCCTTGAGCTATATAATGGCTGCTTGGAGTCGGGACGGTTTCCGTCGCTCTGGCGGACGGGTAGACTTGTGTTGTTGAGGAAGGAGGGGCGCCCGGTGGATACAGCCGCTGGGTATCGTCCTATCGTACTGCTGGACGAGGCGGGAAAATTGCTGGAACGTATTCTGGCTGCCCGCATCGTTCGGCACCTGGTCGGGGTGGGGCCTGACCTGTCGGCGGAGCAGTACGGCTTCCGGGAGGGCCGTTCGACCGTGGATGCAATTCTGCGCGTGCGGTCCCTCTCGGACGAGGCCGTTTCTCGGGGTGGGGTGGCGCTGGCGGTGTCTCTTGACATCGCCAACGCATTTAACACTCTGCCCTGGACCGTGATAGGGGGGGCACTGGAGAGGCATGGAGTGCCCCTCTACCTCCGCCGGCTGGTTGGGTCCTATTTGTGGGCCAGGTCGGTCGTATGTACCGGGTACGGTGGGACCCTTCATCGTTTTCCGGTCGTGCGTGGTGTTCCGCAGGGGTCGGTTCTCGGCCCCCTCTTGTGGAATATCGGGTACGACTGGGTGCTGAGGGGCGCCCTCCTCCCGGGCCTCCGCGTTATTTGTTACGCGGACGACACGTTGGTCGTGGCCCGGGGGATGATTATAGGGAGTCTGCCCGTCTCGCCACAGCGGGAGTGGCCCTCGTCGTCGGAAGGATAAGGAGGCTGGGTCTCGACGTGGCGCTCAATAAATCCGAGGCTCTGTGGTTTCACGGGCCGCGGGGGGCGCCACCCGTTGACACCCACATCGTGGTTGGAGGCGTCCGGATAGGGGTCGGGGTGCAGTTGAAGTACCTCGGCCTCGTGTTGGACAGCCGGTGGGCTTTTCGTGCTCACTTTGCGGAGCTGGTCCCCCGATTGATGGGGACGGCCGGTTCTTTGAGCCGGCTGCTCCCGAATATTGGGGGACCGGATCAGGTTGTGCGCCGCCTCTACGCGGGGGTGGTGCGATCGATGGCCCTGTACGGTGCACCTGTGTGGGCTGAGCCGCGCAACCGGGCCACTATGGCTCGGTTCCTGCGCCGGCCGCAGCGCACCGTTGCCATCAGGGTCATTCGCGGATATCGCACCGTCTCCTTCGAGGCGGCGTGTGTTTTGGCGGGGACGCCGCCATGGGAGCTGGAGGCGGAGTCGCTCGCTGCCGACTATCGGTGGCGCAGCGAGCTTCGTGCTCGGGGCGTGGCGCGTCTCCCCGAAAGTGAGCTGCGGGCGCGGAAGGCCCATTCTCGGCGGTCCGTGCTCGAGTCGTGGTCGAGGCGATTGGCCAACCCCACGTGGGGGCTACGGACCGTCGAGGCGGTTTACCCGGTCTTTGATGACTGGGTGAATCGTGGCGAAGGACGTCTCACCTTTCGTCTGGTGCAGGTGCTGACCGGGCACGGATGCTTCGGGAAGTACCTGCGCCGGATAGGGGCTGAGCCGACGACGAGGTGTCACCATTGTGGACACGACCTGGACACGGCGGAGCATACGCTCGCTGTCTGCCCCGCTTGGGAGGTGCAGCGCCGTGTCCTGGTCGCAAAGATAGGACCTGACTTGTCGCTGCCTGGCGTCGTGGCGTCGATGCTTGGCAGCGATGAGTCATGGAAGGCTATGCTCGACTTCTGCGAGTGCACCATCTCGCAGAAGGAGGCGGCGGGGCGAGTGAGGGAAAGCTCTCCTCACTACGCAGAAACCCGCCGCCGCCGAGCAGGGGGTCGGGACCGGGGTCGTATCCGTGACCTGGCCCCCTAAGAGCTAGGGGTCCCACCCGTTTTGTGCGGGGAGGGACCCAGACGTGGGGTGGCGTGCTCTGCACGCTCACCCGCAATAGGAAGCCGGGTGATGGTAGACCGCGTTCCCCCGACCGCTCTGGGGGAAGGTGTAACGCGGCGCCATCAAAGCGGGCTCTCGGCCCGCTGAACGAGGGAACCGGTGGTCGTGTCGCTGGCGGCCACCGGTCCGGCGTCCGTGGACGGTGGGATGGATGTAATGTGCTCTGCGTCAACCCTGTCCCGCAGTTTCAATAGCCCCGACTGGGCTCCGGCCCGGTCCGAGGTAGGGCGCCGGTTGTGAGCAAAAAAAAAAAAAAAAAAACTAAGCGATATGTAAGGAATAATAAAATTGATGAAGGTAATAGGGTTTTTAAAATGTCATATTCTGTATTAAAAATAGCCAGCTACGAGTCAACCAAAAAGATTTTTACTGGTGGTAGGACCTCTTGTGAGTCCGCGCGAGTAGGTACCACCACCCTGCCTATTTCTGCCGTGTAACAGTAACGCGTTTCGGTTTGAAGGACGGGGCAGCCGTTGTAACTATACTGAGACCTTAGAACTGATAACTCAAGGCGGGGGGCGCATTTACGTCGTAGATGTCTATGGGCTACAGTAACCACTTAACACCAGCCAGGTGGGTTGTGAGCTCGTCCATAAATTTAAGCAATAAAACAAATGTTGTAGACCTAGTAGATATTATGTTTATTGCTTATGAGATTACAGAAACTGAGATAGGAATAGCATCGATCATAGCGAAGTAACAAGACAATTATATTGAAGAACAAAATAATGAAATATACCTACAAATAATATTTTAACGTCAAGATGAGTTTTATTTATCTCTCTCTCTCTCTCTCTCTCTTCACAGCTATTTATCCCACATGGTGGTGGGGTCAGCTTTCCTGAGTTTACTCCTCCACTTCGCTCTGTCTTCGACATCCTCGTCAGCAACATTGCATTCTCTCTTGTCCTTCAGCACTACGTCCCTCCACCTTGTCCTGGGTCTGCCTCTAGGTCTCCGACCAGGGAGGTCGAGCAGTAGCGCCAAATTTCTGACGTAGTAAAGGTGGCTTCCTTTTCACGTGACCATACCATCTCAGCCTACTCTCCTGCATCTTGTCGGCGATGTCCCGTACACCTAGACTTCCACGCACGTACTCGTTGTTGTTATCTATAAGTTGACTATTTTTATGTTCTGGATGGGATACCGGTATCAAGCGAAATGCCAGTAGAGATTAAATCAGCCTGAAGTTTTTTTCGTGATCGCTCTTACACCTGCAGGATTTGACCTTAACATAGTCCACTATAGCTGCTCGGTCAATTTGAGAACATTGGTATCTTTTAGTCTAAGACAAATGCTAGCCAAAGTCAGAAAATCCGTGAGTGTGACTGCTGACGATGCTATAGCAATTCTCCAGCTAGAATTAATGAGTATCACGATTCTGCCTATTTCCAGGTCAAAACCATTCAATACGTGGACCAAAGTTTCAACAAATGGAGTTGTGACATTAATTCATTGAAGTCGGTAACTGAATATATATTTTGCTGTTGACTTTACAATTTGACTATTAAAAAACCTACAAAAGGGTACAGTATTGCATCCTCAGCAGTTTGCAATATTCTCTCATAAGAGATAACAATATTATTTCTCAGAAAGAGCAATATTGTCTCTTAGAGAGAGAGTCTCTTAAAGAAATGCTTAAGAATGAAACCTTCCGTTGATTCTGTTCGTGGATAACCAGCAAGGGTGGGGTTTAATCTCACAAATTTGTAAGTTCAGTTAAGCTTTGCTTTCGTGGTCCTATTGATAAGCTTAAGCATTTTGACAATGAGGTTAAAAGTCGGCCAGATAACGGATCATTTGCCTTCGAAATTAGAATTTACTAGATGACCTTAGAACTTATCTCAAGGTGGGTGGCGCATTTACGTCGTAGATGTCTATGGGCTCCAGTAACCACGTAACACCAGGTGGGCTGCGAGCTCGTCCACCCATCAAAGCAATAAAAAAAATTATTCATTCGTATGCTTGTCGGTGTTTTTCTTCTTATCAGCTCACAAATGTCCACTGCTGGACATAAGCCTCTCCCAAGCCTCGCCACAAAGACCTGCGCTGCTCGCATCCAACAGATCCCCGCGAACCTCGATAGATCGTCGGTCCATCTTGTGGGAGGCCTACCCACGCTACGTCTTTCGGTACGCGATGGCCACTCAAGAGCTTTCTGGCCCCAACGGCCACCCGTTCTACGAGCAATGTGTCCTGTTCACTGCCACTTCAACGTCGCAATCCTTTGGCCTATGCCGGTTACTATGGTTTTCCTGCGAATCTCCTCATTTCTGATTTGAGCTCGCAGGGAAACTCTAGCCTAGCCCTTTCCATTGCTCTTGAGTGTCCTTGTTTTTATACTCGTCTAATTGGTCCCAATCTAAGGTCTTTCATGTTTAACTCAAATATTGGTGCCACGGTAATTTTATGGCCAGTGCGTCTTAGTGCGTCCAACGTAAGTACAGAATAAGTCTGTCAAAATCTCCGTCTTCTCTCAGATGTATCGGAATGATTATTCCAAGCGACTCCAAGAGCTCAGATTCTTTTGCTGTGATGTTTTGACTGAATATATAATTTATAAATTGCGTAATTACTGGCGGTAGCAGGTCTTTTGAGTCCACGTCGGTAGGTACCACCGCCCTGCCTATTTCTGCCGTGCAGCAGTAATGCGTTTCGGTTTGAAGGATGAGGCAGACGTTGTATTGTAAAAATTGATACCTTAGAACTTATATGTCACTGTAAGTGGTGGCATTTACGTTGTAGATGTCTATGGGCGCCGGTAAGCACCACCCACCTAACCAATAAAAATAAAAAAATAATTATAATATCGTTTCAATAATCGTAACGACTATGAAATTATCTGAGTTGAGTAGTGACCCGTGAACCAAATGATTAACTCGCTGTCTCCTGTGTACTTAGACTACGCACAAACGCGGACAGAGCCCCGGAGTCGGCTCCCACATAACAATCGCTGTTATTTGACGTTTAACGAGCGAACTTCAACCATTAAAGCAGATTACTCGCCAATTAAAATACCTACTACTCGGTTCGAAAAACCAAAGGATTCTGTACACATCTTCCTACAGCTTACTGTTTAATTATTAATCAAGTGATTTTTTTGAAACTTTCGAAAAATCGTTTGGGTAGAACTAGCCTGCCAAGAAATTGTTATCGGAACCTATAGACATCTCAAGTTGACTACAGTCATACGGAAATGTTCATTCCGATTGTTTGGTTTTTTTCTTATCTATGCTGATAGCTTTGAGAGGCTATATCGGCTTCACCCTAGCGTGTAGACGAGCTCACGATGCTCAAGCCGAAAGTGTGTTAGCCATGGCCCTAGCAAGAGCAGCGCTTCGCAGAATCCACTACCGGATCGGAAACGCGACCCACTGAGAAGATCCGGCGAGAAACTCACTGGGATGTGGGTTAATTTACTTGTGGAGCCTTTCGTCGCAAGCGACGAGTTCGGCGAGGATGGTGATCGGTGCTTGAGGTACCTAAAAGCACCGTTAATGGATCGGAAGGATTCGTAATAACGTGTTTAAGGCTTATTTGCTACGAAACCTTCCAAGTCTGGAGGGACTTGTATTGTTGATCCTAGTAAGCTCAGGATATGTGTTACCAACTTACAACACCAATTAGTTGATGTAGGAGTGGTCTCTTTGTTTCATATTGGAATTTCATTCAGTTATGTGGCATTAGTATAAATGTATTATCTAAATAAATTACTGAGAAAAAGGAGAGGTCTTTTAGTTTACATACGTAGGCTCACGGCCACCATTTTGGTATAAAGCGGTCACCGCGGTCCTTAGGTCCTTAGACATCAAAAGCCGCCACCCATCTTAAGAAGCGAGATCTAAGTCACAGCTTTACAGTACGACGGTTGCCTTACCCTTCAAAGGGAAACGCATTCTTTAAATAGGCAAGGTTGTGGTAATTACCAGTGTGAGCTGACAAACACTAGGTATAATAGTGATGCTAATACCAAAATATACCACAAACATTTTAATTGTGTTTCTTACAAACAAACAGCCTTCTAGATCTCATTAACGTGAATTTATTAATAGAAGTTCAAAAATTACCGCCTCTCATCACAAAGTCGGTTATTAATGGTTCTTCCGAAATATTTATATTTTAACCTTATTTTTATATTTTAACACCAGAGTGCTAAAAAGCACTTGACAGTAAACATTGAATGCTATAAAGTAATTGCCATGTATATAACAATCTTCTTCTTCGTCGCTTTCTTCATTACTAAAGGTCATGTCATTGAAACTTGACCGACGCTTGTCTCGTGAGCTGTTTCCACCTCGTCCAGTCCTCAGCTTCTCGTAGGGTGGTTGCGACTGGCACCCCAGTTAGGGTGGTTATTTGGTCACACCAGCGGCTAAGGGATCGGCTGCGAGGTCTCTTCCTTCCACCTTGCCCCCTTGCCTATATATAATAATAGGCCATTCAAAACTGCAGAATTAAAATGCTTTGAAGAATTCTTTCACCTACTTAAGTCAAATACGAGAAGTTTCCATTGTCGGTCAAAACTGTATATATGTAATATATAATACATTTGTTATATTAAATTTCCTGAACAAGAACCATTTAAAAGGTGTAAAAAATAATTTTTCGCGCAATAAAAAGTTTATTTTCGCAATAAAACACCGGACGCGTTTCGAGAGCGCGGCCACTGGAACTTATGAAAGCTCACAAAAGCTCGTTACGCCTCAAATATGTTACACAAGGCGTTTTCCTTGTATTTCAACGTTGTTTATTTTGTCTGTATTTACTGTATGTTTAAACTTCAAAATGTAGACGAAAGAGGTTCGCATTAGTATAAATATGTTATTGAACAAATAAATTACTGAAAAAACAAATATAATATGTGAAGAAAAACCTTTTTATCTAATTTTTATGCAAAAACATTTGAAACTTTTGTGTTAAAAAAAAAAAAAAATTTTTTTCTTAAATGGATTGAACGAATTCTCTGTGATTGAGAAGAAAGAGGTGTTCATTTTACTTAATTCAATAATAATGTGTAAAATATTTTAATACTTTTTGGAAAATAAAGGCTTTAAATGTTGTTTTCTTAATATTTTACCAAAAACGAAATTAAGTTTCTTATTATTGTTCAACCATTTTTAGAATACTAGAGGTCCCGCAGTAGTCGAAAAAATACAATTAAATGCGAATACAAAATATCGTTCACAGATATAAGAACTCCAATCGGAGTTAAACCCAGATACTTTAGTATAGCATCTCACTGATGACTTGAACAGCGTGGAGGTAATTGATTGATTGGATATTTAAACAAAACTAGAGGTCCCGCAGTAGTCGAAATTCGACTATAATTAATTGGAATTGTAAGTTTGTACACTATTATGATTGTATTTTATACTTCTATAATTACAAATTTTGCCAAGACTATGTAGCGTGCAACATTCGGTTGCACTCGGGCGTCATCGGTCGCGATCGGAGTTCCCGAACGCGCAGGTGTCCCGTGACGTCACACTGCGAGATTCGCGCGCGTCGATTTAAGTGGATTGTAAAAACGTATTATAATTTTAGTTTTAATTTGTGCCTTGTAGTGCCTAGCGACTTGTTTACTCTTTTTACTTTATAATAGAACATTGTACACATATTACATTATATATATTGTTTAATTGGTGTGTTTGACTTTTATGTGTTCGGAGCATAATATACAGAGAATACGAATAACAAACCACAACTACACTATAAAAAATATTAACAAAGACAAACAATATTTAATCTCAATTTGACAACAGACGTCAAGAACAAAAGTTTGACAATAAATAGTGCGCATGCGTGTGTGCGTCAAATACATGGTATGTAATGTGTGTAATGTTTTCTTTATTGATTTAATGTATCTTTTATGCATTATTTAAAAAAAAGATTAGCATTGTGCACTTCTTCTCTATATTCTCTATAAGTGTGGAAAATTTCATACTCCTCCGTCCGCGCAATTTTCGTAAAAAGGGATACAAAGTTTTTGCTTCACGTATTAATATATAGATTCCATATCATTGTATATATATTACAAAACAGAAATTATTGCAGAAGCTATCTAGATGGCGATGGTATGATGGTTAAATCTATTTGTTCAATGACAGATCAGTCGCGGTGATCTGACCCGAAATAGGTCTTATACTATGAGAATTCAATACTGCCATACATATTAAAGACATTTAATTGTACAAATACAGATCTTAAACACCCAAAGAGTAAACAAAATAAATTTGTTCGTCACAGTGGGAATCGAGGGGTTCCTCGCGCTAAATACAGCCGTGCAGACACAGTCCACTGAGTTCTCGCCGGATCTTCTCAGTGGGTCACGTTTCCGATCCGGTGGTAGATTCTGCGAATCACTGCTCATGCTAGGGCCAGTGTTAGCAACACTCCGGTTTGAGCCCCGTGAGCTCACCTACACGTTAGGATGAAGATGAAAACAGCCTCTCAAGGCTATCAGCATAGGTAGGGAAAAAAACTAAAAAAAAAACGGTGCCACTGAGTTATTTTATCATTAGCTCTAATTTGTGTTAGAGTTCTCCACGAAAAAAAACATCGCAAAATTCAATCATCGGTCTGTGCTATTTATTACAAAGTACTTGTGAAAACTGTTCACGTAAGACCGTAAAATGTGAGCATCAGAATAAATCAGCATCATCATCATCTCAACGTGTCCACTGGGGAGCATAGGTATATCCAATTTATCTCCAATGTGGCCGGTCCGTTACCACTTCCATTGAAAAGTCCTCAGCGATTTTAACTAGTTCGTCGGTCCATCTGGTAGATGACTTACTTATTACTGGTGGTAGGACCTCTTGTGTGTCTGCACGGGTAAGTACCACCACCCCGCCTATTTCTGCCGTGAAGCAGTAATGCGTTTCGGTTACTGGAGCCCATAGACATGCGTACAACGTAAATGCCACCGCCCATCTTGAGATATGAGTTCTAAGGTCTCAGTATAGTTACAACAGCTGCCCCGCCCTTCAAACCAGGACATACTAGTTGCCATGTGCCGTTGCCAGTACGTGGTCTCCACTCGAGGATCTTTCTGCTCCACCGGCCGTCTGATCTTCACGCTATGTGGCCTGCCCATTCGGCTTGCTAATCCAAAAGGGCTATGTCAGCAACTTTAGTTCTTCTACGAATCTCTTCATTTCTGATTTAGTCTCGTAGAGAAATACCAAGCATACTCCAACATCATATCATTATCCTGCCCTTCTCCCAATTACCTGGGGTCGGCGCAACATGTTTTCTCCTTCCATACTCTTCTATCATATACCATTTCTTCACTCACTCCCCTCTTACCCATATCGTCTTTCACGCAATCCATCCATTTCTTCTTATATCTACCTCTTCCTCTATATCCTTCCACATTCATAGTTAACATTTTCTGACCAACCTCATTTTCGTTTCGTCTCATCACATGTTCATACCATCCCAAACGCGCACTCCTCAGCTTCTCTGTCACATTCAGACTTCCTCTAACGTAATCATTCCGTATTCTATCCATTCTCGTTACTCCACACATCCATCGCAACATTCGCATCTCTGCTGCATGCAATCGCCTTTCATCCAACATACATACTCCAACCTACATACTCTAAAATAGACAACTGCAAAAAATATTGTACGATAGTTTTTGAGAGCATCGTGAAAAATAAATGCATTTCGAGTATTGTTAGGGTTTCTTTCGCGCTCCAAGTTGGTAACAAGTACCGCGTAACGATCTCTCAAGTCAAAGCTTCGTCGAGACCACACTCTAGGACCGCACTCGAGCCGTTGTTTGAGCAATTTCCGCCTCGACGTACTATTTTTATTATGGGCGGACTAATTTACCGCCTTGATATATTATGTAGCTAGGATCAATCGTGATTGTCTAGATAGGAATGGTAGTCAATCGTCCGGGATATTTTCTGACTGGTACCAAAATTTTCAAAGGTTTTTTTTTATTTTTTATTTGTTATTATTGCATTTATGGGTGGACGAGCTCACAGCCCAGCTGATGTTATATGGTTACTGGAGCCCATAGACATCTACGACGTAAATCCGCCACCCATCTTGAGATATCAGTTAAGATCTCGGTATAGTTACAATGGCTGCCCCACCCTTCAAACCGAAACGATTTACTGCTTCACGGCTGAAATAGGCAGGGTGATGGTACCTACCCGTGCGGACTCACAAGAGGTCCTACCATCAGTAATTACGCAAATTATAATTTTGCGGGTTTGATTTTTATTACACGGTGTTATTCCTCCACCGTGGAAGTCAAGGTGCATAATATAATGTGTATAGAGCTGCTCTACATTTAGAATGATTATATGAATGATTTTCATAACTCTATTCTAGAGTATACTTTAATATACACTCAGAAATGAATGCATCATATAAACCCAAAAAACACAAATAACAATAGCTATTGATAAGAATTACAAAATGATAGACAAATAGGTAGCTGCGCATCTGATTTAAAAAAAAAACTAAAATTTTTGTTGTTTATAGATTCTTTGACGGAGCAGCAATACATAGTGTGGGTAGCTAGCACACTCCGTGGTGCAAGAGGTCACCGACCCTATATTCGACCTTTGTTTGTATAGCATTCCGTGCAATGAAATAAATATGGTCTTGCTATGAAATACTAGTGCTTATTTTTAATGATTAATGGTCTTATTAATAAAGGAGCTACCATCATTTTATGTTCTGAAATCACTACATAGTATAAAACAAAGTCGCTTTCTCTGTCCCTATATCCCTATGTATGCTTAAATCTTTAAAACTACGCCGCGGATTTTGATGCGGTTTTTTTTAATAGATAGAGTGATTGAAGAGGAAGGTTTATATGTGTAATAACATCCGTTAAATAGTGGGAAAATCAATAATAAATTACAGTTTCCGAAGCGAAGCGAGGGCGGGTTGCTAGTAATTCATATTTTAGTGACTTAAAATCATTCGATCTCAGATTTTTATAATAAAAAACTTATGCCCTTTTAATCTCAGAGACATGTACCCGGGTATCGAGGAGCTATAAGTACTGTGGTTCACTGGCACCACACTTCTCCAGTTCTGTATGCAAGAACTTTATCTACCGTCGTCGGCGTAGACATAAAGTTCATCTGGAAACTAGAATTCCTTTAATTTGGTACTTTCTTTTGTAGCTTACTTTTTTTTTGGTCAGGAGGAAATCGCCGGACTTCCGCCCTCCACTGGGGATGGAGGGCGGGGCATGTCAGAGTCGAACTGACTAAAACCTCCTGTCGCTCAACAACCAACGTCCAAACCTCGCATGAGACAGAACTCATGAAGAGGCAGAGGGGGGAAAGTGAAAGAAGGTACAATTTTATACTACTGTAAGCTTTATTGGAAAACCTACGAGATAATTGTTTTTTTTTTGTCACAATATTTTTAAAAGTATTAGATTATGAAATTGTAGGCTTTGTATTTCGTAATGAGTCATTATTTTATCCAATACTGTAAAATAATAACTAGACTACATCTGTCATGGCGTGTGACCTCTTTGACAGGTTATGCGACCTACAATGACTAGACACCTAGACACATACTAAGTCAGAGACTTGACAGTGTGATTTTTCTAGACAAGTGAATGAAGACGATCGCCTAACTGGACAACATGACAAGAAAAAAAGGGAAAAAAAAAGAGAAAAAGACAAGGTAGGTATTACAATTTAATGCCAAAATAGACGACAAACGTACTGTTCAACAACATTTCTTATTTTAAATTTAATAGAATATTCGGATTATCGTATGGCAACACTGTTGATGGATGTGATCATTCTAGAGCAGTGTTTCTGAACCTTTTTTTTGCCATGCCCCACTGTAACATTTCTAAAATGTTTATGCACCCCATATATAATTTTCATTTTTTTTTTATTGCTTAAATGGGTGGACGAGCTCACAGCCCACCTGGTGTTAAGTGGTTACTGGAGCCCATAGACATTTACAACGTAAATGCGCCACCCACCTTGAGATATAAGTTCTAAGATCTCAGTATAGTTACAACGGCTGCCCCACCCTTCAAACCGAAACGCATTACTGCTTCACGGCAGAAATAGGCAGGGCGGTGGTACCTACCCGTGCGGACTCACAAGAGGTCCTACCACCAGTAATTAAAAAAATAGTTTGTTCACGTAAGATACATAAATGATACGTTTAAAGTAGAAATCACTGTGAAATCGTTAACGAAACACAGTAAGTAATATTATGAAAACATATTATAAAAAAACTTAAATTCAAATTCAAAATAATTTTAATACAGACTTTCTATATTAATTTAGTGCGAGTGTCCCCCTTAAATATGAAATTGCCCCCTTCTGGGGCATGGGCCCCATTTTGGGAAACACCTTTCTAAAAGGTATGAGGCACGTTATGGTAAGCCGGGAAATAATGGATAGTGAATAAGAGGACGGCAGATAAACAAGTCAGTAGGAAAAATTAGTCAGAGTGAATACCTAACTAGAAGTTGGAAATGGAATTACTAAGAATACACAAGGGAATCAAGTAAACTATTGCGGTCTGTGTTTTATTTCCTGTCTAGTAGAAGCTTAGTTTACACTACTCAACCTAACATAGAAAATTCAAATTCAAATATTAAAATCATTTATTTCAACTTAGATGTCAGTATGACACACTTGTTGAATGTCAAAATATAAATAACAATGTTAACTCTACCACTAACTACCACTAAATTAGACAACAAAGCCCATTCAATCTCTGGTGCCAGCGATAGTTTCTCAACACGCCTACGAGGTCAATATCAATATATTACATACTTGAACGAAAGCGGCCCAGATCATTGTGTAGCCAAATCTTCAATGCGCCATTTCAGCTAGAATCCGCTGTTGCCACCATTAAAGGATTTCTACTCTGGATGTTTTTTTTTATTGCTTAGATGGGTGGACGAGCTCACAGCCCAGCTGGTGTACAGTGGTTAATGGAACCCATAGACATCTACAACGTAAATGCGCCACCCACCTTGAAATATAAGTTCTAAGGTCTCAAGCATAGTTACAACGGCTGCCCCACTCTTCAAACCGAAACGCATTACTGTATTCTAATTCAGTGGATAATACTGGATGTATAAGACTAATACTGGATGTATTTATATATTTATTTATTTATTACACTTCATGTAAAATTTACATTGGCGGACTTAATGCCTAAGGCATTCTCTACCAGTCAACCAAAGGTAGTGCAGAGTAAATAGTCCAATACAGTTCCAATACAGTGGTTTCTAATTTAAAATTGGCTATTATAAGTGCATTATTTTCTGTTCCATTTCTTCTAATTCTGTCGCATCGTATAATAGGGCAAGCCACAGTCACCGAGCATCGTCAGTTTGCATTTTAATGTGGTAAATAACACTCAGACACGACTCAGGGGAGTTGCGAGAACTAATAAATCATACGCAACTTATCTTTTTGCTGCCGAACTTCGTCCTCGAAGTTTTATATCTTTTATCGATTTGGTATTAGCGTCGTAAATCTCGTGTGCGAGAAGATACTGATGGTTTTGGACTGGTGGTGATATTATGATTCGTCTTTTTGATTTTCTGAAATAAATGTATGTATGTGCGCGCTGAGGTTCGGGATAAATAAATGTACCACCAAAGCACAACGTAACACTGTATTCAACACTTAAAACACTTCACAAACACTTTAAAATTCTCGATTCGCTTCTTCCGCTTCGCTTCAGGTGATCCGTGCGCTGTTTCGCTTCGAGTAGTTCCGATTACTGACTGACTGCGTTTTTTTTTTTTTTTTTTTTTTTTATGATTGAAGGATTACTGGTGGCCCGGAGGCCTTTCCAGTTTCACCAGGACAGGTGGGCGAGCAAAGGCTCAGCCAGGAGGGGTGGGATTTGCTAACAGCTACCCGAGCGCCTCCGAAGGAGACTTAACAACTCAAGAGTAGCTGCTTCGCGAATGAATCTACTACCGGATCGGAATCGCGACCCGCTGAGAAGATCCGGCGAGAAACTCAGCGAGCTGATTCATGGGTTAGGTTGCACGGCGAACTCTTTGTCGAGTTCGACGAGTACGGTTACCGAGGTCCCTAAGCCTGCTCCTAGAGCTGAAGGCGTCTAGTGCAAAGGTTATTGGATCTGAGGGATCCGTAAGGACGTGTCTAGGGCGTCGACGGTGACTGGCTCCTGCATGATCAGGATTCGGGGAGTAGTCAGCGGCGGCTACGATAAGGCGATTATCATGACGCATAGCCGTATCGAAGTACCGTTCCGACGCTGACTTCATGTATTTCTGTATAGATTCGAGGCCCAGGTCGTCGTGTAGGTCAACGTTCCTCACGAACCACGGAGCTCCGACGGCTAACCTGCAAAAGCGGGATTGTAGAGATTGAAGGGTGTCTATGTGTGTGCGGGCCGCGTGAGCGAACACCACACTCGCGTAAGTCATGACGGGCCTTATGCAAGTTTTGTAAAGTGTCACCTTGTTCCGAAGGGACATTTTACTCCGCTTACAGATCATGGGGTAGAGTCTACCGAGAATAAACGCGGCACGGTCACGGACTGATTTTATATGCGGGCGGAATGTCATCGATGCATCCAGGGTAACGCCCAGGTACTTGACCTTCCTGGCCCAGGGTATGGATTGACTAAAGAGAGTAATCGGGGGTGTGAGATTCCTCCTCCTAATACGGGTGGAAATCCGTGTGGAGCTTCCCCTCTGAAATAGCACCGCAGTACTTTTCGCTGGGTTGATGTCTATGCGCCATTTTCGGAACCACTGTCCTAGGGCTAGGGCTGCGCTCTGAAGCTTCTTCGCGATTAGGGACTTGTTTCTACTGGAATAGTAAACAGTCGTGTCGTCGGCGAATAAAGCTAAATGGGTCGGCGGCGACCGGGGAATATCGTTAACGGATAAGCTAAATAGGAGGGGTGAGAGGACAGAGCCTTGCGGGACTCCAGCTGTGAGAGGTCGTGGGGAGGAGCGGGTTCCCTCGACTCGATATCGAAAAGAGCGGTTCGACAAGAAGTCCCGTATGATGAGCACGAGACTATCCGGCACACCCATGTTGAATAGTTTGAAAATCAAACCGTTGTGCCAGACTTTGTCGAACGCTTTTGCGACGTCGAAAAAGAGAGCTCCCGTGTATAACGGTTTTGAGCGATTAAGCCCCACAAGAATGTGCTCCGTGAGGCGGTGCACCTGTTGAACGCATGAGTGATTTGTACGGAATCCGAATTGTTCATCGATGAGAATGCCCTTGGATGAGACGAAGTCTCTGAGGCGTTTGTAGAGCAGACGCTCATACAGTTTACCTAGAGACATGATGAGGCTGATCGGGCGGTAGCTCGTCGGATGATTTTTTGGTTTACCGGGTTTATGTATGCCGATAACGTCCGCTTCTTTCCACTCCGCGGGAAAGATACAGTTTGCCATAGCGGCATTGAAAATAGATGCCAACATCACGATGAGTTGGACGGGTAGAAGTTTAATAACGCGGTTGGATATACCGTCGGAACCGGGAGCCTTGCGAGGACGTAGGTCTTTGATCAAGTCTTTAACTTCCATCGGGGTGACGGGTGGTAACGCATCCGAGGGTGGCAAGGAGGCTCTGCGTTCTACCTCACTGTCTACTAATTCTACATGAACAGGGTCCACGGATTGAGTGCTGGGCGTACACTGGGTTTGCAATGTATCGGCTAGCAGCTCTGCTTTTTCGTCATCATCGAACGCCGCGAGTCGGCCTGAGAGGCCTACGAGGGGGGGCATAGTTACTACCGTATCCGATTTGAGAGTACGAGCTAAGCGGTAGTAAGACCTTTGGGAGGGCGCGAGTCCTTCTAAGAAATCAGACCATCTGGCATCTCAGACTTCGGCGATGCGAGACTTTACGTCGCGTTGTAGGGCACGCATTCGAATACGATTTTCCGCGGTAGGATACCTGTCGTAGGCGCGTATTGAGGCGTTCTTAGCTCTTAGGAGCTCTCTAATATCGTAGGACAATTTGAAGCGGTGAAGGAAGTCCTCCGCTACAACTTGTTTCGATGACCTATCTAATGTCGAGGTGATGTGTGACGTTAAGATGTCTATGGCTTCAGCGGTATCCTGAGGAGACGGGGTAGAGTCCGGGCTAAACGGGAGCGATGGTGGATCAGATTCAGCCAGGCTGCCGCCCAGCGTGTGCCAATCCACCACAGTCCTCGTGACGGGAACGGAATCGGGAGCGCGACCGAGCTTCGTAACGACGGGACGGTGGTCTGAATCTAACTCTGAAACTACTTCGATCGAGTGTAAGCGCAGAGTTACGTTTTTTAATAACGCTATGTCGAGTATATCCGGGCGATGCGCGATATTTAGCGGGTAGTGAGTCGGGGTTAGCGGAGCGACGATATCGAAGGCGAGATCATCAACTAACGCATCAAGCCGCCTGCCATTCGGGGTTGTGGTGTGTGAGTTCCACCTGATGTGTTTACAATTTAGGTCGCCCGCCAGAATGACAGAGCTTCCCATGCCGAGCAGCGCCTCGATATCACTGCTTAGAACGATCTTATCCGGTGGAAGATAAACGGACGCGATAACGATCGGCGCGTGTCCCGTCAGTGAGATTCGGCACACTGATGCTTCGATATTAGCGAGCGCGGGAGGATCGAGCGGGACGCAATGCAGGGCTCTTCTATAGTAAATGACGGTGCCACCACCGCGAGCAGAGAGCCTGTCGTTCCTGACCATGTGATAGTTCGCGATTTTAGGGTCACGGCGCGCGGGCTTAAGTAGGGTCTCCTGCACTAAAAATATATCAATTTGATGGTCACGCAAAAAGTCAGAAACCTGATCACGTTGATTTGCGAGACCGTAAGCGTTAAAAAATCCTATCGTTACGGATAGGGGCTTTATTCTACTTATATACGCCATTGATTACCGGCGGAGTGAGGGGAGGACGTACGTATTTAATGACGCGTATACGTCGGCGTATTCTTGCACAACGGCGATAAAGTGTTGTGCAGTGGAGGCAGCGCGAATGGCGTCGCCCAAAGCGTTAACGCGCTCAAAGTTGATCGACTGAAAGAAGTCGATCGCTAAAGCGAGATTGTCGGACGCGGTCGGAGGGCAAGTCGCGGGAGAGGGACGAGTCGCGGGGGCGGGACGAATCGCGGAGGAGGGAGTTGTAGCCGTGTTCGTGTACGGCAACGGTTTCGCCCAGGCCGAGACACTGGGCACCGGCGCCGGAACGACCGCTGGCTTAGCCTGCGACACAGAGGGTGCCGAGGCTTTGATGTCTGGGCCGGAAGCTCGGAGGCGGTTTTGGCGGGCGACGCGTCGATTTATTTTAGGGGCTCGGGGGCATCCGCGGTAATTTGCGGGGTGACCCTGTGTTCGACACAGGGCGCAGCTAGGCGGTTCCGTCGCGGTTTTTTGATCGCGAGTGCATAGGGCCGTGGCGTGATCGCCTAAGCACTTGACGCATCGGGGGCGCGCGTGACAGTTACGGGAAGAATGCCCGTATAATTGGCAGTTATGGCACTGGCTAGGTGTGCCTTTCTTGTGTGGGGTTTCGACTGCGATTCCGGAAAGGCTACAGACCGTTCGGATGTTGAATATTTGCTTACCCTCGGGGGTAGGCTGGAGGGCGACGAGAACCATATTATATGGCTCCCTTCCGCGGCCTGTATGCATGCGGTGTACGGAGTTAACCGGTAGGCCTTGTTCGAGAAGGTCGGCCTTAACGAGCTCGGCATCAAACTCTTTAGGGATGCCACGTATAACGGCACGGAGTTCGCGCTCCTCCTGGAGCGTATACGTGTGAAAACTTATACGCTCCTTACGGAGGTAAGAAGAGAGGGCCCTATGGTCGTCGGGTGTTCGAACCTTAATTTGAATGCCGTTCGCGAGGTTACGGGCATTCGTGAAATTGATATTTTTGGCCTTAAGGGCCAGGGAAACTCGTTCCCAAGCTGCCTTATCTTGAAGGATTACCGGGGGAGGGGTCTGGGTTTTATTTTGTGCCACCGGACGCGGCGACGGAGTGGCACGGGCTGGAGGCGCAACGGGAGTCTGAGGGCGGGGGCGCGACGCGTTCGCGGCTTTGCTAATTTTAGCGGCCGCGGGAGCTCGAGACTCCGCGGCACGCTTCTTACCCTTTTGCACCAGGGTAAATCCATCCGTCGATGAGGCGGGGGCGAGGTCGACCTCCATCTCCGAGTCAGAGTCGGAGGACGAGGAGGCGGGCGCAGGTGACCTACGAGTAGGTGTTTTGGAGGGCGCGACGGAGGCCGCGGATGATCGCGCTGCTGGAACGGTGACCACGGCGGACGACGCAGCAGTTTTACTCGCCAGTATAGGCGACGCGGGAACGGCAGGCACGACGGAGGCTGCGGTGCTCGATGCAGAAGCTTTGCACGCAGGTACAGGCGACGCAGGAGCAGCGAGCTCGGCGGAGTCCACGAGAGGGCTCGCGGTGTGATCGGCCTTGAAGGCCTGAAACTCGGAAGTGAGCTTTGGGTAGCGAAGCCGGAGAAATTCCGCAAATACAGCGTCCATGATGGCTACGTGCCCAGGTGGGGCTACCCTGGGTCTTAGAAAACACTCGCCTTGCGGCGAGGCCCCAACTTCTCGGACCTGAGCGGTTCTATTGAACACAGGTGGCGATGCGGCACGATTACTACAGGACAAAGAAAAAACACAACAAAACGGAAATAACAAAAAGAAACAAAACAATTAAACACTTCCAGGGAGACAGTTTGTCGGCAGATGTACCACGAACACAGAAATAACAAAAGGAAACAAAACAAATAAAAACTTCCAGGAAAAACACTTGGTCGGCAGATGTACCACGAACACAGGCCGCGCGAACAATGGCCGGGCTAACAAAAGCCGGGCGAACAAAGGCCGGGCAATCGAGTGGTCGATGAGCACGTCCGCACGTGACGGGTGCCTCTATCGGAATGGACTGACTGCGTGCCATCTCTGCAACCCTTTTATAGCCGATACCACATCCCTAGAATTATCGAGAATATTCCACACATTTCTAGTATTGTGTTTCCACTATGTGACAATAGATGGCGTTGTACTTCTCGAGCGTTCTAGATGATACTAGATCCTTCGATGTTCGTTTGACTATTGGGCGAGAGATTACGTTACTCTTACCGGCGTAACACTAGTTAGATCGAAATGTCTGCTGATTTTTAGAATGATTCATGATAGCTTGTTCTTTAAAGACAAGAAAAGGTCAAATTTGCGAGTTAAAATTGAAAAAGATCAGAAGCTGCACTTGAAGATGCTTCTATATAGCTCGAACGTGATGTCAGCTCTTGGTGTTTGTCACGTGAATGTTTGCAGAAGCGAGAGTCGATCCCTCGAGCTATCAGTCACGCATGTAACCACTGAGTCGGACAATTTTTTTATTTTTTATTTATTGCCCTTGTATAATTTTTTTTTTTTTTTTATTGACCTTGTTTTTTTTTTTTATTTATTTATTACCCATGTAGGCAGACGAGCGCACGACCCACCTGGTGTTAAGTGGTTAATTGAGCCCATAGACATCTACGACGTAAATGCACCACCCACCTTGAGATATAAGTTCTAAGGTCTCAAGTATAGTTACAACGGCTGCCTCACCCTTCAAACCGAAACGCATTACTGCTTCACGGCAGAAATAGGCAGGGAGGTGGTACCTACCCGCGCGGACTCACAAGAGGTCCTACCGCCTGTAAAATCAGTGATGGTGATTGGTTACCGTCACCCATGGACTTCAGCAATGCCAGGGGCAGAGCCAAGCCGCTGCCTACCGAAGAACTAATAAAAAATTACGAAATAAAACTTAAATAAACTTCGCACTTCGTCAGTTAATTTAATTGCGACGAGATAATATTGAAGCGGCCGTGAATTTCCGTTTTCGAAGGAAGACATTCAGTGTGAAGAGAAACCTCATAAAGATCGTCGCATAGAAAAGTTTTTCATTGACGTACCGATGTAGGACGACCACGGTTTTTCTCACGTGTACTCCTTAAGCCTTGTTCGGACTAGGCGAGTATTTTAGTCGAGTACCGAGTAATTTAGTGGCTAGACTACTCGCTACTCGCCCGAAAAAATAGAACAAAATGGATTGACTTGACTAAATTATTTACTAACCTAGTCGACTAAATTTTTGGTGCTCAGACACATTTAGGTACTAAATTACTCGGTACTCGACTAAAATACTCGCCTAGTCCGAACAAGGCTTTAGGGTCTGTCTTCATTATAATATTATTATTTGTCGAACTCCTTGATCAATCGATCTTTTCTTGACCAATCTTTGATTTGACCTTAATTCGATCAAATCGACCAAAATTCACAGGATGGGTGATTCTACGTCAATCTGGGAATCCCCTAAAAAATTTCATTGATACCAAACCAGTTGCTTGAGGGTCTATAAAGAACGTATCCACATCGATGATTCTTATATAGAATAGATTATGGAGCAAACAGTGATCCGGGGAGAAAACCAAATAAACTGAAAAAAAATCCGTTAAAACCTCGTACTGGACGTCGTAACGTGGGCAGACAACCAATAAAGTGGACTAACAATTTGGTCAAAATAGCTGGTAAGAGCTGGATGCGAAGAGTAAGAGACCGAAAAGAATGGAGTGCGTATGAATAGGCTTACACTCAGTATTTGGTGTACACAGGTCTAAGAAGAGCGTGATCCATAGCTTAATATTATATTAATAAATAGTATATGCTCGTGGCTATGCGATTGGTTGGCTGAGGCGTTTTAAATTCTTCTTCTTCTTTTTTTCCTATTACCTTTTGCTGGGGTGTAGGGCTCAAATCAAATCCTTCCATTTACACCGGTCTTGGGCAGTCTGTTATAGCTCCTTCCATATCATGCCCAAGACAGGTAGTAGTCGTCGTGGCCTAACGGATAAGACGTCCGGTGCATTCGTGTTGAGCGATGCACCGGTGTTCGAATCCCGCAGGCGGGTACCAATTTTTCAAATGAAATACGTACTCAACAAATGTTCACGATTGACTTCCACGGTGAAGGAATAACATCGTGTAATAAAAATGAAACCCGCAAAATTATAATTTGCGTAATTACTGGTGGTAGGACCTCTTGTGAGTCCGCGCGGGTGGGTACCACCACCCTGCCTATTTCTGCCGTGAAGCAGTAATGCGTTTCGGTTTGAAGGGTGGGGCAGCCGTCGTTACTATACTTGAGACCTTAGAACTTGTATCTCAAGGTGGGTGGCGCATTTACGTTGTGGATGTCTATGGGCTCCAGTAACCACTTAACATCAGGTGGGCTGTGAGCTCGTCCACCCATCTAAGCAATAAAAAAAAAAAAAAAAAAAAAAACACCCAGTTCTTACTCCACCGACCGACGCCGAGTTGTTCTGAGACGGCTTCACTTCTTTTTGCCAGACACTTTCCAGGTCAGTGCTCTCTTGGATAGGTGGGTGGGTTTTAAATTAGATACACACTTAGGGTTGAGCAGCATTCAATAGATCTGTAATTGACTTTCGTAGTTTTTGAAGGTGTACTCCATTTCCTATGTAGAGCCCATGCGTAGCCTTTCAATACCACCAGTTTACTTATTCCTGCGGTGAACCAATGCTACTTTTCGGTTTGAAGGTAGCAGTTTTTGTTGCCCTAAGTTAGCAGATAAGCTCATAATTTACACGCGTTTAGCGATTGAAATTAAATGGTGGTACGCGACCAATGTGAATGGGATCTATACTTAGTCTGACGATAAATACTTTTACAATTAAAAATAAACAAAATATCACATTTGAATTTGGAATCTGTCATTTTTATATAATTGCTCATTGAGTTTTCTCATTTTGGCGCCAATACATTGTACAATATTTTGCGATATTAAAATGGAGTGGGGTGATAAAGAGAACCGAATCGCTGTGATTGCATTACACAAAGTAGGTATGGAGCCAAAAGCAATTTTTAAAACTCTCCATACGCTTGGTATTAGTAAAATGTATGTGTACCGGGCTATTAATAGGTGCAATGAGACCTCTTCTGTTTGTGACAGAAACAGATCTGGCCGTCCACGTAGTGTTCGTACGAAAAAGGTAATCAAAGCAGTAAGGGAAAGAATTCGAAGTAATCCTGTCCGAAAGCAAAAGATTTTATCTCGGGAGATGAAGATAGCACCTAGAACTATGTCGCGTATTTTAAAAGATGACTTAGGACTTGCAGCCTTTAAGAGACGTACTGGTCATTTCTTAACTGATAATTTAAAAGAGAATAGGGTGGTAAAATCCAAACAACTACTGAAGCGGTACGCACAGGGAGGTCATAGAAAAAAATTGTTTACGAATGAGAAATTTTTTGCAATTGAGCAACATTTAAACAAACAAAATGACCGTATTTATGCTCAAAGCTCTAAGGAAGCTTCCCAATTAGTCGGCAGAGTGCAACGTGGGCACTATCCGACTTCAGTGATGGTTTGGTGGGGTATTAGCTATGAAGGAGTGACTGAGCCATACTTTTGTGAAAAAGGTATCAAAACATCGGCACAAGTGTATCAAGATACCATTCTTGAGAAGGTAGTGAAGCCCCTTAACAAAACCATGTTCAATAATCAAGAATGGTCCTTCCAGCAAGACTTGGAGCCAGGTCATAAAGCTCGGTCTACGCAGTCTTGGTTGGAAACGAACGTTTCGGACTTCATCAGAGCTGAAGACTGGACGTCGTCTAGTCCCGATCTCAATCCGCTGGATTATGATTTATGGTCAGTTTTAGAGAGTACGGCTTGCTCTAAACGCCATGATAATTTGGAGTCCCTAAAACAATCCGTACGATTGGCAGTGAAAAAATTTCCCATGGAAAGAGTGCGTGCTTCTATTGATAACTGGCCTCAACGTTTAAAGGACTGTATTGCAGCCAATGGAGACCACTTCGAATAAGCTTTTTATACTTTAAATTGTTTTATATTTATGTATTAAACTAACACACTGTAAAAGTAATAAAAGTTATTTGGAATAGAATTTTGTTATTTTTAATTGTAACAGTATTTATGGCCAGACTAAGTATACTTAATAAAACACATCTTGTTTGGTCACTCTAAGGTAGGAGGTTATGCCTCGACGAACTAGCGCCACCTAGCGAGGCCCCGCGTACTTTTAACTTGAAAAGGAAACATTTTTCACTTCTGCTCCTTAATTTATACGTAATGACAGATATCTGCGAGCATCTACAAGACTTCATTATTTCCTTTCTGACTTTTCTTGTCGGAACTTTTAAATGTCGAATTTCGCATCAATTATTTGTTTCGAGACGTTTCTTTTTTCATTCAAATGTTGACTTTAATCTTTGCGGAGTGAGGAATATATCATTGAATTAATACGTGAAGCAAAAACTTTGTATCCCTTTTTACGAAAATTGCACGGACGGAGGAATATGAAATTTTCCACACTTATAGAGAATATAGAGAAGAAGTGCGCAATGCTATTATTTTTTTAAATTAATGCATAAAATATACATTAAATCAATAAAGAAAACATTACACACACTATCATATATTTTACACAACACATATACACACACATAATATACTCTACGTTTATTGTCAAACTTTTGTTATTGTTGAAAGTCCGTGATCAAATTGAGAATAAATTAATATTGTTTGTATTTAATACAATTTATCTATAGGGTAGTTTTGGCGAAATGATTATATTAAAAAATTCTAATAGTGTTTGACAATAGAACCATGATAATGTTTATAAAGAAAATTTCAATTAATTATAGTCGAGTTTCGACTACTGCCGGACCACTAGTATCATTGAATGGGTGAACAGTTTTGTCGTTTGAAAAAACCGTCATGTAATTAAAACTAGTTTTAAGATTGAACCTTGCCTTTTTTATTGTCATCATAATTATTTACAACGTTTTGAATGAATGCTTCACTACTGGCAAACTTGGCAAACTAATAAAATGTGGTATTTTTATTGGTTTTTTGTATTTGAAGAAATCTTCATCTTAGTTTAAATACAGAAAATTATAGAACCAAAAACGGATGAAGTCATAGAAACATTAAAATAAGATAGTGTGAGGTTTATAGGGAGATGAAGGAGGAGGAGGCGTTTGTGTTGGTTGCTTGTTGCGTGATGTCCTCCATCAACCTCATCGGAGCGGTCAATAAAACATTACTTATAATTACATGTTTATTCGCGGTGCTGCATCGCTGTACGTTGACTAACGTGTGCTGCTCATTACTACCTAGTCAGGTCATAAATTCTGTCACATGTTTAATGTAAAATAATTGAAACAAGTTTATTCATTATGTAACCATTCATATACCAAAATGAACTTAACAAAACATAGATTCTTATGACACTAAAGTTTATTCAAAATAACCTCCGTGATTTTGAATACAGGCCTTCAATCTGCGCGGCCAGTCGTCTATCGCAGCACGAACGAGGTCCATGTCAATATCGGCGGCTGCCTTAATCAAGGATGTCTTGAGTGACTCCAAATTGGGATGAGGCTTTGAGGGCGCCTTTTCCTCCAAGTGTTGCCATATCTTGTAATCTAACGGATTCAAATCTGGACTGGAGGAGGGCCAGTCTTCGTACCGGATGAAGTCGATTTCACGCGCCGCCAGCCAGTCTTGTGTGCTCTTCGCTCTATGAGCTGGCGCCGAATCTTGTTGGAATACCCAGTGCCTGTTATTGAACATGGTATGAGAAACAGGTTCCACAAGGTTCGTCAGGACTGTATTTTGATACACAACTGCATTCGTTTTTACACCTTTCTCACAAAAATGTACCTCTGTTAAGCCCCAATAAGAAACTCCCAACCATACCATGAGCGAGGATGGAAAATGACCTCGTTGGACACGCGAAATACAGTTGCTCGCTTCTTCACTACTGTGTGCGTACACCTTATCATTTTGTTTGTTGTAGCTCTCTTCTACGGTAAAAATTTTTTCATCCGAAAAAAGAATTTCCCGATATTTTTTTCCCGCGTACCGCTTCAACAAAGCGCGGCATTTCTTCAGTCTCAGGTCCATTAGACGAGCATTCAAACGATGACCTGTTTTTCTTCGATATGCCCGAAGCCCTAAGTCTTCATTTAACACCCTTTTCACCGTGGTTCTGCTTAACCCCATCTGAAGAGCCAACAGTTTCTGCTTACGTTTGAGATTTCTTTGAATTCGCGCCTTCACAGCTTTTATCACTGCTGGAGTCCTAACAGACCGAGGGCGACCACTTCTTGACCTGTCATCTACACTAGAGTCTTCATTGTATCGTTTGATGGTACGATAAACGAATCTTTTGGTTATATTTAAATTTTTCAGTATGTTAATAATTTGAATTGGCGCGTAACCGCAACGATGCAACGCAATAACTGCAACACGATCTTCTTTAAGCGTCCACTCCATATTTAAAAATGAGTAAAAATTCTAAAAGAATACATTTTTATTTTCATGAACAATTCGAAATTCGAATTCAATAAACTTTTTTGTGGCCAGCATTCTAAAAGAAAAGTTTTTACTGTGTGACAATACTTATGACCTGACTAGGTATATGCACAATAACTGCATAGTAAGCTAAGCGGGGCGGGGTATCATTCCCCTACAATAGAAAAATAAAAAGTCCCGTCTTTATGGCACGGTGCAATTAATATACTACTGTAGATATAAACGGCCGTCTGGTGTAGTGGTAAGTGACATGGTCACTACACAAGGGGGTCGCGGGTTCGAATCCCGCCAAGGGGAAATATTTGTATGATAAATATAAATGTCTTTTCCAGGGCTATGGATGTATATTAAATATATGTATATATATATGTATGTGTATGTATGTAATGTAATAAAAATCTTACATTTATTTCCGATATCTGGTACCTGTAACACAAGTTCTTTACGAACTTATCACGGGACCAGTTAACGTGGCGTGATTGTTAAAGAAAAAAAAAAAAAAAAAAAAAAGGTACCAGATAACGGAAATAAATGTAAGATTTTTATTATACACATACATATATTTAATATACATCCATAACCCTGGAAAAGACATTTATATTTATCATACAAATATCCTCCCTCGGCGGGATTCGAACCCGCGACCCCCTTGTGTAGTGACCATGTCACTTACCACTACACCAGACGGACGTTATTGAATTCGTGAGAGGACGTTCAAAGCATATTTAGACGCGTAAACGTCTTGTAAATAGCGTATTCTTAGAGGAAAATACGAACACTTGTGTTTTTATGATTACGTGCCATGTGTCAAATAAGGCAGCATAAGTTTGTATCGGCGATACGAAGCGGTACGCAGATGAGACTAATGCGTGTTATGTTAAGGACATAGTATTCGACCCTCCTCCACCTCCGTGCGTCGTATTCCTCAGTTCTGAGGGTCGTGACCTTTACTGAGCACTTTTGTCAGGACTATGTTCTTCCATTCACTTCTGTCGTCCGCGCAGTGGATAGCGACATTGATGCTGGATTCCAAAGTCGTCTTAATCTGATCGGACCAGCGCATGGGACTACGCCCCCTAGGCCTCTTTCCTTCCACTTTGATGAGACGCAGATGAGACTAAGGCGTGTTATGTTAAGAACAAAATATTCGACAGTTATTAGAATTTTTAATTCAAACGATAAGGTTCTTTTAATGACATACGTTTTTAATGACGCGTTTTTAATGGCATACCTTTTTAATGACATGCGTTTTAACGGCATACGTTTTTGATGACATGCGTTTTTAATGGCATACGTTTTTAATGACACGTTTTAATGACATAAGTTATTAATGACGAAAATTAATAATACTGCTAAAGCGTATGAGACCCTTAAAAGGGACAGAGTTAGGTGAAATTATTTTAGTACGCGATAATATCATGAAGTCCACGACTCCCAGTCCTGAAGATCTTGACGCGCGGAGGATGACGACGCGGATGCAACATTGATCTCCTCGAGTTACTAGTTCCAGATCATGACAGAAATGGGTGGGCTGGTGGTTCGGACCCATTTGGATGGACAAACTTACCCAGTCACGGAGTGTCTACCCTATATGACCAAAATCGTAATCTTTTCACATTCCTTTATCGTGGTGATTCTTCGTGAACATGAGCTATTTCCGCATTTCAATAAAGAAATTAGTACCCAAAATTATAAAATTTGCGGGTTTGGTTTCATTGCCTGTACAATATTGTAACATAATTATATTAACGACTAGCGGCCCGCTCCGGCTCCGCTCGGGTCTTTAACAAAAATTTCAACGATATTTGACGATTTCTTTTTTAAAATAAAAGAACACTTATTACGGCATAATAGTTAGACATATGCTGTCGCGACACTTTTTAGATAATAATGTGTTCTACAAAGTCGTAGTACATTATTTTATTCTATCATCAATAGTTTTCACAAGGCACGCGATGTAAAGAATATTTTAGGTAATTTTTTTACACCTTGGGTTACATTGTTGGAGTTTTAGTAAGGGTCCCTAATTTTTCAAAAAAAATTATAGCCTATGTCACTCGGGAATAGTGTAGCTTCCAAACAGTGAAAGAATTTTTTAAATCGGTTCAGTAGTTTCGGAGCCTATTCAATACAAACAAACAAACAAATCTTTCCTCTTTATAATACTAGTATAGATTAGTATAGATAGTTCGTAAAGATAAGTTTGATCACAGAGTGTTAGAGTTGTTTGTCGTTAAACATTCTGATGGTATGGTTGACAGCTTAATAGAAATGCTTTAATTCGGAAATCTTCAAGCCTCTTCCTACTCGCGAAGTGAACGATACTTCTCAACAGACGCCTTGTACCAAATATATTACTTAAAAAGATGAGCGTCTAATACAATGTCCATAACGGTAAATATCCTAGCAGCCCATCACAACTTTGAACCCTCGTATTTTAAGCTTCCGCGTAGGCGTAACTTTTGCATTTATTTCGCGTTAACCAAAATAAAAACTTTTGCCCTAAAACAATATAAAATCGTCTTCCGATTCAGATATAACAATAAATTTTACACCGAAACAAGAAAGTTTCGTTTTTTAAGCTATTGCATAGCTTTTATCGCGAGCCTTGAGCGCGGCGACCGAATCGTGAAATTCCGTAACGAAAAAAACCTAACACCCTTCACTCCGCCTACCATGTAGCTCGTGTTCAACACATTCACACGTTGCGCTTGTGTAGTGTTTGTGAATTAGTGCGTGCCGTGACGTCACACTGCATGCGCATTATGAAAAGTCTGCCCATCTCTCTCTCGCGCGGTCTAGCTTATGAGTGTGAAGGGGACAGTTAATGTTTTGCTTTTGTTAACGTTTATAAATATAGCGTGGTCTTGTTTTATTATTGTTTTAATATTAAATTATCATTGTCTAATTATAATTGCATAAATTGATAAAAAATGCTATGCAATAGCATTACCGCGGCAGTTCCCGAGTGCCACACGTTTTTTTTTTTTTTGTTGTCTAGTGTTATTTGATGATAGGTATGTAGTGATAGTTATGTAAGTTATAAGGTTGTTATAAAAATGAATAAATGCCAAAATTCTATCAGTTTTCTTTTCATATTACATTAAATAACGATTGATTTATATTTAACAACGTTTTAATGAGTATTTAATATCGTCTTCACAAAGAGTATAACAATTATCATTTTCGCAGCTTTAATAACAATTGTACACTAGAGTTCGCATGGTTTGATGATTGCAACAAATTCGCTTACACGAAAAAGTGCCAAATTTTGGCCGTTTTCAAATTTGGGGCCAAAAGCGAGTTATTTGATTTAATTCTCGTAACCTTAATCTTACCGTAATTATTAGTACAGTAAATTTATTGTCATGACAACAGGCACGTGATCCTTTAACTAAATGTTCCTAAATACTGTTAAATTAGGAATTATACAGTAAAAACTATCCCAAATCTCATTCGTATCACTGGTTCGTAATTCAAATTCTAACTTGTTTGCTATTTTTCCAGTAATGCGTGTTGAAATTCGGCAATTTTAGTTAATCAGTAGAACATTATTAAATACAAAAGAAACACGATTTCTAAGCTTTTAAAAAAAATTCCTATTTAGATTGTCATCCGTGATGGCGTTATCAAATTCGTATTTAAAATGAAAAATATAAATGAGTATTATATTTTATAATATTATCAATAAATAATTGACTTGATTGTGATGAAGCATTTTCTATTCAGAACACACCAAAAAAAAAAAAATTAATGTGTGAAAGTTTACATTCATGAGACCGTTACATTTTTGTACTGCACAATTGAAAACAACCCTATTACAATGATGGTCATATCTATTGAAAATAACAAATTAATAAATACTATAAGATCTGTTCTTTTTATTCAGAACCCAGCCTCTGAAGTAGTCTAAGTTGATGAAATCAGTGGGATCGCTAGAATCGCATCTTAGTGTCGAATCGTTCGTAGCAACGATTCCGTGGATGTACCACGCTCCGGTGCTATTTGATTCAGGCGAATCCGGAACAAACACCATAAATCCGCTACCAACTAGCTTGCAGGCTTCGGATTCTACAAAAAAAATGGAGTCATAAAATATCAGTGACATAAAAAAAATTTTTACTGGTGGTAGGACCTCTTGTGAGTCCGCACGGGTAAGTACCACCACTCCGCCGATTTCTGCCGTGAAGCAGTAAAGCGTTTCGGCTTGAAGGGTGGCGCAGCCGGTGTAACTATACTGAGACCTTAGAACTTATATCTCAAGGTGGGTGGCGTATTTACGTTGTAAATGTCTATGGGCCCCAGTAACCATTTAACACCAGGTGGGCTGTGAGCTCGTCCAACCATCTAAATAATAAAAAAGGACTCTTGCTTTTATTAAGTATGGTTTTGTTAGCCAGTGATAATAAAATCTACCACTGTTTCAGCTAATAAAGCGCATCAGACAAACACGACAATAGTTGTATGGTCCTTAATCCTTTGAAAGCACGTGGGTAGATGGACAGCTACCATAAACTTTATTGTTCCACTTACGATTGATAGATGTGGCGTTGAATTTGGATCCAAATTTTTCCTCCCTATAAACATTTACTTCTTTAGAAGACTTAAGCTCTTTCATATTCACTACCTCGAGACCTTCATCAATATCTTCGCCGAGAGTTGTGCTTATGACCTGAAAAAAAAAGTTGTTTATTTGCTGGCGATGGTAGACATAGCCCAATAAATTGGAAGCCAACCAACAATAGCATTACGGTAGTTGAGATGAGACTAATTTAGATTTGTTTTGGATTTCATTTTACATTTCTTTGTACACATGTTATTTGGTGTAAGCAGTATCTATACCCTTGTTCCGTACTATAGTGTACAATGCCTCTGGTTTTAAAATTGAACAAGGACAATCCAGATTATAGACCATGCGCGCTACCAATATCAACTTCCCAGATTAATGTTTAAAGACGCTCGCTATCCTACGGGAAAATATTTTATGGAACATGAGAGCCGTTAAAAATAAATCACCCTACACAGAATTATTGCTACTCGGGACGTATGATTGGCATGGAATGTTAATGTTTATAAAGATGCCTAAAATCGGGCTGCATTTTGTTTTCTTTTTTTCGCTATGACCAGATAGTAGTCACTATGGCACAAAGCCGTCGTTGCCTAACGGATAAGACGTCCGGTGTATTCGTGTTGAGCGATACACCGGTGTTCGAATCTCAGGCGGGTACCAATTTTTCTAATGAAGTACGTACTCAACAAATGTTCACGATTGACTTCCACGGCGAAGGAATAACATCGTGTAATAAAAATGAAACCCGCAAAATTATAATTTGCGTAATTACTGGTGCTAGGACCACTTTTGAGTCTGCGTGGGTGGGTAACACCACCATGCCTATTTCTGCCGTGAAGCAGTAATGCGTTTCGGTTTGAAGGGCGAGGCAGCCGTTGTAACTATAGGTACTTGATGCCTTAAAACTTATATCTCAAGGTGGTTGGCGCATTTACGTTGTGGATGTCTATAAGCTCCAGTAACCACAACAGAGTTGTCAAGTAAACTTTTACATTTGTGATATTTAGTTTCGTTAACCGTAATTCGAACGAAATTTTTTGTGGAAACATAAAAAATCAGATAAAAAACTTTAAGATAAAGTTCGCATACAACATTTTTGCAATGAACATTACGATACAAAGTTAGAACCACAATAACGATTTAGTTTTGTGTTTTTTTTTTATTGTCATCGCATTGCTTCCGACAATTTAAATACTTTATAACGGTTTTCGTGGTTACTTAGTCGTATGTTGTAAAATTAATTTTAATTATGTCTATGACTACGTCGTGACTACTGTCGTGATACACGAATTCTGAAGACGAAACGTGCTATGCAGCGGATAAATGAGGCCGTCAGTGCAAAAGTGGCCTAACCCACAATTTTTTATAATCAATAATAATAATCAAACATATTATTAAGTATATTGCAATTTATTTAAAATTTAATAAATTTTGATGCAAAACCGGCCTGTCCATTGTTTCACCAATAGATAAACAGATGGCTTTGTAAACATTATTTTTGCACGTATTGTTTTTTTACCTACTCAAATTCAAATTCATGAAAACTTAAACCTTATTGCTTCATAATCTTATATTATACCTTTAAACGAGCAATTCTTGTATATTAATATATTATTATGTATATAATCTGAATCTCGGAAACGGCTCCAACGATTTTCATAAAATTTAGTATACAGGGGATTTCGGGGGCGATAAATCGATCTAGCTACGATTTATTTTCAGAAAATGTTGTTTTATTCGTGTTTTCAATAATCAACTCCTCCCGACATTTATTGGCGAATAATAATACTATTTCTGAATTGAGGGCAACTTACCAAGATGGCGTTATAAAAAAAAAAACAAAGTAACTACGGGATTTTTTTTTTCACTAGAGAAAATCGCCGGATTCCCACCCACACGGCAGGTGGGGTATGTGGGAGTCGAACCTCACTAAAAAGTCCTGCCGCTCTCAGCCGGCGCCCTACCCAGGATCAGGCGGGAGCCCAGTCGGAGCTATTGACTGTGGTAAGCTTAGGCCACTTTTGCGCTGACGGCCTCAAATATACTCACAGATCCCTTGATGTCTTTCAAATTTAACTTCTTGTATGCGCTGAGCTCCCACAGACACGCAGGTTGGACTTTTTCGTTGAACACCACATCGTTCTTCAGTTCTAACAACGCAATGTTATTTGTTCCATTTTCATAATTGTATCCATCGTAAACAAATACTGTTTCCACCTGGAATATTATGAATTAGAGCTATGTTGTTTTTTTTCTATCAATAAAATACCATCTTCTGATTCATTTTGCTTTGGAACGCTGTTTTGAACAACGCGAAATCTGAGAAAAATACGTCGTAAGTAGTACTAAAGGAAAGAGAAGAATTTTATTTTAGAACTAGCTGACCCGGTAGACTTCGTAGTGCCTCAATCGATAAATAAAAGACCTAAGTTTTGTATAAAATATATATATAATCAATAATTCATTTAATTCCGAGCATTTTCATATTTATCTACCTTTTAAACCTTCTCTGGACTTCCACGAATAATTAAAAACCAAATTTAGCCAAATCGATCCAGCCGTTCTCGAGTTTTAGCGAGACTAACGAACAGCAATTCATTTTTATATATATAGATAGATAGATTATAGCAATTTTCGATCTTTAATTTAAAAAAAACTGTGCAGCTTTCAGGATCGGTCACTTCGGTTCGGTTCGGATCAGTTTCGAACTCATATCTCAAGCCTGGATGAGGATCCGAAAGATTTACGTTGTAATCTTTCGTCGTCACGGTGTCTGATTAGAGATCCGTAAAACAAATTACCAATAAATTGACTAACCTCCATTTCCTGTAAGCATTCATCACTTGTGTTATTAAATTTCCCAAGAACCACAGACAGAGTTGTGGCGTTCTTCGCAACGCCTAAATTTGTGACGCATTGAGCGGCTAAAATCAAGGTTTTTCAATTGTTAGATTATCATTTTACCACCTTACCTCTAGACGTAATTAGCGTTGCTTATTTAGGCAGTTCTAGAAGCATGATCAAGCAGTAATTTTTACTTATTATCATATATATTACTAGCGGCCCACTCCGGCTCCGCTCGGGTCTTTAACAAAAATTTCAACGATATTTGACGTTGTTATATTTTTAAAAATAAAATAACACACATTGCGGCATACCTAAAACAGTTAGATATATGCTGTCTCGACACTTTTTGTAATTAGTAATGTGTTCTACTAATCGAATCTAATTCTATCATCAATAGTTTTCGCGGGGCACGCGATGTAAAGAATATTTCAGGTAATTTTTTTACACCTTACTGGAGTTTTAGTAAAGATCCCTATTTTTTTTCAAAAAAGGTTATTATAGCCTATGTCACTCGAGAATAGTGTATCTTCCGAACAGTGAAAGAATTTTTCAAATCGGTTCAGTAGTTTCGGAGCCTACTCAATACAAACAAACAAACAAATCTTTCCTCTTTATAATATTAGTATAGAAGTATAAATAGAATAAATAACCAGCAAACAAACCAGCCCTATCTACTGAGTCATGGAGACCACAGCTTGGGCAATGAGGCTTACCCCGGGGTCCGAATCGTGCCCCGCAAGGATTCACGAGAAACCGAGGACTTTTGATGTAAATTTTAGGGTATATGTCCACAGATTGGATTACGAATTTTTTCGCCTCTAGTGTCGAATTTTTACAAGGTTCGTGTACCAAGAATGCGCGGGGTCAATGTCCTCAATGTTCGAAGATGGTAAATGCCTTTCACCCAACGCCCAATCTCCACTCAAGAGAGATAATCATCATTCTCCTGCCCTTCTCTCAGTTACCATTATTTCGCTCACTCCCATTTTACACATATAGTCTTTCACTCAATCCATCCATTTTTTTCTTACGTCTACCTCTTTCTCTAAAGCCATTCATAATTAAAACTCTTTTACCACTTACCCCACTCAAGTCAGATCCCGGGCAAAATTACGATTACGAAGCTTACCGCGGTCAGCACTATGTATTATGTCATTATAATTCATTTTTATTTATTTACTTAATGGCTCGAGTATCTTCTTTGTCGAATGACTCTGCCAATGTCAGGTAGATAGAATATCAGTGATATAGTTAAATGATAGTAGACGAGACGAATGAGAACGGGACAAAAATTTGTAAATATTTTTATTGTTTAATGTTAGTGCGGGAAATAAAATAAGGTAATGCATTTACAAATTTAGGCTTAGGGAATGTTGAGAGATAGTTCATATTAACTGGGAACGGGATGTTAGTGTTAGTTAGTACACAGTATAGTGGTGGGTATTCATCATTAAGATCTATTGTGGGATTAAACCTCACCTGTCAAAACATATCTCTGTAATATCAACGTTCCAGCGCATATTGTAGAGTTGTCGTCTCTGATAAGAGCATGCCAGGGCATAGGTTCTTCGTTTCCACCGCATTGTTTTTCGGAGATTTTAATTCTTCCACAGTTGTCATCGTGTTCTGTATAAGTAGATGAGGCTGTTGATTTATATCCGTTGATATATTCATCTAAGATACCCTTGTGGAAAAAAAATGTAATTTTTTATATCGCTTCTGTGTGTGGTGTGTACATTTGTTTACGGACAACCATTAAATACTGATTTAAAATTGAAATGCTGACGTGCCTTTTGGCAAAGAGAAAAAATCTAGCAAAAACTGAATAGACATTAAAATAGAAAAAAAAAAGTTTCTTAGAAGAGTTTTTGATTTAAATACAGTTCAACAATGTCCGTTAGCTTGGCGACTGGACTGCTTAAATATATTCTTTGTATTGTCTGTGTCGTTACCGTCACGTTACCATCATATGGATAAAGCTTTGGTGCCTATGCCAGCTACATGCTCAGAATGGAATAAAAGAATGGAAGAAAACGATGGTCAGACAATTCTTAATATTATTGTGAATAAATACTATGTTGGCTTGTTTTCATTCTTTAAAAAGTGATTGATCCCACGGCCCATCCGATGTTAAGTTGTTCCATTCGCCGTTGACGGTCACGTTATATAGGACGACAAAAAATTGCGCAAACCACAATATTCGCGGATTTGATTTTTATCACTCTTTGTTATTCTTTTATACAAGTTGTTGGTGAACATGTGTCAAATACATTTTTCATTGGGAAATTTGATTAATGATATTTGTCTGTGGGATCCGAACAGTCGCATTGCTGGATGTGAGTGCAACGGACGCCTTATTCATTAGGCCATAACAACGATATAGCTTGATTTAAGAGTTTTGTACTTTAAGTCGTTTAACAACCATAAGCCTTTAACTTCGACCAATTATTCTTACTCTTCAGAATCTACCACCTCGTCTATATGTACAATCTATCACTTTTTTAATACTACTAGAGGTCCCGCAGTAGTCGAAATTCGACTATAATTAATGGGAATTGTAAGTTTGTACACTATTATGATTGTATTTTATACTTGTATAATCACAAAGGAGACGGAAAATCGTGGGCCAAAAATGTAATAACTTGGAATGTAGTCTAAAAAATTTGTCACATTTTTTTATACAATAATATAAAAAATCACCTCAATCCTCTTTCTGGGACCGGAGAAAAATGAGAAAGTTAGTTTTTGTCGGTATAACGGCGTGATCGATTTAATTAATCGATTACAGGATTATAATAAGAAAAACATTGCACTAGGTAATTAATGCAAAGTAATTAAATGAGCGATTTATACTTTTTGTATACAAGTGCGGTATGCGCCGGATTTAATTGCGATTATATACATAAATGAAGAAAAAGTCTATTATTACTTAGCAAAGTAATATGATTATCGATTTCAAATCGATTAAAATCGATTGTATTTTTGATGACAGCTTTGACAGTAAGCTGACATGACGTTTGTTCATATATTATACAATTATTTTTTGGCGCTTGTTGGTTTTTTCTGCTTTACTCGTTTTGTATCTTCGACGCATTTTGAGTGTGTATCTATCGGGCTGTTTTTATATTTTCAACGATCACTGCTTTATTATTACGGATTCCAACTCTGCCAGCCTTGTACGACAATTGCTTCTACACTGGACACCGACGATCGCTCACACGTTTGACTTGAAATTGTTGCATTGGATACTGTTGAAATTATGGATCGCTGTGTGAATTGTGGGATAGCAATTCCATATTCCATACCTGATATATATCATTGATATTCATTTATAATATGACATTTAAAAGATTAACCAATGGATATAATAAACATTTACTTATGCTTAAATAAGTTATTATTCAGCTCTTTTAAAGATATTGTAACATAACCTAACTTTTACTAAATCTTTATTAACTCGGCTCTCAGATTGAGAAAACTTTTATAATTTTCAGCAAGGTACTGATAAATCTCATTCTATTAATTCATATTAGTTTCATCACGTTACATTCGGGCCCAAAAATGTATGTAATCGTTTCAGTCTCCTTTCGCCAAGTCTACACTATAAAAAATATTAGCAAAGACAAACAATATTTAATCTATTCTCAATTTGACCACAGACGTCAAGAACAAACGTTTGACAGTAAATAGTATGCATGCGTGTGTGCGTCAAATACATGGTATGTAGTGTGTGTAATGTTTTCTTCATTGATTTAAAGTATATTTTATGCATTATTTAAAAAAAAAAAAAAAATTAGCATTGTGCACTTCTTCTCTATATTCTCTATAAGTGTGGAAAATTTCATACTCCTACGTCCGCGCAATTTTCGTAAAAAGGGATACAAAGTTTTTGCTTCACGCATTAATATATAGTTATAGATAAAACATACATTAGGCTTTTACTTACAAGTGCCGGGTGCTCGCAGTATTCGACGAAGTTTAAGTTAATAGTGGTCGGGTAAGGTATTACGGATAAATTTAAGCCTATCACATTTGCACTGAAATAGGGTCCGCCTTTAAAGTATTTAATGAAGAACATTCCGTCAGCAGAGGAAGACACTCTTGCTAATTTGCCTATGTCGTTGCTCTGAAAAAATTAATACATAAATGTGATTAAATATAAGAAGTAAAACTAAAAATAGTACCAAATTCAAGGAATTTATAAAATTCAAGGAATTTATGTTAGTACTGAGGGATGCTACGATGGTGGTAGTGGTGGTGGTAGTGATAGTGGTACCAATAGCAGAAGCCAAAGCATTTAACGCTTACCCTATAGAGTTCCTAGCCGAATCTTTTTAGTTGGTCGTGAACCTGAACTTACTGGTGGTAGGACCTCTTGTGAGTCCACACGGGTAGGTACCACCACCCTGCCTATTTCTGCCGTGAAGCAGTAATGCGTTTCGGTTTGAAGGGTGGGGCAGCCGTTGTAACTATACTTGAGACCTTAGAGCTTATATCTCAAGTCGTAGATGTCTATGGGCTCGAGTAATCAGTTAACACCAGGCGGGCTGTGAACTCGTCCACCCATCTAAGAAATAAATAAAAAGTTCCATAAAATGTTAGTTCTTAAATTTTTCGAAGTTTTCTTCAAATACTTTCTACCTTAAAATAAATGAGTTTACTAAATCGATCGACTGAACCTCAAGTTTCGTGATGCGCAAAGGCAATTGACGATATCTTGAGGCGTCCATTAATAATTTGCTTTAAAACAAGAAGAGTTGAACCAATAATACAACGAAGCGGTGAATAATTTTAAACAATACCGATTTTCTAATATACAAACAGTTCATTAAACAGTTATTCAACTGAAGACAATGCTTCTTCAGTCGTTCAGTGACCAGGAAAACTGTATTGTTCCTAAAATAATACTTTATGGTGACCACTCCGATAACGCGGCACGACATGAGAATCCTCTCATTGTGGCCGCCGGAAACTACATGGTCGATCCTGCGGACCGAATGGTAAACAGTCGACGTCGCCCAAAACACGTCATTTCGGATTTTCCCGATCCACTAACGGTGCTTTTAGGTACCCCAAGCACTGGTCATCGTTCTCGTCGAACCCGTCGTTCGCGACGAAGGGTGCGGCGAGTAAATTAACACACACACACACAGCCCACTCAGTTTCTCGCCGGATCTTCTCAATGGGTCGCGTTTCCAATCCGATGGCAGATTCTGCGAAGCACGGCTCTTGCTTGGGTTCGTGTTAGCAACATCGTCAGGTTTGAGCCCCGTGAGCTCACCTACTCGTTAAGTTTACGCTGATATGATCTCTCTAGACCATCAGCTTAGGAAAAAAAAAACAAAATATTTGATTTTAACCGAGACGCTTAGAGAAACGATAAAAAATTACTTACCAGAGTCACATTGGCGGGCGAATCAAATTTCATTTTGATTGTCGTGTGTTCGGGGAAAGGGCCGTGTATAAATAAATTGTATTTAGTTTCTTCCTCCGGTGCCAGACCCGGTTCAAATGATATAGATACTTTACTATTTCCAATGCAAGGGGTTGCATGAAGAAGTGGATTCCCAATCAAAGCCCAATGCTTATTATAATCCTTAGCATTCGTACACACTAAAAGTCCAATCACAAATAAAACTTTGCTTAAGCTGTACATTTTCCCGCACGAAATTTTGTTATAATCGGATATAAAAATTTTAACGAAACGTCCAGTCGCTAAGAAGTTTCTATATTGAATCCGCAAGATACAGTCTTGTATTAGATTTTATTCTATTTTTCCTTAACAATGACCTTTGGTAGATAAATCACTAATAACCGGCTTTAGTGGGGATTTGTTGTGATGCTCAGCTAAAACTGGATTCCGTTTTCAAATTTACTTTAGGCTTCGTGATTGAGGAAGTTGTTTATATTTAATTCTTCTAAAGTTAATAAATATCACCATGGGAATACACAGTGAGTCATACCAGAACAGAGTAGCAAGTTACAAAACCGATCTATTTATAGTAATAATAAATAATATAATTGACATTATAGACTTATCATAATAATATATCGTTTACATTAAAGTGTATAAAGAAAAAAAATTATTAAAAATAGAAACATCTGTAAATCTCTCATTGTTTGCATTTTATTAAAGACTTCCTCTATGTTTTGTCAATCATGTTCCATGTTGCCGTATTTCCCGTGGCCACTTATATATATTTTTTTTCTTTGTGTAAATATTGCCATTCGAATTTCGAATATAAATTAGCAATAAAAAATCTTATTTCTGATTTTATTCAATCCTTCTAATTTATCAATATTTAAGTCTCTCTGATGTTTTTGACTTTAAATAAACCTTCGTCATTTTTAACAAACTATGCGAGAAAGAGAGAGAGAGAGAGAGAGAGAGAGAGAGAGAGAGTATGCTTTATTCTACACCAAAATAAACAAAAACGTAAAACATTAAATATACAAAAAATACAATGGGTGGTCGCTTATCACTTCAGGAAATTAACCTCAGTACACTACTTATCATATAAAATACATATATTTATAAATAAAATTGTTATGTTACATTGACCTCTCGCAGCCATTGAACTCAGAATCATGTCTGAGAAAACTGGCCAGTCCACAAACAACTTAGGTAGAAAAAAAAAGACTTTCATTCCTGCGTAGAGCAAGTTGTACGTCGGCCCTAGTCGGCCTCAGGAACCCAGGCAATTTTTTTATTTATTGCGGTGTGGTTGGACGAGCTCACGGCCCACCTGATTTTAAGTGGTTATTGGATCCCATATACATCTACAGCGTAAATGTATATGTTATGAGTACAGTATTTTCTTTGGTTTTCGCGAGCTGTAGATAAGATTCAAATTGCTTTTACGGCTTAATCTCTCTCTTTCTCTCTCAAAAGTATAATTATTTGAGTATCCATTTTCTTACTTGTCTTTGTTTGCAAACCAGCATACGATCGACTTTTTTTTAATTGCTCTTATGAGAGGACGAGCTCACAGCCCATCTGGTGTTAAGTGGTTACTGGAGCCCATAGACATCTACAGCGTAAATGCGCCACCCACCTTGAGATATATTATAATTTCTAAGGTCTTCATGGCAGAACATAGGCAGGGCGGTGATACCTACCGGCCCGGACTCACAAGAGGTCCTACCACCAGTAAAGATGGTGTATTTAATGATGAAGTATTTAAAAAGATGAGCGTCTAATACAATGTCTATAACAGTGAATATCCTAGCAGCCCATCACAACTTTGAACCCTCGTATTTTAAGCTTCCGCGTAGGCGTAACTTTTGCATTTATTTCGCGTTAACCAAAATAAAAACTTTTGCCCTAAAACAATATAAAATCGTCTCCCGATTCAGATATAACAATAAATTTTACACCGAAACAAGAAAGTTTCGTTTGTTAAGCTATTGCATAGCTTTTATCGCGAGCCTTGAGCGCGGCAACCGATTCATGAAATTCCGTAACGAAAAAAACCTAACACCCCTCACTCCGCCTATCATGTAGCTTGTGTTCAACACATTCACACGTTGCGCTTGTGTAGTGTTTGTGAATAAGCGCGTGGCGTGACGTCACATTGCATGCGCATCATGAAAAGTCTGCCCATCTCTCTCTCGCGCGGTCTAGCTTATGAGTGTGAAGGGGACAGTTAATGTTTTGCTTTTGTTAACGTTTATAAATATAGCGTGGTCTTGTTTTATTATTGTTTTAATATTAAATTATCATTGTCTAATTATAATTGCATAAATTGATAAAAAATGCTATGCAATAGCATTACCGCGGCAGTTCCCGAGTGCCACACGTTTTTTTTTTTGTTGTTGTCTAGTGTTATTTGATGATAGGTATGTAGTGATAGTTATGTAAGTTATAAGGTGGTTATAAAAATGAATAAATGCCAAAATTCTATCAGTTTTCTTTTCATATTACACTAGCGACCCGCCCTCGCTTCGCTTCGGAAACATTAAAACACACATGAAACCAAAAAAAAAAATAAAAAAATAAATAAAAAAAGTAGCCTATGTTCATCAGGGACAATGTCGGTTTCTAATGGAAAAAGAATTTTTCAAATCGGTCCAGTAGTTTCGGAGCCTATTCGAAACAAACAAACAAACAAATCTTTCCTCTTTATAATATTAGTATAGATTAAATAACGATTGATTTATATTTAACAACGTTTTAATGAGTATTTAATATCGTCTTCACAAAGAGTATAACAATTATCATTTTCGCAGATTTAATAACAATTGTACACTAAAGTTCGCATGGTTTGATGATTGCAACAAATTCGCTTACACGAAAAAGTGCCAAATTTTGGCCGTTTTCAAATTTGAGGCCAAAATCGAGTTATTTAATGTTACCCTAATCATAAGTACAGTAAATTTAATGTCATGACAACAGAGACGTGATCCTATAACTACATATTCGTAAACACTTAAATTTGCGGTAGGCAGCGGCTTGGCTCTGCCCCTGGCATTGCTGAAGTCCATGGGCGACGGTAACCACTCACCATCAGGTGGGCCGTATGCTCGTCAGCCTACAAGGGCAATAAAAAAAAATTTTGGAATTATACAGTAAAAACTACCTCAAATCTCATTCGTATCACTGGGTCGAAATTCAAATTTTAACTTGTTTGCTATTTATCCAATAATGCGTATTGAAATTCGGCAATTTTAGTTAATATATAATATATAATACAATAATAAAAAATGTACGAACGGCAGTATATAATACAATAATAAAAAAAAATCTAACTGGATTTTTGAGCATTATTAAGTACAAATGAAATACGATTTCTAAGCTTTTTAAAA
This sequence comes from Bombyx mandarina, assembly GCF_030267445.1. Classification (NCBI taxonomy): domain Eukaryota; kingdom Metazoa; phylum Arthropoda; class Insecta; order Lepidoptera; family Bombycidae; genus Bombyx; species Bombyx mandarina. Next base: position 7,865,441 of record NC_143233.1, read on the forward strand.
AAGTTAATATTTAGATTGTCATACGTGATGGCGTTATCAAATTCGCAAAACGAAAAATATTTATGAATATTATATAATATTATCAATAAATGAGTTATTGACTTGATTGTGTTGAAGCATTTTTTATTCAGAACACGCCTCAATACAAAAAAAACGAAAATTAGAGAAAGTTTAAATTCATGAGATCGTTACATTTGAAAATTGCAAAATTGAAAACGACCCTATTACAATGATGGTCATCTATATATTAATACGCGAAGCAAACACTTTGTATCCCTTTTTACGAAAATTGCGCGAACGGAGGCGTATGAAATTTCCCATACTTATAGAAAACATAGAGAAGGAGTGCACAATGCTAATTTTTTTTTAAATAATGCGTAAAAATTACATTTAGCCAATAAAGAAAACATTACACACACTAACATGTATTTGACACACTCACGCATATATACTATTTTGTTTATTGTTAAGTCTGTGGTCAAGTTGAGAATAGATTAATATTTATTTCTTCTTTTTTTAAGGGACTTTATGACCTGGTAACTGAGACCTTTAAGTCGTGTCTTATTTTAATGTATATTCATATTTTTATGAAAAATGATATTATGGAGTGAAATGAAATGAAGATGATTAATTTGAGACATTAATCAACTGGGATGAAATAAATGAGATGATATGAGATGAAATATTATTATAATCTCAGTAAAATGGTGGTCATTTACTAAAAAAATTTCAGTGGACTTTTTGGAGGATCCCGATAAGTTACGGCTTTGTTTCATTTTCCCACATTTTTGCACTTTCACAGATATTAAACAGTTAATAAACAACCATTATTACACATTTAAACCCGAAGAAACTCTAAATAGACAAAATAAAACAAATAAAACAAATCACACAACTTCACTCCTCGCGTTCCCGCCAAAAAGTCTATTTATTTCTTTAATATTATTTGTCTATAGTGTACCCTTAGCATAATCTGTGATTATAGAAGTAAAGACTTTGACAATAGAAACATAATAATGTTCAAACTTATAATTTAAATTAATAATTATAGTCGAATTTCGACTACCGGGCGACCACTAGTAACTATTGTTACTCGATAGCAATCAATAAAATAACAAATCTAATAAATACTATAAGATCTGTTCTTTTTGTTCAGGACCCAGCCTCTGAAGTAGTCTAAGTTGATGAAATCAGTGGGATCGCTAGAATCGCATCTTAGCGTCGAATCGTTCGTAGCAACGATTCCGTGGATGTACCACGCTCCGGTGCTATTCAATTCACGGGAATCCGGAACAAATACCATAAATCCGCTACCAACTAGCTTGCAGGCTTCGGATTCTATAAAAAAAAGGGCGTCATAAAATATCAGTGACATAAAAAAATATTTTTACTGGTGGTAGGACCTCTTGTGAGTCCGCACGGGTAAGTACCACCACTCCGCCGATTTCTGCACTGAAGCAGTAAAGCGTTTCGGCTTGAAGGGTGGCGCAGCCGTTGTAACTATACTGAGACCTTAGAACTTATATCTCAAGGTGGGTGGCGTATTTACGTTGTAAATGTCTATGGGCTCCAGTAACCACTTAACACAGGGTGGGCTATGAGCTCGTCCAACCATCTAAGTAATAAAAAAAGGACTCTTGCTTTTATTACGCAAGGTTTTGTTAGTCAGTGATAATAAAATCTACCATTGTTTCAGCTAATAAAGCGCATCAGACAAACACGACAATAATTGTATGATCCTTAATCCTTTGAAAGCACGTGGGTAGACGGACAGCTACCATAAACTTTATTGTTCCACTTACGATTGATAGATGTGGCGTTGAATTTGGATCCAAATGTTTCCTCCCTATAAACATTTACTTCTTTAAAAGGCTTAAGCTTTTTCATATTCACTACCTCGAGACCTTCATCAATATCTTCGCCGAGTGTTGTACTTATGACCTGAAAAAAAAAGTTGTTTATTTGCTGGCGATGGTAGACGTGGCCCAATAAATTGGAAGCCAACCAACAATAGCATTACGGTAGTTGAGATGAGACTAATTTAGATTTGTTTTGGATTTCATTTTACATTTCTTTGTACCCATGTTATTTGGTGTAAGCAGTATCTATACCCTTGTTCCGTACTATAGTGTACAATGCCTCTGGTTTTAAAATTGAACAAGGACAATCCAGATTATAGACCATGCGCGCTACCAATATCAACTTCCCAGATTAATGTTTAAAGACGCTCGCTATCCTACGGGAAAATATTTTATGGAACATGAGAGCCGTTAAAAATAAATCACCCTACACAGAATTATTGCTACTCGGGACGTATGATTGGCATGGAATGTTAATGTTTATAAAGATGTCTAAAATCGGGCTGCATTTTGTTTTCTTTTTTTCGCTATGACCAGATAGTAGTCACTATGGCACAAAGCCGTCGTTGCCTAACGGATAAGACGTCCGGTGTATTCGTGTTGAGCGACACACCGGTGTTCGAATCTCAGGCGGGTACCAATTTTTCTAATGAAGTACGTACTCAACAAATGTTCACGATTGACTTCCACGGCGAAGGAATAACATCGTGTAATAAAAATGAAACCCGCAAAATTATAATTTGCGTAATTACTGGTGCTAGGACCACTTTTGAGTCTGCGTGGGTGGGTAACACCACCCTGCCTATTTCTGCCGTGAAGCAGTAATGCGTTTCGGTTTGAAGGGTGAGGCAGCCGTTGTAACTATAGGTACTTGAGGCCTTAAAACTTATATCTCAAGGTGGGTGGCGCATTTACGTTGTGGATGTCTATAAGCTCCAGTAACCACAACAGAGTTGTCAAGTAAACTTTTACATATATTTAGTTTCGTCAACCGTAATTCGAACGAAATTTTTTGTGGAAACATAAAAAATCAGATAAAAAACTTTAAGATAAAGTTTGCATACAACATTTTTGCAATGAACATTACGATACAAAGCTGGAACCACTTTAACGATTTAATTAGTTTTGTGTTTTTGTTTTATTGTCATCGCATTGCTTCCGACGTTTTAAATAATTTATTACGGGTTTCGTGGTTGCTTAGTCCAATGTTGTAAAATTAGTTTTAATTATGTCTATGACTCGTGGATACACGAATTCTGAAGACGAAACGTGCTATGCAGCGGATAAATGAGGCCGTCAGCGAAAAAGTGGCCTAAACCCACAATTTTTATAATCAATAATAATAATTAAACTTAATATTAAGTATATTGCAATTTATTTAAAATTTAATAAATTTTCATTCCATTCCGTGTCCATTGTTTCACCCATAGATAACAGATGGCTTTGTAAACATTATTTTTGCGCGTATTGTTTTTTTACCTACTCAAATTCAAATTCATGAAAACTTAAACCTCATTGCTTCATAATCTTATCTTATACCTTTAAACGAGCAATTCTTGTATATATAATATAATCTGAATCTCGGAAACGGCTCCAACGATTTGCATAAAATTTAGTATACAGGGGATTTCGGGGGCGATAAATCGATCTAGCCACGATTTTTTTTCAGAAAATGTTGTTTTATTCGTGTTTTCAATAATCAACTCTTCCCGACATCTATTGGCGAATAATAATACTATTTCTGAATTGAGGGCAACTTACCAAGATGGCGTTATAAAAAAAAAAAAACATCAAGTAACTACGGGATTTTTTTTTTCACTGGAGAAAATCGCCGGATTCCCACCCACACGGCAGGTGGGGTATGTGGGAGTCGAACCTCACTAAAAAGTCCTGCCGCTCTCAGCTGGTGCCCTACCCAGGATCAGGCGGGAGCCCAGTCGGAGCTATTGACTGTGGTAAGCTTAGGCCACTTTTGCGCTGACGGCCTCAAATATACTCACAGATCCCTTGATGTCTTTTAAATTTAACTTCTTGTATGCGCTGAGCTCCCACAGACACGCAGGTTGGACTTTTTCGTTGAACACCACATCGTTCTTCAGTTCCAACAACGCGATGTTATTTGTTCCATTTTCATAATTGTATCCATCGTAAACAAATACTGTTTCCACCTGGAATATTAGGAATTAGAGCAATGTTTTTTTTTCTATCAATAAAATACCATCTTCTGATTCATTTTGCTTTGGAATGCTGTTTTGAACAACGCGAAATCTGAGAAAAATACGTCGTAAGTAGTACTAAAGGAAAGAGAAGAATTCTATTTTAGAATTATAGCAATTACTGGTGGTAGGACCTCTTGTGAGTCCGCACGAGTAGGTACCACCACCCCGCCTATTTCTGCCATGAAGCAGTAATGTGTTTCGGTTTGAAGGGTGGGGCAGCCGTTGTAACTATACTTGAGACCTTAGAACTTATTTCTCAAGGTGTGTGGCGCATTTACGTTGTAGATGTCTATGGGTTCCAGTAACCACTTAACACCCGGTGGGCTGTGAGCTCGTTCACACACCTAGGCAATAAAAAAAAATAAAAAAAAAAGATCTGTAATTTTAACAAAACTGTGCAGTTTTCAGGATCGGTCACTTGTCACTCACATCAGCTTTCGATTTCATATCTTAAGCCTGGATGAGGATCCGAAAGATTTACGTTGTAATATTTCGTCGCCACGGTGTCTGATTAGAGATCCGTAAAACAAATTACCAAATTGACTAACCTCCATTTCCTGTAAGCATTCATCACTAGTGTTATTAAATTTCCCAAGAACCACAGACAGAGATGTAGCGTTCTTTGCAACGCCTAAGTTTGTGACGCATTGAGCGGCTAAAATCAAAGTTTTTTAATTGTTAGATTATCATTTCACCATCTTACCTTTAGACGTAATTAACGTTGCTTATTTCGGCAGTTCTAGGAGCATGGTCAAGCAGTCATTTTTACTTGTTATCATGCATATTATAGAATAAATAACCAGCAAACAAACTGGCCCTATCTAGTGAGACATGGAAACCACAGCTTGGGCAATGAGGCTTACCCCGGGGTCTGAATCCTGCCCCGTAAGGATTCCCGAGAAACCGAGGACTTTTCATGTACATTTTAGGATATATATCTACAGATGGGGTTACGCATTCTTTCGCCTCTAGGGTCGAACTTTTACAAGGTTCGTGTGCCAAGAATGCGTGGGGCTATGTGCTCAATGGTCGAAGATGGTAAACGCCTCTCACCCAACACCCAATCTCCACTCAAGAGAGATCATCATCATTCTCCTGCACTTCTCCTAGTCACCTGGGATTGGCGCAATATGTTTTCTCCTTTTATACTCCTCTATCATGTACCATTGTTTCGCTCACTCCCCTTTTACACATATCGTCTTTCACTCAATCCATCCATTTTTTTCTTACGTCTACCACTTTCTCTAAAGCCTTCCACATTCATAGTTAAAACTCTCTTACCACTTATCCCACTAAAGACAGATCCTGGGCAAAATTACGATTACGAAGCTTACCGCGGTCAGCACTGTGTATTATGTCATTATAATTAATTTTTATTTATTTACTTAAAGGCTCGAGTATCTTCTTTGTCGAATGACTCTGCCAATGTCAGGTAGATAGAATATCAGTGATATAGTTAAATGATAGTAGACGAGACGAATGAGAACGGGAGAAAAATTTATAAATATTTTAATAGTTTAATGTTAGTGCGGGAAATAAAATAAGCTAATGCATTTACAAATTTAGTTTTAGGGAATGTTAAGAGATAGTTCATATTAACTGGGAACGGGATGCTAGTGTTAGTTAGTACACAGTATAGTGGTGGGTATTCATCATTAAGATCTATTGTGGGATTAAACCTCACCTGTCAAAACATATCTCTGTAATATCAACGTTCCAGCGCATATTGTAGAGTTGTCGTCTCTGATAAGAGCATGCCAGGGCATAGGTTCTTCGTTTCCACCGCATTGTTTTTCGGAGATTTTAATTCTTCCACAGTTGTCATCGTGTTCTGTATAAGTAGATGAGGCTGTTGATTTATATCCGTCGATATATTTATCTAAGATTCCCTTGTGGAAGAAAATGTAATTTTTTATATCGCTTCTTTCAAATCAAATCAAATAAAAAAAAAAATATTCAACATAAATGAAAGTACATACTTGTTGAACGTCAAAAAAAGTACCGCCAATTCACAAGAGCTAGCCTCCGTCCTGAGAAGAATTGGCAAGAAACTCAGCGGGCATGTCTTTTTTTTTAAATATGAAATTATTATTATTATTATTATTTTTTATATCAATGAAAATGAAATTTTTACAATGAGTATTATAATGTTACAATTACTACAATATTGAAATGCCCGGAGCGAGCAACTCATTCCCACTTTGTGCAATCTTCTAGATAATCATTGATTTTATAGTAAGCGTTTTGTGTGGCTTGTACTTTTGTTTACGGACAACCATTAAAGGCTGATTTAAAATTGAAATGTTGACGTGCCTTTTGGCAAAGAGAAAAAATCTAGCAAAAACTGAATAGACATTTAAATAGAAAAAAAAAAAAATCTTAGAAGAGTTTTTGATTTAAATACAGTAAGTACAACGACGTTCGTTAGCTTGGCGACTGGACTGCTTTAATATATTATTTGTACTGTCTCTGTCGTTACCGTTACGTTACCATTATATTATGGATAAAACTTTGGTGCCAATTCCAGCTACAGGCTCAGAATGGATTAAGGAATGGAAGAAAACGATGGTCAGACAACTCTTAACATTGATGTGAATAAATACTATGTTGGCTTGTTTTCATTCTTTGATAAGTGATTGATCCCACGGCCCATCCGATGTTAAGTTGTTCCATTCGCCGTTGACGGTCACGTCACAGAGGACGACAAACAATTGCGCAAATCATAATATTCGCGGGTCTGATTTTTATCACTCGATGTTATTCTTTTATACAAGTTGTTGGTGAACATGTGTCAAATAAATTTTTGGTTAAGAAATTTGATTAATGATATTGTCTGCGAGATTCGAACAGTCGCATTGCTGGATGTGAGTGCAACGGACGCCTTATTCATTAGGCCATGACAACGTTCTAACCTAATTTATGACTTTTGTACTTTAAATCATTTTCCAACCATAACCTTTAACTTGGACCAATTATTCTTACTCTTCAGAATCTATCACCTCGTCTGTATGTACGATTTTTCATTTTTTTAATAATATAAAACACACATTAGGCTTTTACTTACAAGTGCCGGGTGTTCACAGTATTCGACGAAGTTTAAGTTAATAGTGGTCGGGTAAGGTACTACGGATAAATTTAAACCTATCACATTTACACTGAAATTGAGTCCACCTTTAAAGTATTTAATGAAGAACATTCCGTTAGCAGACGAAGACACTCTTGCTAATTTGCCTATATCGTTGCTCTGAAAGGCAAAAAATTATTACATAAATGTGATTAAATATAAAAGAATTAAAACTAAAAATAGTACCAAATTAAAGGTAATCACAGAATTCAAGGAATTTTTACTGGTGGTAGGACCTCTTGTGAGTCCACACGGGTAGGTACCACCACCCTGCCTATTTCTGCCGTGAAGCAGTAATGCGTTTCGGTTTGAAGGGTGGGGCAGCCGTTGTAACTATACTTGAGACCTTAGAGCTTATATCTCAGGGTAGGTGGCGCATTTACGTCGTAGATGTCTATGGGCTGCAGGTACCACTTCACACCAGGTGGGCTGTGAGCTCGTCTACCCATCTAAGCAATAAAAAAAAATTCAATAAAATGTTAGTTCTTAAATTTTTCCAAGTTTTCTTCAAATAGTTTCTACCTTAAAATAGATGATTTAACTAAATCGATCGAATGAAGTTCAAGTTTCGTGATACGCAAAAGGAATAACTTGAGGCGTCCATTAATAATTTGCTTTACAACAAAAAGAGTTGAACCAATAATACAATGAAGTGGTGAATAATTTTAAACAATACACTTTTTCTAATATACAAATAGTTCATTAAACAGTTATTCAACTGAAGACAATGCTTTTTCAGTTGTTCAGTGACCAGGAAAACTGTATTGTTCCTAAAATAATACTTTATTGTTGCCACTTCGATAAAGCGGCACGACATGAGAATCCTCTCATTGTGGCCGCCGGAAACTACATAGCCGATCCTGCGGACCAAATGGTAAGCAGTCGACGTCGCCCAAAACACTTTATTTTGGATCCTCCCGATCCACTAACGGTGCCTTTAGGTACTTCAAGCACCGGTCATGGTTCTCGTCGAACCCGTCGCTCGCGACGAAGAGTGCGACGAGTAAATTGACCCACACACACACAACCCACTGACTTTCTCGCCGGATCTTCTCAGTGGGTCGCGTTTCCAATCCGCTCCAAACATCGTCAGGTCTGAGCTCCGTGAGCTCACCTACTCGTTAAGGTTACGCTGATATGATCTCTCTAGACCATCAGCTTAGGAAAACAAAAAGCTTTATGAAATAGGTAAACAAAATATTTGATTTTAACCGAGACGCTTAGAGAAACGATAAAAAATTACTTACCAGAGTCACATTGGCGGGCGAATCAAATTTCATTTTGATTGTCGTGTGTTCGGGGAAAGGGCCGTGTATAAATAAATTGTATTTAGTTTCTTCCTCCGGTGCCAGACCCGGTTCAAATGATATATATACTTTACTGTTTCCAATGCAAGGGGCTGCATGAAGAAGTGGATTCCCAATGAAAGCCCAATGCTTATCATAATCTTTAGCATTCGCACGCACTAAAATCCCAACAACGAATAAAACTTTGCTTAAGCTGTACATTTTCCCGCACGAAATTTTGTTATAATCGGATACAAAAAATTTAAACGAAACGTCCAGTCGCTTAGAGGTTTCTATATTGAATGCGCAAGATACAGTCTTGTAATAGATTTTATTCTATTTTTCCTTAACAATTACCTTTAGTAGATAAATCACTAATAACCGGCTTTAGTGGGGATTTGTTGTGATGCTCAGCTAAAACTGGATTCCGTTTTCAAATTTACTTTAGGCTTCGTGATTGAGGAAGTTGTTTATATTTAATTCTTCTAAAGTTAATAAATATCACCATGGGAATACACAGTGAGTCATACCAGAACAGAGTAGCGAGTTACATAACCGAACAATTTTTTTTTTTTGTATAGATGTGTGGATGAGCTCACAGCCCACCTGGTGTTAAGTGGTTATTGGAGCCTATAGACATCCTTGAGATATAAGTTCTAAGGTCTCAGTATAGTACAAGGGCTGCCCCACCCTTCAAACCGAAACGCATTACTGCTTCACGGTAGAAATAGGCGGGGTGGTGGTACCTGCCCGTGCAGACTCAGAAGAGGTCCTACCACCATTAATTACGCAAATTATAATTTTGCGGGTTTCATTTTTATTACACGATGCTATTCCTTCACCGTGGAAGTCAATCGTGAATATTTGTTAATTAAGTATTTCATTAGAAAAATTGGTACCCGCCTGCGGGATTCGAACGCCGGTGCATCGCTCAACACGAATGCACCGGACGTCTTATCCTTTAGGCTACGACGACTAATATAGTTGAGATTATAGAGATTTATCATCACAGAAATAAATGATATTATTTATGTGGTTATCTTAAACCGTAAGCATTAAATTGCTTAAAGAGAAAATTAACTAAAAATATGTAGAAACATCTATAAATACCTAGTCAGGTCATAAATTCTGTCACATGTTTAATGTAAAATAATTGAAAGAAGTTTATTCATTATGTAACCATTCATATACCAAAATGAACTTAACAAAACATAGATTCTTATGACACTAAAGTTTATTCAAAATGACCTCCGTGATTTTGAATACAGGCCTTCAATCTGCGCGGCCAGTCGTCTATCGCAGCACGAACGAGATCCATGTCAATATCGTCGGCTGCCTTAATCAAGGATATCTTGAGTGACTCCAAATTGGGTTGAGGCTTTGAGCACGCCTTTTCCTCCAAGTGTTGCCATATCTTGTAATCTAACGGATTCAAATCTGGACTGGAGGAGGGCCAGTCTTCGTGCCGGATGAAGTCGATTTCACGCGCCGCCAGCCAGTCTTGTGTGCTCTTCGCTCTATGAGCTGGCGCCGAATCTTGTTGGAATACCCAGTGCCTGTTATTGAACATGGTATGAGAAACAGATTCCACAAGGTTCGTCAGGACTGTATTTTGATACACAACTGCATTCGTTTTTACACCTTTCTCACAAAAATGTACCTCTCTTAAGCCCCAATAAGAAACTCCGAACCATACCATGAGCGAGGATGGAAAATGACCTCGTTGGACACGCGGAATACGGTTGCTCGCTTCTTCACTACTGTGTGCGTACACCTTATCATTTTGTTTGTTGTAGCTCTCTTCTACGGTAAAAATTTTTTCATCCGAAAAAAGAATTTCCCGATATTTTTTTCCCGCGTACCGCTTCAACAAAGCGCGGCATCTCTTCAGTCTCAGGTCCATTAGACGAGCATTCAAACGATGTCCTGTTTTTCTTCGATATGCCCGAAGCCCTAAGTCTTCATTTAACACCCTTTTCACCGTGGTTCTGCTTAACCCCATCTGAAGGGCCAACAGTTTCTGCTTACGTTTGGGATTTCTTTGAATTCGCGCCTTCACAGCTTTTATCACTGCTGGAGTCCTAACAGACCGAGGGCGACCACTTCTTGACCTGTCATCTACACTAGAGTCTTCATTGTATCGTTTGTTGGTACGATAAACGAATCTTTTGGTTATATTCAAATTTTTCAGTATGTTAAAAATTTGAATTGGCGCGTAACCGCAACGATACAACGCAATAACTGCAACACGGTCTTCTTTAAGCGTCCACTCCATATTTAAAAAATGAGTAAAATTCTAAAAGTATACATTTTTATTTTCATGAACAATTCGAAATTCGAATTCAATAAACTTTTTTGTGGCCAGCATTCTAAAAGAAAAGTTTTTACTGTGTGACATTACTTATGACCTGACTAGTTATATTATTAAAATAGTATTTAGGTGAGGTCACTTTTAGTAAAGACTTCCTCTATGTTTTGTCAATGATGTTCCATGTTGCCGTATTTCCCGTGGCCACTTATAAGTTTTTTTATTTCTTTGTGTAAATATTGCCATTCGAATTTCGAACATAAATTAGCAATAAAAAATATTATTTATGATTTTATTCAATCCTTCTAATTTATCGATATTTAAGTCTCTCTGATGTTTTTGACTTTAAATAAACCTTGGAACTATAACCTTCGTCATTTTTAACAAACTATGCGAGTCTGAGCATCACTTTTCAACTATAGTACTTAAGAGAAAGAGAGAGAGAGAGAGAGAGAGAGTATGCTTTATTCTACACCAAAATAAACAAAAACGTAAAACATTAAATACACAAAAAATACAATGGGTGGTCGCTTATCACTTCAGGAAATTAACCTCAGTGCACTACTTATCATATAAAATACATATATTTATAAATAAATTCATGTTACATTGATCTCTCGCAGCCATTGAACTCAGAATCAAGTCTGAGAAAACTGGCCAGTCCACAAACAACTTAGATAGCAAAAAAAATACTTTCATTCCTGCGTAGACCAGGTTATACGTCGGCCCTAGTCAACCTCAGGAACCCAGGCAATTTTTATTTATTGCATATGTGGTTGGACGAGCTCACGGCCTACCTGATTTTAAGTGGTTATTGGATCCCATATACATCTACAACGTAAATGTATATTATGTTATGAATACAGTATTTTCTTTGGTTTTCGCGAGCTGTAGATAAGATTCAAATTGCTTTTACGGCTTAATCTTTCTCTTTCTCTCTCAAAAGTATAATTATTTGAGTATCCATTTTCTTACTTGCCTTTGTTTGCAAACCAGCATACGATCAATTTTTGTTTTTAATTGTTCTTATGAGTGGACGACTAACGTTAACAACTTGCGTTATGCGGACGACACTATCCTTATTGCAGCATCGGAAGCCGATTTGCAAGCAATTGTGAATAAGGTTAATGAGTGCAGCGAAGAAGCCGGGTTGTCGATAAACATAAGCAAGACCAAGTTCATGGTAGTCTCAAGAAACCCGGATTTGAGTTCAAGCGTATCTGTAGCTGGGAAACAACTAGAGCGGGTACGACAGTACAAGTATTTAGGGGCTTGGGTAAACGAAGCATGGGAATCTGATCAAGAAATCAAGACCCGGATAGAAACTGCTCGAGCCTCTTTTAATAAAATGAGGAAAGTTCTTTGCTGTCGTCAACTGAATATAAAGCTCCGAGTCAGGCTACTCATGTGCTATATCTGGCCTATCGTCATGTATGGTTGCGAAACGTGGACCCTGAAAGAGGACACTACAAGACGCCTACAGGCATTCGAGATGTGGTGCTACCGTCGCATGTTACGCATTGGTTGGACGCAGAGGGTCAGGAACGAAACGGTGCTTCAGCGCGTTCATATGTCCCGGAAAATGCTGCCTGCTATCAAAAAGCGCAAGATAGAGTATCTCGGCCACGTGCTCAGGAACGATCGATACATGCTGCTCCAGCTGATAATTATGGGCAAAGTGGACGGAAAGAGACGTGCTGGGCGAAGAAAGAAATCATGGCTCCGGAATATCCGGGAGTGGACCGGTATTGCCTCCGTCGAACAGCTGTTCCGGCTGGCTGCAGATAAAAACGAATATAGAAAGCTAACGGCCAACCTTCAGGATTGAAGAGGCACTGGAAGAAGAAGAAGAAGAGTGGACGAACTCACAGCCCACCTGGTGTTAAGTGGTTATTGGAGCCCATAGACATCTACAACTTAAATGCGCCACCCACCTTGAGATATAAGTTCTAAGGTCTCAGTATAGTTACAACGGCTGCGCCACTCTTCAAGCCGAAACGCATTACTGCTTCACGGCAGAAATAGGCAGGGTGGTGGTACCTTTTTTTTTTTTTATGCCCTTGTAGGCAGACGAGCATACGGCCCACCTGATGGTGAGTGGTTACCGTCACCCATGGACTTCAGCAATGCCAGGGGCAGAGCCAAGCCGCTGCCTACCGCTAAACCGGACCGCTACCTACCCGCGCGGACTCACAGAGGTCCTACCAGTGTGAGTCATTGACATTGACAATGCTAGGAGCACAGCTATGCTTGTCTACTGTTGAAACATGTCATTAAAGCCTCTTTCACACAACTTAGGATATCTCTTGTTATAGTTGGCAATCAAAAACGAAGTCGACGAACTTTATAGTCATGGACGTATTTCAGATTTTTACTTATGCCCTGAAATACGAATGGCTTTTGAAGTGTAAACCGAAGAATATTTTACTATCAGCAGAGTTCAGTCTCGCAGCATCAGCTGCGCTACCACTCAAATAGAATAGACATGTTCGCGCTCAAAATTTAAATCGAAAGTGTGCATCGGATGAAACTTGTTATTCCTCACAAGCTGTTCCACTGAATCAGTTAGTTTGAGTCAAGTAACTTATTATATTTGGTTTGTAGCTCGCTGCTTTCGCCTGTGTGGACTATAATATTTTTTTTTTTGCTTAGATGGTTGGACGAGCTCACAGCCCACCTGATGTTAAGTGGTTACTGGAGCCCATAGACATTTACAGCGTAAATGCGCCACCCACCTTGAGATTCTAAGTTCTAAGGGTCTCAGTATAGTTACAACGGCTGCCCCACCCTTCAAACCGAAACGCATTACTGCTTCACGGCAGAAATAGGCAGGGTGGTGGTACCTAAACGCGCGAACTCACAGAGGTCCTGCCACCAGTAATTCCGAAAGAAACAGACAAAATATCTAACATATTAACAATATGAGTTACGTAATTACTAATATGAAACTGAATCAAAATATAATCTTTAACTTTTTTGCATCACGCATTAAAATGAAAGAAATATTCTGCTCCAAGCAAACCTCTGCTTATGAGTCAAAACTAAATGAAACCTGTTAGGTAGTTTCAAACACGTGGGTAAAGAGACAGACAAAAATTCTAGAAGTATCTGATTTGATCCCTTTTTGTCTTTGATCACATATTATTATCTTTAGGTAGTAAGAGTGGTCGCGTGGCCCGGGGGGGGAGTTTTGCTGAGTCTGCCCGTCTTGCTACGGCTGGGGTGGCGCATGTCGTCGGCAAAATCAGGAGATTGGGCCTCGACGTGGCGCTCAGTAAATTCGAGGCCATGTGGTTCCACAGGCCCCAGAGAGTGCCACCTGTCGATGCCCATATCGTGGTTGGAGGCGTCCGTATCGGGATCGGGGTGCAGTTGAAGTACCTCGGCCTCATTCTGGACAGTCGTTGGACCTTCCGTGCTCACTTTCAGAATCTGGTCCCTCGTTTGTTGGGGGTGGCCGGCGCGTTAAGCCGGCTCCTTCCCAATGTCGGGGGGCCTGACCAGGTGACGCGCCGTCTCTATACAGGGGTGGTGCGATCAATGGCCCTATACGGGGCGCCCGTGTGGGGCCAGTCCCTGGCCGTGGGGGTAGCGAAGCTGCTGCAACGGCCGCAACGCACCATCGCGGTCAGGGTCACCCATGGTTATCGCACCATCTCTTTCGAGGCGGCGTGTGTACTGGCTGGGACGCCGCCTTGGGTCCTGGAGGCGGAGGCGCTCGCTGCTGACTATCAGTGGCGGGCTGACCTTCGGGTCCGGGGCGTGGCACGTCCCAGCCCCAGTGTGGTCAGAGCGCGGAGGGCCCAATCTCGGCGGTCCGTGCTGGAGTCATGGTCCAGACGGCTGGCCGATCCTTCGGCTGGTCGTAGGACCGTCGAGGTGATTCGCCCGGTTCTTGTGAATTGGGTGAATCGTGACAGAGGACGCCTCACTTTCCTACTCACGCAGGTACTCACTGGGCATGGTTGCTTCGGTGAGTTCCTGCACCGGATCGGAGCCGAGCCGACGGCAGAGTGCCACCATTGTGGTTGCGACTTGGACACGGCGGAGCACACGCTCGTCGCCTGCCCCGCGTAGGAGGGGTGGCGCCGTGTCCTCGTCGCAAAAATAGGAAACGACTTGTCGTTGCCGAGTGTTGTGGCATCGATGCTCGGCGACGACGAGTCGTGGAAGGCGATGCTCGACTTCTGCGAGTGCACCATCTCGCAGAAGGAGGCGGCGAGGCGCGTGAGAGACGTGCAAGCCCGCCGCCGTCGAGCGGGGGCCAGGGAGGCGGATCTCGCCCAAGCTCTGGCCCTCTAAGTGTTTCGGGTCCCCTTCAGATGTCGGTCTGGGGCCCAGCGAAGGGGGCCTAAGAAGACGACGTGCAAGCTGCTCTGCACGCGTTTTACGCAAGAGCATCCGGGTAATGGAAGGCCGGCTATCCTCGACCCACGCTGGTTCTGACCCAGCGGGGTATTCCGTAGGATAACCCATTCTAACCGGCGCCATCTAGGCGGGCTCCGGATAGCCTGCCGACCGAGAGGGCTGGTGGTTGTGGCGCCGACGACCGCTGGTCCGGCGTCCCGAGGGGGAGGGTGATGGGAGAGATGTGCTCCGCACTAAACGCTTCACTTTCCCCCCTTTGCCTTTTCATGGGTTCTGTCTCAGGCGAGGTTCGGACGCGGGTTGTTGAGCGACAGGAGGTTTTAGTCAGTTCAACTCCGACATGCCCCACCCTCCATCCTCAGGGGAGGGCGGAAGTCCAGCGATTTCCTCCTGACCAAAAAAAAAAAAGCAGGAACAAATAGGTTCAATTGTAGCGGGAGGACTGCAAGTACCTTTCAAATGGGCTCCCTACAAGTAATCTTAAAGGCCACAGGAGTATACTGAATGTGGAAAATGCTGGACCGGTCGTTGCTGTGCACTTTGAAAGCCTTTGTTTAGGCAGTTTGTAAGTTAATGATACGTATTGGCTGATCGAAAAGTTAGGTGGGTGGCGCATTTACGTTGTAGACGTCTATGGGCTCCAGTAACCACTTAACACCAGGTGGGCTGTGAGCTCGTCCATCCATCTAAGCAAAAAAAAAAAATACTTGACCAACACTGTTCAACAATAACTATCGTAAACTCAAAAATGCTGAAGCGGGTTAATAGCAATGTAACCGATTCTTGGACAAATCTTCCGGAGCCAAAACTTATTTACTAGATGTTGATCGATGACTCGAACAAACAGAAAAAAAAAAGCCGAAAACACATCGCGTATATCCGAATATACCTACACCGGCCGAAAAACAAAACATGTAAATTCATGAACACGACGTGAATAAATAGTTGGTTCGAATCCCGAACGCGGCGCAGATGGTCGAAAAATGTTTGCACTCCTCCTCTGACGGATCGCGGGACGGACAGCCGATCCAAGTTTTTTGCGTACACTCATCAATATTAAAAAGTTCGGCACATGCCTTTTATGGGGTACCCGGTTTGTGTTTTTGGGTTACGTCAAACGATAAAAAAATTTGACCGATAGGAATGCGGATGGCCCGAAGTGTATACGTATGTAGATAAGGCAATTGGGACACTTTTTTTTTTTTTTTTTTTTTTTTTTTTTTTTTTTTTTTTTTTCCTACCTAAGCTGAGAGCCTTGAGAGGCTATGTCAGCGTAACCCTAACTTTAGTAGGTGAGCTCACGGGGCTCAAACCTGACGATGTTGCTAACACGAACCCTAGCAAGAGTCGTGCTTCGCAGAATCTACCACCGGATCGGAAACGCGACCCACTGAGAAGATCCGGCGAGAAACTCAGTGGGCTGTGTCTGAGAGTTAATTTACTCGTCGAGCCCTTCGTCGCAAGCGACGGGTTCGACGAGAACGGTGACCGGTGCTTGAAGTACCTAGAAGCACCGTTAGTGGATCGGGCGGATCCGAGATGACGTGTTTTGGGCGACGTCGACTGCTTTCCATTCTGTCCGCAGGATCGGGAATGTAGTTACCGGCGGCCACGATGAGAGGGTTCTCGTGTCGTGCCGCTTTATCGAAGTGGCGCATGGACGCCGACTGCAGATACTTACTGATGGACTCTAAGTCCAGGTCGTCATGGAGGTCGACGTTCCTGACGAACCACGGGGCTCCGACGGCTATCCTGCAAAAACGGGATTGAATAATTTGGAATGATTTCAAGTGTATGCGGGCCGCGTGAGCGAACACTACACTTGCATAGGTCATGACGGGGCGTATGCAAGTTTTGTAGAGTGTCACCTTATTTCTAAGGGACATTTTACTTCGCCTACATATCATCGGGTAGAGACGTCCTAGAATGAAGGCGGCACGATCGCGTACCGTCTTGATGTGGGGGCGGAATGTCATCCTACTGTCGAGGGTGACGCCTAAATATTTGACCTTCGGGGCCCACGGTATGGGCTGGTCGAACATCGTGATCGGGCGAACGGCGGGGGCGGGGGTATTGACGCGCCTAGTCGGGAGGGGGATGCTCAGCGTGGTGTTCGGAGGGCGACCCCTTTTGAAGAGCACCGCTGTGCTTTTCGTGGGGTTAATGTCGATGCGCCACTTCCGGAACCACTGTCCCATGGTGGTAGCTGCGGTCTGAAGTCGTCGATGAAGCAACGCCTTCTTCCTACACGAGTAGTAGATGGCGGTGTCATCGGCGAAGAGCGCCAGATGGGTCTCCGGAGACCGGGGTATATCGTTGATATACAAACTGAATAGTAACGGGGAGAGGGCGGAGCCTTGCGGGACTCCGGCTGTGACGTGACGGGGCCGGGAACGCGTTCCCTCGACTCGATATCGGAACGAACGGTTCGACAAGTAGTCTCGTATGATGAGCACGAGTCTGTCTGGCACTCCCATGTTATACAGTTTGTATATCAAACCGTTGTGCCAGACTTTGTCGAACGCCTTCGCTATATCGAAGAAGAGGGCTCCTGTCGGAATGGGTTTCCGCCTGTTCAGCCCTAGTAAGATGTGCTCCGTGAGGCGGTGCACTTGATGGACGCACGAGTGTCTGGCGCGGAATCCAAACTGCTCGTCTATCAGAATTTTGTTCGCGGATACGAAGTCCCAGAGGCGTTTACGAAGGAGCCGTTCGTATAGTTTGCCTATCGCCGGGAGGAGACTGATGGGGCGGTAACTCGCGGTTTCGTTCTTCGGTTTGCCCGGTTTGTGTATGCCGATAACGTCCGCTTCTTTCCACGCCGCGGGAAAGATGCAGTTCGTCATAGCAGCATTTAATATGGTGGCCAACATCGTTATCAGTTGGGCTGGTAACAATTTAAGCGCGCGGTTGCGGATGCCGTCGGAGCCGGGAGCTTTCCGTGGTTGTAGGCTATCGATCGCCTCCTTGACCTCGGAAGTGGTAATGGGGGGTAACGCGTCCGAGGGCGGCAGGGAAGCTCTGCGCTCGACCTCCCTGTCGACGAACTCGGTGTGTTCGGGGTCCGCGTGTTGAGTGCTGGTGGTGCACTGCTCTTGCAGTGCATCGGCCAGCAACTCTGCCTTGTCATCGTCATCGTAAGCCGGTGGTTGGCCTGAGGGGCGTACGAGAGGCGGCATAGTGGCTATAGTTTCGGACTTGAGGGTCCTAGCTAGTTGCCAGTATGCTTGGTGAGTGGGCGCGAGTTTTTCTAAATAACTATCCCAGTTTTCGTTTCGGGCGTCGCTTAAGCGGGATTTGACCTCCCGCTGTAAGCGACGCATCCGAGTCCGGTTTGAATCCGTGGGATATCGATCGTAGGCCCGGATTGCCGCGTTTCTAATTCTAACGAGGTCCCTAAGTTCGGGGGAAAGTCTGATGCGGTGGAAGCAGTCCTCCACATCGACTTGTTTCGAGGATCTTATGATCGCCGTCGAGACGTGATCAGTGAAGATGTTTATGGATTCGACGGTATCCTCGGGGGATGGAGTTGAATCCGGGCCGCAAGGGAGGATTGGTGGAGCGGTGTCAGCTAAGCACGTGCCCAGCTTCTTCCAATCCACCATGGTCCTCGTATCTGGTTCGCGGTTGAGTGGGCGACCGAGCTGCATGACGACAGGTCGGTGGTCTGAGTCGATTGGGACACAGCAGAATTGATACCACGGTCATTCTCCAGAATATGAAATCGAAAATTCGATTGTAGGAACAGCGAACCTGTTGACTTTTTTTTTTCTAATCCAATTTTTATTTGGTCTTATATGTCCAAACAGACATCGAAACTATTGTGAAAAGGCTGCCTTCCATCTTTTTTTTTATTGCTTTGTTGGAGGACGAGCTCATAGCCCACCTGGTGTTAAGTGGTTACTGGAGCCCATAGACATCTACAACGTAAAAGCGCAACACACCTTGAGATATAAGTTCTAAGGTTTCAGTATAGTTACAACGGCTGCCCCACCCTTCAAACCGAAACGCATTACTGCTTCACGGCAAAAATAGGCAGGGTGGTGGTACCTACCCGTGCGGACTCACAAGAGGTCCTGCCACCAGTACAGTCTGAGTTCAAAGTCTCAATTGAATTGTATGACTGCTGTTCCCTCTTTCTAACCGTAACGCATCCTTCGCCTTATAAATAGGCAAAAATACATGACCTGAGTGTACTTATTAAGTTTTATTAAGTTCAAATAGCTCCAAATCAAACAAAGGCTTTCGTTGATTGTGCAATTGCGAATCCTTAATATGTTTGGACATATCATTCGTAATGAAAGCTCATTGGAACGTTTACTGGTTCAAGGAAGAGTAGACGGTCAAGGCTCTTGCGGCCAATCATCCACAAGGTGGACATACTTGGTTAAGTTATCTACGAAGTGTTCCCTTACTGAGTGTACACGTACCGCCACAAATGGAGAAAGATGGAGAAGTCTCTCAAAAGTCGCAACCAAACATTAAGACTTACGTAACCACGACCACTCCGCCAGGAGTGAACGACTGAGAAGAAGAAGAATTAAGTTCAACCATGAGTAAAATTAAATTGAAAATCATAGTTACATCATTTCATTCTAATCCTCAAATACGCAGACACCAAACACGACGCCAAATAAAACCCGGTCAATGTGAACCCAATTGGAAAAACAACGAAACTTTGTATATAGGAATATTCCTTTCCCAAAACTCATTACGCTAACGCGAAAACATACATGCTATCGTTTTTATTGAATTTCGACGGTCAAAGCGACTGGCGGTGCTTTGTGAAGTTGCCGGTTGCCCGATCAACTTTGTGCTTTTTGCCAGTACCTACTGCTAGAAATTTGAATATTTGGTGCAAGTTAAAAGATTCCTTTTTTTTCCTATTTAAGCTGGTAGCCTTGAGAGGCTATTCCAGCGTAACCATAACTAGTAGGTGAGCTCACGGGGCTCAAACCTGACGACGTTGCTAACACGAACCCTAGCAAGAGCCGTGCTTCGCAGAATCTACCACCGGATCGAAAACGCGACCCACTGAGAAGATCCGGCGAGAAACTCAGTGGGCTGTGTCTGAGGGTTAATTTACTCGTCGAGCCCTTCGTCGCAAGCGACGGGATCGACGAGAACGGTGACCGGTGCTTGAAGTACCTAAAAGCACCGTTAGTGGATCGGGAGGATCCGAGATGACATGTTTTGGGCGATGTCGACTGCTTTCCATTCTTTAAAAGATTGCCATTGTTTGAGTTATCTTTTTTTAGACATAGACTTCGGTTTACTGTCATCTATACATTTAAATGACGTAATTAATCTAATCTGTATGATTTAGACTGAGAACTTGGTCAGGAGAACCGCGCTGTTTTTATAAACCGTGCAGATAACATTGATTCATTAGCTATTCTAATGCTACCGAGAATGACACCCAAAAAACGGGCTTTGAGAACCGACTATCTACATTGGCTACAGCTTGTATTAAAATATCATTTGGCATTTCATTATAAGGCATTCTAATTTATTTCCTATTGTAATATTTAATAATTTGGAACGCCTTGTGGTGACCGGTAAAATAGAGGGAAAAAGGCCTAGGGGTAGAGGTCCCAAACGATGGTCGGACCAAATAGCGGAGGAACTGGGAATATCTATCAGCGACGCACTCCACCGGGCTGCAGGGCGGGATCGATGGAGACAGTTGGTTGACGAAATCGGACGGAGTCACGATCCTCAGCAGTGAGGAACCGATCGAAGAGAGAGAGAGAGAGAGAGAGAGAGATTGTAATACAACGAATGAGCTGATGAACAAGGATAAAAGTAAATGAGTTATTACAACGTGTATAACATAGATACACAGTGCTAACACTATGCAATTAATTTAGTCTCTAGAAGATACAGGTAAACTAACCCGTCCTAAAACTACCGTAATATTATTAGCTAGTGCTAGTTCTGAAGGAAAAATCACAGTGTTTGTATCCTCACTTTGTATCTCCCCATCCTTATCTTAAATTCTTTTGGGTCAGTTTAGTTGGGTTTTTATCTGCACGTGTTCAAATATCTACTCTTACTCCAATTTTATACTCACTAGGTTAATTCACTACAGCAAAGTAGTGAGAAATTTACATTCTTGCATTGGCTCCAGTTAAAGCTCGAAGCGAAGAACGTGAGCTTTTCTACTCGTCTACCTCAATAAAATCCTGGCGTCTATAATCTACACCACACTCCAGTATAAGAGTAAATCGGCTCTGAAAACTTGGCCAACGTCCAGATCACGTACTGCCGTGGTATTATAAAACATTTAGTTATTGAACTTCAGTCTTTTGAGGTTTCATTGGTTTGCATTTCAGAAAATAGTAGAAGCGCAGAGAAGTTTTAGGAATTGGCTTGAAGATTGACAGGGAATAAATTCAAATGTGCTGCCACGAATGAAATCGTGAAGTCGAACAAGTATACTTTTTATTTTATTTTCATTACTGGTGGTAGGAACGCTTGTGAGTCCGCGCAGGTAGGTACCACAACCCTGCCTATTTCTGCCGTGAAGCAGTAATGCGTTTCGGTTTGAAGGGTGGGACAGCCGTTGTAACTATACTTGAGACCTTAGAACTTATATCTCAAGATGGGTGACGCATTTACGTTGTAGACGTCTATAAGCTCCAGTAACCACTTAACACCAGGTGGTCTGTGAGCTCGTCCATCCACCTAAGCAATAAAAATTAAAAAAAAACTTAATAAGGACTTCTTAACTTGGACCGGTTTTTTTATCTCTTATTGGTTGAACCTCGCACTTTACGGCCATAGCAGGAATGGATCCTCATAATAGACAAAAGCATCGACAATGTAAAACACCGTATTCACGCTGTCGTGCTTATGGGATACCTAGAACTAGGTGATCCTTTAGTATATCAAATGTTCACAAAGACATAAGCAAATCATTCGAATAAATATATCAAGCATTTTATACATTAGGGAATGATACTGCAAGTCACTTTGACGCAACTAAACGCAACCTTGAAGCCACGAAATATAAACGTTTTGAGTAAAACATTATATAATGAGAAACTTCCATAATATCCGGTAATCAAAAAACTCTGCGTCGTGGCGTTATTCCCTCCATGAATTTTTTAGAGCCACGTACCCGTTTAGAAGATAAGATTAATTGAAAAGTTAACATGAGTTATTTCGGCTCATAATGAGTTACCAGTTTCAAACGGTGAACGTATATTCAAAAAGGGCACGAACTGAGATACGAGGAACTAAGGGAGCTGTTGGTCTTATGCTCGCGTACCTTTGTTAGCATGCAAGTCATGTAATGTGAAAGTCATTCGTGTCCTTTTTTTGCCTGTGTCCAAACCTCCTGTGAGGTCCCCGCACCTAGGGCACGCGCGGTTTATATGGAACTGTAGATTAAGGTATTCGAGACTAGAGGATCTGAATTTTTTTTCATTATTGCCCCTCTCAAATATGTGAATAGCCCACATATTTCTAATGTTATTACCGTTCCTTGACGGTGGCAAATGGCAGGGACAGAGCTAGGGTGCTGCCTATTATAAACAACTCATTAGGACTAGTGCATGGCAAAAAATATTTCTGGAAACACTCTGTTTTAGGTAACCGGGTCACAAGTTGCTTTGACTGATGCTGTGATGGTAAATCGAAGGGACGTAACATTGGAACATTAATATAGACCAGAAAATAATGAAATTCCAAATGATTTGTGAGAATCGGCTCGTCGACAATCTGAATGGCACTCTTCTTTTTGTATAAACTGAAACGGAAGCGCTAGTTGTACAAAAAGCTTTTTAAAATTAATACTTATTAAACACGAGTATGACTCCTGGTAATATTTTATTATTAAATCTTTCTTTTAGTAGTCTTCTACAGCTTTTTGCTCGGTTTGTGTCAAATGAATTCATTGCATGTTTAATTTCCACGTTCAGTTCGAGGTAACCATTTCATTACTATTGTGCTTCTATGATCATTGTATCGTATGAAATATGTGGATACTACTGCCATTTATGGGCTCATGCCACTTTTGGTGTGACGTCGAGACTTGTATTTTTTTTTAGATTTCCATGTTTCTAACACAGGCTTTGTAGGGAAATTCCAAGTATAGCTCGCTCGGTATTTTAGTGACTTAAATTTTGATAATAGTTTGCTTAGTAAGTGACCATGTTTTCGTTCCACATCAATTTTAAGGCTTGTGGGTTTTACAAATAAACAGAAACCCTTGTGTATAGAATTGAGTTTGAAAGTTTTTTATGCTTCTATATCAGTTCTGAGGATAAAAAGTTTGTTTTTCTTTAAATCCCTATTTTGTGGGACTATAGGAAGTCACTACTCTTCCGGTTAAGAATTAGTGATGATAGGAGTACTAAAGGAGACATATGAGATATAATTTACGACGATGATAGCGGGAGAAGTTTATGGGTGTAATGGTGTAAGCGGGTGTCCTATGCCTGAACCAACGCGATAGCAATGCACCTACTACTGCACTATACTCTTGACTGTTTGTTCCAAGTGATCAAAAATCTTTGTAGAGCTTATAGACAGATTGGCATTTACGTCACGACCAGTTAACCTCTCGATACATCTGACATTCTCAAGTGTAGCTTCCTGACGAGATGATCCTTACAGAATGTAATCTAAGTATTCCTCGTTCATCACCAGCTTTCGTTGCTACGTCTACTAATGATCCATCCTCCCTACGCCAAACTACCTCCCTACAAAATAGCTTTGTCAAAAATATTTCACAAACAACATGCATCTAAGTAGTTAAATAAATTTTCTGAATAAGGGCAGTGCAGTTTCACATCATTGTCAGTTTTAACGTGAATCGCGTGTAAATATCTAATATTTAGTGGCCCTGGAAATTATTTTATCATTTAGAAAACATTCTTAAATTCAGTAGGTTTTGAAAATTTTTCGGGAGTCCATACCGAAAACATATTCCATCAATCGACTTTTCCTTGCTTTAGATACGTTAAGTATTTGACGATCCATCATGTATTAGATGGGTACTGGTACTCATAGTGCGAGCACGAATACCGCCACGCACCTAATACAGGAAGCAAAAGTTTCAATTCTAAAGTTTAGTGGATTCCCAAATTGGAACGCTAATTACCTGCTTGAGACCACGAAACAGCCGATGCCGGTTTCAAGTACATTAATATTTAATGTAATATCTACTGTGGATGAACAGTAATTAGTGCAGATTAACAATCAGGACACCCAGAAGTGATGGGACCGAGAGCGTTTAATGAGAGGGTCATTAGGACGGCACGTGATCTGATTACCATAGATTTTTTAGCCTTGCGACAAAGTGGTTCGGTCAGCGAGTCAAGAAGCGATTTGAATGTAGTTTAAACATTTTTAATGCTCAGATTTCTGAGCAGTTTACTCGTCACGTCCATAGTTCACGTCACAGACAACTAATCAGTTCTAAATTAAAGCTTGTAATCCTTTCATATTCTTTATATTTTTAAAATAAGAAAGCGGTTTTTTGAAAGAGGGTATTGGATGTGAAAGAAGGATGTGAGTGAGCTTACTTTTTCCCGGAGGCCTTTCCAGTTTCACCAGGACAGGTGGGCGAGCAAAGGCTTAGCCAGGAGGGGTGGGATTTGCTAACAGCTGCCCGAGCGCCTCCGAAGGAGACCTAACAACTCAAGAGCAGCTGCTTCGCGAATTAATCTACTACCGTATCGGAATCGCTGCAAAGATCCGGCGAGAAACTCAGCAGGCTGTTGCATGGGTTAGATTGCACGTCGAACTCTTTGTCGAGTTCTACGAGTATGGTTACTGGATTGTGTCTGATGGATGCTATTGGATCTGATGGATCCGTAAGGACGTGTAGTGAGCTTACTGTGAATTGCAGAGCGAAACTACTGTTTTCTTTTTTTCCATCAGACTTTTATTTACACAGCGGCGACATATAAATATTTACAAATATTTCCCATTTAAAATCAATATTTATAAAAATACAAATACACGGTGAGGAATTTTAACTGTTATCCATGAACCATTCAACATTAGATGTTCCTATTGTGCCTATTTATTACAACATAATAAATAAAATAAAACATTATTTTCCGCTCATCTTCACAATGAATACGAAGCGTTAACAAAAGAAATTGCCATTTTATAGCCTTTATATTTATGTTAGTAGAGGTCGGAGGGGCACCAAAATTTTCAACAATAATTTTTTGGCACCGAGCCCCCCTACTTATCGTAAGGTTCGCTATGTTATTATTTCTTTTGTTTTCATTAAATTTTACCTATAATACCTCTAAACAATAACACCGAGTTTAATGATACTTTACTATATCTTTTAATTGCGATATTTAGTTGCTCAAATCACCACTTATGTATGAGTGTGAGTGTAGTCGTGAGTTTTGTGCTCATTGATTGTAATACTTAAAGAGACAGAGAGATGATGTTTGTGCAATTGCGAAATCAGAATCCCGATTTGCTGACCCTACTTCATGACTATCGCACCTTCAAGGTCACCAATGCCGGGATACTATCATAGAGTAGCCTACTAAAATCTTCTTGGAAGAACAAAAAGTAATAACACAAATTTTACAGGAATACAGGAATGAAAGAGTTCGGAATTCCGTTTTGAATATTTATTATCGTTAAGGCATACCTTCTGCATTCTATTTTGAACTGCCTTATACATTTATTTATCTATTACAAGATTGATCATGCCCCCGTAAAAATATGACAGAGCAAAAATTGTGATAGCTCTCCTCCGAAATGGTTCTCCGCGTCTTCATTTATCTCGAAGATGTATTTCTTGCATTCGCAGTTTCACACACACACGGGTATAGGACTGACCTAGATACTGAACGATTTTGAAGTGAGATGTATTTTTGACATTATTTACTGCATCATATGCGTTTTTTTTTATTGCTTATTTGGTTGGCAAGCTCACAGCCCACCTGGTGTTAAGTGGTTACTGGAGCCATGGACATCTACAACGTAAATGTGCCACCCACCTTGAGATATAAGTGCTAAGATCTCAGTATAGTTACAACGGCTGCCCCACCCTTCAAACCGAAACGCATTACTGCTTCACGGCAAAAATAGGTAGGGCTGTGGTACTTACACGCGCGGACTCACAAGAGGTCCTACCACCAGTAAAAAGTAGTGTAATGTAGTAGTAGTAGCGTTTGTATGGACTGCAGTAATTGACGTCTAATGGTGGCTTCCCTAGGACTTAGTTTGGCAAGCTTAGCTTACCTTACTTAGCATTTTGGTTGGAGCCAAAAGTGTATTCATAACATACAAAACTAGTCAATTGATTTTGATAAGTTCAATTAGATTTTTAAGAGAGAAACTGGAAAAGAACCTAGCGAAGACTGGATACGCTCCACTGGAGCTATGGCTAAATCAATTCAAGGACTCTCATCAAATAAATAACACATCCAGTCAAATACTTATACTATACTACGAGAAGAGCATTTCACTGGTTAGTCAAAATCAACTGTACCAAGGCTCAATTAAGTGCGATTAACTATGTGTGCGGTGAAGGAATAACATCGTGTAATAAAAATCAAACCCGCAAAAATTATAATTTGCGTAATTACTGGTGGTACCTCTTGAGAGTCCGCGCGGCTATGTACCACCACCCTGCCTATTTCTGCCACGAAGCAGTAATGCGTTTCGGTTTGAAGGGTGGGGCAGCCGTTGTAATTATACTTGAGACCTAAGAACTTATATTTAAAAGTGGGTGGCGCATTTACGTCGTAGATGTCTGTGGCTCCAGTAACCACTTAGCACAAGGTACGCTGTGAGCTCGTACACCCATCTAGGCAATAAAGAAATAAAAAACATACACTCATTCATTTTTGGAACGAATTTCCTTAATGCGGCTTGCGATAATTCGTCACGCAACAGAAAATTCCGATTACTTCAAGAATATCTTTGCGAAACAAGTACACTTTGTTGGCGTCTAACTTATTAAGATACGCACGTTTCAATCGATGATCAACTACTGCTCGCTATAAAAAGTAGAAGACTATTGCCACTTATACCAATAAATACGTTGAAGTAACGTTACGAGATAAGAACTCACTCGCAAAAGTCTTTTACTAAATATAATAATATGCAGATACCCGCAAACATTACTTTAGGCGTCGGCCAAAGTTTAAATTGGTTTGGTGGAAATTTCGATAAGAAAATGATTTAAGCTCGAAACTTTATATTTAACTTTGGTTATTTGAACAATACATCTGTGATTGTAATTTAGGATGTATGCTTAGTTTCGTAATTAATTTTGTTCATCAATCGTTATATTGGGTGCAGAGAGATATTTCTCTAACCGTAATAAGTAGTATTCTATAAGCTTCGGCGATTGGATCCGGTTGAGGATGTCCCAATTGCTTAGGTACGGAACAAATTGAAATATATATATATAAAAGATAGTCGTGTTAGTTACACTATTTATAACTCAAGAATGGCTGAACTGATTTGCCTGAAAATTGGTGAGGAGCTTAGAACCAGGAGAAGGACATAGGATACTTTTTATCACGTTCCCGTGGGACGTGACATAAAACGTGATATAACAAAACGCAACTGATATGGAATAACAAAACGCAACTGAAAGCTAAACGTGATATATTCTATGGTTAATTATCATAGAATTTTGAAGTTGACGTGTTTAAAGCAAACAGTGTGGCGGAACAAAGTTCGCCGGGTCCGCTAGTTTTTAATATCAGAAAGTCCTTCAATTGTCAGCCAATGGGTGACTAGAAAAATAATAATTCAATTATGAGTTTCATTAGTACAAAAGTGCCGGTTCAGTACTCTCTCACAATATTTGCTCAGTTCGAATATTTAAAATGCAAATAAGCTTCACGTAGTCCTTGTTGTCGAGGAATAAGAAACTTCATAGATTTTTCAATGAAGCCTCATTAAGAATGTTAATTATAACGAGCAGACTAGAATTTTAAAAACTAGGGAGCTTGGTAATTAAATGTTAGGCGTCCTCTTTTCAGTAAGCGAAACAGTCCTTCACGCTTGGATAGAGGCTTTTGCTCTAAAAGCACAAACATCTTCTGAAATATCTTCAAAATTCTGCATATGAGCTGAGGTTCACAAGTATTAGCTATTTTTATTTGACTCCCCTTTGTAGACTTGCCCACTGAGTTTCTCGCCGGATCTTCTGAGTGGGTCGCGTTTCCGATCCGGTAGTAGATTCTGCGAAGCACTGCTTTGCTAGAGCCAGTGTTAGCATCACTCCGGTTTTAGCCCCGTGAGGTCACCTACTAGTTAAGGTTACGCTGAAATAGCCTCTCAAGGCTATCAGCTTAGGTAGGAAAAAAAAGCTGT
Source organism: Bombyx mandarina (assembly GCF_030267445.1). Lineage (NCBI taxonomy): Eukaryota > Metazoa > Arthropoda > Insecta > Lepidoptera > Bombycidae > Bombyx > Bombyx mandarina. Next base: position 7,893,922 of record NC_143233.1, read on the forward strand.
AGACTGTCCGAATCTTTATCTGGCGGTACTGTAATTTCTGACAAAACGCCTTGCTCCGACTATCGTGCGAAGAGACAGGTTTTGCTGGGCCTGTCCCGCAAAGTTTGCGGGATGCCAGGCCGCAGCTGCGTACGTGATACGGGAACGGACATACGTCTTGTAAATGGCGAGCTTAGTCCTGACCGGCAAACCGGAGGCCTATATCGGCCGGAGGAGGTATCTTGCAAGAGTTTAGCCGCAGTCTTCCCCACATTGACCACGACCCTCCATTGTTCCAGCCACTGGGGCTTATATAACATGGTAATCATTATATGATAATTAATTACTATGTGGGTTACGTTGCTATATAAATAAATAAATATAAATAAATATTTTACTAACAATCACGCCACGTTATGTTTAAGTTTCGTGCTATCCACAGTTTGCCCACTGAGTTTTTTGGCCAGATGCTCTCAGTGAGTCGGGATTCCGACCCGGTGGTAGATTCTGCAGTACTGCTGTTGCTAGGGCTAGTCTTAGCAAATTCAAACATCAGGTTAAGCCCGTGAGCTCACCTACCCGTCCAGTCGTAGCCGGAATAGCCCATTAGGCTACCAGCGAATAGGTAGAATAATAAAACCACAATGCATTTCAAGATATATTCTTGCCAAGTCTTATTATATGTCTAACTTGAAACAAGATTTAAAACAGCCTTTGTTGTACAGATTTAAAACAGCCTTGGTGAAATCCATTCCAAGCTTAACTGCCCACGTAATCAATTGAAAAGGTTAACTACGTGGGTGCATTTATATATAGATGGTATTTTAAATCTAATATATATACGCCATACTTATGATTGAGAAACAATCAATGTATTTGTTTTAATATCATAATGCCAAAATAACTAATTACTAGTTACAAATCATCCAATACTTTACAGACTATTTTTCCGATATTTTGAGAAATATACAATTCCCGTGATCTCATCATCATCATCAGCCTGCGGCAGTCCACTGCTGGATATAGGCTTTCCCCCGAAGCTCTCCACTGAACCCGATCTTCGGTTCTACGCATCCAGTTACTGCCAGCTGCCTTGCGCAGGTCATCTAGCAGGAGGGCGTCCTACACTACGTCTGCCGGTTCGCGGTCTCCACTCCAGAACACGTCTACCCCAACGGTTATCGGTAGTTGTAGGGTCTGTCCCAGGTAGACATACTCTTGAACAACTTCAAGAGGTGTACCATCAACATCGAGTGGTCTCGGGGTGACGTTTCCGTTAAACATTACCTTGGTTTATCCAAGTTCATACCGACGCCAACCCGTTGGGATGCAGTATTAAGGCTGTTCTTGTAGGTCCTGCAGCGATCACGCCGTGATCTCATACAACTAAGGAATTATTCGTCAGTAATTATCGTAATTTTATCTATACTAATCTATACTAATATTATAAAGAGGAAAGATTTGTTTGTTTCGAATAGGCTCCGAAACTACTGGACGATTTTAAAAATTCTTTTTCCATTAGAAGCCGACATTGTCCCTGATGAACATAGGCTATTTTTTAATTTTTTTAATTTTTTTTTTTTTGTTTCATGTGTTTTTAATGTTTCCCGAAGCGAAGCGAGGGCGGGTCGCTAGTTTTGTATATAGCTAAAATCAGGCGCTGTGATTAATTACAATTGTGGCTGCGATTCACGAAATGCGAGAAAAAACTAACTATACAATTCGATATTTGAATCGACATCCAAGGTCTTCTTGTTCATATGTGAATATGCTTTGGGAAAATACCATAAATGTTTTTTGATTGCAGCTTAAAAATTTCCGATTATCTGTCTGTCGTTTGTTTGAAATTTCAACAATCAAACCGGATGTTTTTTTTAAGAACAAGTTTTAGTTGTGTCTACATTACCTGAAGAGGTTAGCGTTGTAATACTTGCGGTTTTTATGGGTTTTCATGTAGCCAACTTTATAATACTATTGAACGATTTTTAATAAACATCACATTTGAATCGAATAGTTTTTTTTTATTGCTTGGATGGGTGGACGAGTCACAGCCTATCTAGTGTTATGTGGTTATTGGACCTATAGACATCTACGACGTAAATGCGCCACCCAACTTGAGATGTAAGTTCTAAGATCTCAGTGTAGTTACAACGGCTGCCCCGCCCTTCAAAACCGAAACGCATTATGCTTCACGGCAGAAATAGGCGGGGTGGTGGTACCCACCCGCGCGGACTCACAAGAGGTCCTTACACCAGTAATTACGCAAATTATAATTTTGCGGGTTTGATTTTATTACACGACTAGCACCCGCCCTCGCTTCGCTTCGGAAACATTAAAACACACATGAAAAAAAAATAAAATTTTTTTTTTTTTAAAAAGTAGCCTATGTTCATCAGGGACAATGTCGGCTTCTAATGGAAAATAATTTTTCAAATCGGTCCCAGTAGTTCGGAGCCTATTCGAAACAAACAAACAAACAAATCTTTCCTCTTTATAATATTAGTATAGATAGTATAGATGTTATTCCTTCACTTCATAGTAAGCTTTTACCGAACAGACATGTGCTATTTGTTGATTTAGTAATATTGGGTGCATGCTGGTTGGATTTCCTTCAAGCTCAGGTAGGCTCGGACTGGTAGGAAAGGATTGGATTCGAAAATCATGGAGTGCTGAAACATGGGTTGGATGATATTTCTCCGAACGACTTGACGGCTAACATATTGAAGCGGTGACTCAATTGCTTCTTAGTCGGTGCGTGGGCTTAATGATTACCAGAATATTTAGATGTAAACGTCATCATCGATGTTAACAAACTTCATAGAATTCTCATAGCCCTCTGCCTCTTCAAACTGTTATGTGATTATTCTGTGGGCGAAATTCTTACGTTGTGGAACTCTTTGGAGTACACACGTGAATGGGGCAACTCTTTACTGGTGGTAGGACCTCTTGTGAGTCCGCACGGGTAGGTACCACCTCCCTGCCTATTTCAGCCATAAAGCAGTAATGCGTTTCGGTTTAAAGGGTGGAGCAGCCGTTGTAACTATACTGAGACCTTAGAAATTATATCTCAAGGTGCGTGATGCATTTACGTTGTAGATATCTATGGGCTCCAGTAACCACTTAACACCGGGTGGGCTGTGAGCTCGTCCACTCATCTAAGCAATAACAAAAAAAAAGCTTTGGAACAATCGTAGTTATAGAACGTGATGCAAGGAATCCAGCTGTCTTACTCGTTAGACCATGAACGCTTTTACGAACGGATTAGCTCTTTTGCATTGCCATTAGTAGTTTCATATGTACCTCAATTGTTTTTTCTTATACCTTCAGCTGTTTCTTACTTCAATTTCACTCATCCGAATGTATACTACAGACAGCTTAATACAGCCTTTTGATGCCTTATTTTGTTTATCCTCGGATAATCCCGCCTTATTGGACGAATCCAAGCGAAATTGTCTGTCGCGAGCAGTGACGGAGTCAGGAAAATATTCAAAAGATATTAGGAATATCCTTATTACGTATGTAGATCCGTAGCTTAGTTATTTAATATTTACGAAAACAGGCGAGGGAATCATATCGTAGATATCTTTTTAAGCCTCGTTTGGATAAAGACGCAGTCCCACTAGATGGTCGGACCAAATTTGATCTTCTCTGAACATCAAGTTCCACGAAGCCCAGCGCAGCAGATGGAGAGAATCGTACATGAGAGAATGATGCTGATGATGAGCAATCGTGACTCCTCACGACCGTCAGTAACGAGGATGCAACCCGAGGTGAAGGTGGAAAAGGACACATAAATACGCAGTCCTCGAGACCTAATAAGATAAGATACCCAATATATTCGTATCCTTCGATGCGACTATACGGGTGTTAGAATCCCGCAAGCAGGTACCAAAATTTTGTAATCAAATATTTACTTACCATCATCACGAACGACGATTCCACGATAATAATAACTGGGAACAAATCACGCACGGTTATCCGGCCCCAATTTAGGATTTCCTGCCTGAATCCCGTTAGAGACTAATAAACACACTTATATACATATAATAAATACCTAGGCAATTTTATACAGTCAGGGCTGCTGACTACTGTACTACCAAGACGGTCACCATGATGAAGGAGTATCATCATTCCGCCGATGGCAGTCTCTCTCTCTCTCTTCGATCGGTTCCTCACTGCTGAGGATCGTGACACCGTCCGATTTCGTCAACCAACTGTCTCCATCGATCCCGCCCTGCAGCCCGGTGGAGTGCGTCGCTGATAGGTATCCCCAGTTCCTCCGCTATTTGGTCCGACCAACGTTTGGGACCTCTACCCCTAGGCCTTTTTCCCTCTATTTTACCGGTCACCACAAGGCGTTCCAAATTGCCGATGGCAGTATGATGGTGAAAATGAGATGAGATCATCTCAAATTAGTCTCCAGAGAACTTTAAGTTATATTTGTAGTTCATTTAAGTAGCATTTCACAGCGGCTTCATATTTTTCGCTCACGAAACACTAGCCTATATCTAATTAGTTACTACTAACTAGTTACTAGTAATTCCCGATCTCTTTCCTACTGAGGTATCGTAAAAGGCGACTAAAGTAAAGACGTGCACAAATCAATCATAACATACGAATATTCGCGTCAACCGATGGCGGTATATCCGTCAGGAAACAGGTGTGGTTACCAAAATTCAACAGGCTGATGACGGGTAGCAGCGTCATCAGCGCGAGTAGCAACACCCTGCGATCGCCAACCCGCATGCCTAGCGTGGTGATTATCCCTCTAATTATGGCAAGTAAGAATCAGTAGCGAACAATTGGAGAGGCCTATGTCCAGCAGTGGACTGCTATTGGCTGATGATTATGATGATGATGATGATGATGATGACTAGTAATTAGTAAATGTTACTAGTTGAAATTTACCTTGAAGGTACGGATTACTTTATTCTCTGTTCAGTATCATCATCGTATACTGTAATATAAAATGGATGGAACTTCGAAGCAACGTATCCTCTATTGAACATTTTTTAATGAAGCAATCAAGATCCTAATACCTCCCCTTGCGTATAATCGAACAAGCGTGCTCTAACTCCGTATTCCCTTATTGAATCTTTGTTAAGTGTACCAGTTATATTTTTGTTTCTTCATTGATGTTGCAAATGTGCCATCGAGGAAAACACTCTTGCAATGGACGGTCAACATTTATTGGCTTATAGTATTGGTTGTTTTTCTTTTGCTGCATATGGATTTGGAATGAGTCTTACGACCGGCTACCTTCTTGACATCGACCTTGAGATTATTTTTTTATTGCTTAGATGGACGAGCTCCAGCCCACCTGGCGTTAAGTGGTTACTAGAGCCCATAGACATCTACGACGTAAATGCGCCACCCACCTTGAGATATCAGTTCTAAG